>NC_083359.1:99394888-99702676 GCF_030254825.1 Meriones unguiculatus | reverse complement strand
CAGCACTTCGGGCAGGACAGAAGCCACTCACTCACCTTCTGCCTGGGGTCGGGGGAGGGAAGGAAAGAGAAGAAACACAGGTCTTCATACCTCCCTCAAGGGAATGCCCCAAGTAAGCCAAAGACTTCCCATTAGCAGACCAAGACGTAATACCTGGCCTTCAGGGGGCCTTCCAGGTCTGCAACGATGCTGATGAATATGCCAGGCGGGGTTTCGATAATGGTGATGAGGCCAAACTGGATTCTGGCAGCTTCCCGGAGGCTGACCTCCCTTGGATTACCACCATTGAACCCATGACATGCCAGGACTGCCATGTCACAAATGAACTCAGGACCCCAAGTAACACATCTTAAACTTAAAAGGTCACGAGTTGAACCACTGCATGTCAGAAATCTTCTGCACTTGCTTTTGATCTTCTTTATTTTCCAGAATCGAGGGATCTAGAACAAAGCATTAAGCTCAAGAGTGTTCCCGTCAACCCCACATGAGATAACACAGATGTGTAGATGGAGGTCCATGCCCTGCCTCCCTGTCTCCCAGGCTGCTGACTTGGCTGATGGAGGAGCAGGATGTGCAGATGGCAGAGTGTTGGGCCCAGGCCCTCCTTCTTGCCCTCTCAGCCCCCTTGGGGGTTGCTCAGCCTCTTGGTTGCCTGGGACATATCCAGGCATACTGTCTTGGCACCCAAGTTGTCACCATGGTTTCTGGAGGCTGCAAGAAGAAAATTGACCCCTGCTTCCTCTACCCAGACCACCAGACACACCCACCAGGCTCAGCAGCCATTGCCTTCTCGCCTTTTGTAAAAGATGAGGTGGGCTGGACTGCTCCGAGCAGCCATGTTTGGGGAGCCATCTTGGGACAGCTGCAACTGACTTTGTCCCCAGGAACAGCTAGGTAGAGGCTTGTTCCCCTCGCATAACTCACATAGAAATATAGGTTGGGTTTCACACGGCACCTTTGTTGTGCCACCAGCAAACACAGTATCAAATAAAAACTTCTGAGAACAGTCACAAACACAAAAGCTTCATCTGTGTTAATAACGAGCGGAAACAGTCACAGCGGCTTGTCTTGATCACTGGTCAGTACTTGTCTGACGGCTCTCCCGACTGCTCTTTCTGTTGCTACATCCATACCAGACACTGGTAATCATTTATGACATTTGTCTCAGCACAAGGTTCCAGGCAGTCATTACCAATTGATCCAGGATATCTGCAAAATGTTTTCTATCCTAAGGTCTTCCCCAAATATCAATGTGGGTCCAGTCCATAGAAAGGACAGACCATAAAGCCTGGACAGAGCTGGCCTGGGACCAAGGCAGGTCACCATGGCATCTTTAGTTTGTCAGTCACACCTGCTTTGTCTGTCCCTCTTCTAAATCATCCAGAACAGGGGCTGGGAGTTGGGGGGGTGGTAATGAAGAAAGAATGAAGACAGGAGGAGAGCAGGGGTGTGGGCATGGCTGAAGTGGGTGCTGGGAAGACAGGGGCAGGAATTTGTGATACAGGTGGAGTGCTGGCCACATGGCTGGTCATGGGGAATACTAATACCACCCCCCCCGGCTGACGCCCTGCCCTTGCAGTGTCTTTGATAGAGCTCTCCACCCCCATTTTACATCCCCAGTGCTTTGCCTTCTGTGTTCAGACTGTTTCTCTTTCTCTCTCTCTTCTTCTGCTGCCTTGAATCCCTGCTGCTGCAGTCTCCCAAGGTGAGTCTGTTGGTAGGTAAAACCTCTCTCCTGCACAGACACCCCACCCTCTTAGTTGGTTAACTGTTGATTGTATTTTTAGCTTTTCTTTGGAGAGGAGAGCACCTAGCATAATGGGTCCCTAATAGCCAAACCATCTTTGGCCACGCTCACCTCTTCTATTGCTCCTGGACCCTTAACCAGCACCGGGTTGTTATCACCCAAGATTGATAGGTGGCCTGCTACACAGAGAGGGACCCAGTCAGAGCCCTTGGGGCATACCTCCTCAGACCAAAGTAACTGGCTGGCAGAGCCACAGCGCCATACACCTGCTAGCCCACCTCTGTAATCTCACCCAGCCAGGTTGGCAACAAGTCTGACATCAGTGCTCCTACCTTCCCAGGGAAGGATAGGGTTACAGCCAGAGGTGAGGCACTGGTGAGTGTGTGTGAGGACCTGGGTTTCATCTCTGAGGCTGGAAAACAAAAAGCTTGTGATTAGCAATGATGCTCTGAAGACTCAGTGCGCTCCAGTCTTATTCCTGTCCCAGCTATCCAGTTAGCCAAACATATGCCAGACAGTTGTTCCCTTCCTGGGTTTGCCAGCCTCATCCATCTCTCCCTCCCTCCCTCCCTCCCTCCCTCCCTCCCTCCCTCCCTCCCTCCCTCCCCCCTCCCTCCCTCCCTCCCTTCCTCCATCCATCCTTCCTTCCTCCCTCCCTCCTTCCTTTCCTCTCCTTTTCCTTCCTTCCTTCCTTCCTTCCTTCCTTCCTTCCTTCCTTCCTTCCCCCTTCCCCATGCCTCCTTTCCTCCTGTATAGCCTTGCCTGTAAATAGTAGATCATTGCTGCTTACGGTACAAATAGGATCTTCGTGGTATAAACAAGGTCTCATGAGTATATTCTGGTGTCAGGCCATGTTGGACAATTCCAAAGGGGGTGTGTTCCCCTAACCACCTCTCCTCTCCTCCTTCCTCACAGGGTACAAAGATCAGGGTATCCCACAGCAGCTGTGAGCCTACAGGACCTCCGAGGAAGTCCAGGGTCCTGTGAGGGCCGTACCAGGTGGCTCCGGGCACAAGGACCCTCACATCTTCTCTTCTGCCATTTCTCAGATTGGGGTGGAAAGGGAGTATTTAAAAAAATATTATTTATTTTGAAAAACACACCTGCTTTTCTCAGCAGGCTCCAAGGTCAACTCCTCTCCCTGCTCCAGAGGTGCATGGAAGGAACAGGCTCAGAACATCAGGACTGGGCTAGAGGCAGCATATTGACCAAGTGCCAGGGGTGCTGGGCATGCCTATCCAACTGACCACTGGACAGGCCTGCCAGGCTGGGTTGCTGTAGCCCTGTGCAGATGATCAGGCTCTCTCCCAGGCGTCAGGACTTCACGGAACACTTCCTCTGGGTCTTCACCCCCTACGTGGTACCCTGAATTTGCTCTGTGCCCTCCCAGGGGCAGTACCAGGGTGGGGGTTATGAGGCAGCCAGGTGATAGCCAGTGTGGGAAGGTTCTTGCCCCTCCCCCCCAGGTGTCTGATGACATCCCAGCCTTCTAGTTGCTGGGTGTGCCTGTGACCTTTGTGACCTGACCCTAGGGCGCCACCGGCTCCACCTCTGGGATGTCATTGTTAGAATCCAGACGGCTATATGCAAAGTGGCTGAGTTGTGAATGGCTGCCGAGAAGCGGTCTTCTTGGACGTATTTACTACCGTTTCTGGTGTCCTCTCCTTTTCCCGACATTCACGTATTTCTGAATCCAGACTGTTCTGAGGAAGATGATGGAATCCATTCGTTGCCATTTCTTAATACCCCAGCTGCGTCTGGGCTCCCCACTCACCTCCAAACACTCCTGTGGACAGGCAGAGCCTTGGGGCCCATGGAATGTAAATAGCCTTGCCGGAGCAAGTCCTGGAGAACATTGGAGACTGGTCTGCATTTGAAGGATGAGAGCCGCCGAGTGACATCATGAGGTTGGGGACTTCGACCTGAATTTCAGACGTGCTGCAAGGAGACGCCCTGAGAGGCTGAAGTTGTTGGCTTGGCACGTGGACTTCTGTGCCCCTTTAAGCAGCAAACCTGGGAGCGATGGTACAGAGCTAGATCCTCAATAGAGAGAAAAACCAACAGAAGGTAGGAGGGCACCAATTTGAAATTAAGAGAAAATCGAACCAAAATGACAATGATGGAGTGGCTCTTTGCATCTCTCCTCATTCTCATTCTAAGGTAGGAGGCGCTAACATGTGGGAAGGGCCCGGAGCTCAGTTCCCCCTGGTCGTACTGGCCTTGAGCCATCAGTAGGTCCCTCTTGGGGAATCTTTCCTTCTCCAGCTGAGGCTCTGTCATAGAGTGACCAGGGCTAAAGAAAGGAGCTGCCACTTTCTGCCTTGGTGAACGGAGGCTCCTGGGAAGACGCTCCCACATTTCACTGGGGCTCCAGCCCCCTACCAGGCTCCTTAATTGCAACCTTTGGGAGCAGACCCCCAACTGGAGAGCCCCCAGTATCATGAAGAGATGGGAGTCCCGTGATGTACTCATTCCTGCCTCTGCTGCTGGGCTGACTGGCTTGTCCTACCACGTCTCCACCCATTAGTTTCCTCCATGGCTGTGTGGGATTTAGTTGCACCCTTTGAATACCTGCCAGGGGCCTGTGTATTTCTGTGTTTTCTTCTGTTGCTTCTGTTTTCCCAAAGCCCCTGTCATTGCTGCTCTCAAAGAGGCTAGTCGGGTATCAGAGCTACACCAGACAGCCGTGACACAGGGGAATGAATGGTGGGTTAGCGTCCCCTCCCATGCTGCCAGCCCACGTCCCATTAGCCCACATAGCCAGAGATGACAGGCCTTGGCAAGAGCGGCCCCCACAGCGAGGGAGAAGTCTATTTCCCTGGCTTGGGCTGGGGGTGGCTACCGGGGGAGTTAGAGGAGATAGCAATTTGTATTGCTTGTTTAGTGAAATGAGCCAGACTCGAGTGGGATTTTTCCTGAGTGACAAGTGTCACCATGACTTCCAGTGTGGGATGGCTTAATACCAGGGTTTGTGAGCTCAGAAAGCTGTCTCCTGGGCACCCCCTCCCTCCAGGGGCTGATGTGGGTAGACTTTAGGATCCGCCAGAATAGAGAGTCTGAGGGTGGTCACCGGCTCTAAACAGCAAGGCCTGGGTGAGGCATGGCTTTAGCATAATCATTCTCAGGTGATGGACAGTGGCTAGTTCATGCCTCATAGTCCAAGCTGGCCATTGGATCTAGGTGGCCAGAGTTCATTTCAGCTATCTAGAAAGCAGGGTGACCAGCCCATCGAGTGCTTAGTGGCTGTCAGACCCTTTAGTGACAAAGCTGCCTGAACGACATAGTTCAGGGCTTCTGTCCCAACTTGGGGAAAGAATTCAGAAGGGTATTCCCTGGCTATGAGCGCCAGGGGCAGAAATCACAGGCACACGGGGAGCATGGTGAGTGTGGCACTGACAGGACCTAATGTCTCATGGTGATCGGAGTGGCCATTGCTTCCACCAGAGTGGAGCCTTGGAGCAAGAACGCAGCACCAGGTAACCCAAGCGTCCTGGCTTCATTTCTGGTGCTGTGATACAACATCCCAACACAAAAGCAACACAAAGGAGGAAAGGGGAGAGGTTTTCTGGTTGGTCGGTTGGTTGGTTGGGCTTATAATCCAGGTTATACATAGTCCGGCACAGCAGCGGAGTCACGATGGCAGGAAGCAGCTAAGTCACACCACATCCACAGTCGACAGCAGAGAGACGCAAACGTGTCCATGCCGGGTTTGTTTTTATTCTTTCTTTGTTTGTCTGTCCTGTGCCTCAGCTAGTTCTATGTAAACTTAGAAAGTCTAGGACTCGGCCCAGGAACCGGCACCACCCGAATTGAGGGTGGACCATCCCTCTTCAGTGAGCAGCTAAGACAATCCTCCACAGGCGTGCACACAGGCCAATCTGATCTAAATAATTCCTCATTAAGACTTTCCCCAGGTGGCTCTAGGTTTTGTCAAGTTAAAGCTACTCAGCAGTGTGTAGCGTATTGTGAAGGCTACTGAAGACCTCAGACTGTGGCCTAAAGGCCACCTCCCAGCCTCGGTCTGACAAACCTGCTGCCCTTGCCTGGGCCAAGTCTCCAGATGCTCTGGAGACAGGAGAAGGAAGTAACATGGGCACCGTAAGCTCCCTGCCTCCATGGCCCCAGACCTGTGTCCAGGCCCAGCCAACAGCCCCAGCAGTAGGCCTGGCCTGGGTGCTGCCCAGGGCAGTTCATCTCCTACTATTCTATGAGCAGCCTGTGAGGAGGGAAGCTTTCACCCGGAGAGATCAGGCTTCTCCCCAAGACACACGCCCCTCAGAAGTCAAGGGAGGAATAATGAACCTCCTCAGAAGGATGGGGTAGCATTTTCCCACCTGTCTTCCTGGATCCTTGAGCTCATCTGTCCTCAAAGCCATGCCCCCTGGCTTCTGCAGGTCCCTTATGGAGGGTGGGAGCAGAGGGCAGCTAGAGACAGAGCTGGTGCCAACAGCTGCCTGGTTCGTGGGATCCAGTTCCTGCACTCCATCACAGGACTGAGGCTGCACTGATGCCCGATACAGTCTTGGGGTGTAGGATGCTAAGGACTGAGTAGGGGTGGGGCAGGGAGGAGAACTCAGCTAAAGGAGATACAGAAAAAAAAAAAAAAAAAAGAACTACAGGCTAGCATGTCTGAAAAGAATCAAGATGTCCAAAAGAAAAGACATCCACACATCTCAAACACAGGGTCAAAGGCCAGCATATAGTGGGCTGAAAACCCAAAACTAGAAAAAAAAAAATCCCCTTTAAAGGCCCAGGGGTCCCAAAGGGGGAAAGTGAGGCTGAATGATACTTTTCCTTCTACCTTAAGATGCAAAAACACAACCGGCTCGCCCTAAGTCCTTTTCTTTAGCTGGTCTCTTCCTGGCTGGCTGGCTGGCTGGCTGGCTGGGTGGTGACCTCCGAGGCCTCCAGCTCATGTGAGGTGGGAGTAGGCTACTCAGGCCTTAGTGATGTTCCTTGTGGTTGATGACAGAAGAAAGCTGGGGCCGTGTTCAGAGTGCTGGAGGGACTCCATCAGTCAGAGCTCCTCTGTGGCCACTGCCTCTCCTACTCTGGCGTGGAAGTGCACCTGATGCAGACCAAGGTTGCCCCCTAGTGGAGGCAGGAAGCCAGGACACCATCTGTGGGCCTGCCGGTGGGGCCCACCCCCCTGCTGTGAGGTTCTGCAGTTGGCAAGCATTCCTTCGGGGCTAAAATGCTCAGATCCGGAACTGATGAAAGATGATGCCCTCCAGGCCTCCTCCCTGCAGTAGTGACGTGATGGCAAGTGGGGCAGGAGACCCTTTCCTCAACGACCAGCAGCTCTGTTTCCTTCCCGAGGGTTCTGTGTCCAGGCTGTAGGGGACACAGACATGGGCATCCCAGGGTGACCACGGTCCAGTTTCACCCACGCCCCTTCAGCTAGCTGCCTTTTAACCTCCTTTCAACCATCTACAGTATAGAAGTGAAGCCAGCTTGTCATTTTCACCAATCCTGCCAAGGCGAAGGGGCTAGGAAGCCCAGGCCCAACCAGGCAAGGGAGGTATGCTAACCTCTTGGTTCACAAGGCTGATAGTGCCAGAGCAAGGAGGGCTTAAACTGTCTCTGGTAAAACAAACACAGGTCACCGGTGAGTGACCTTTTCCAGGGAGACTCAGAGAAGTGCCTCTTCGCCCCAACTAGGTCATCAAAAGACTAAAGAAAAGATTCCACCAAAGGTAAATCTGGGACCCAGTGAGTTTATGGGGTTATGTACGGGAGCATGGGTGACCCTTGGTAAACTATGTCACTGAAAAACCCCCACCCCAGCGTGGTGACTGTCCTTACCCCCCACCCAACTCTGCCCACTGTCCACACCAGTCTCCCTCTCTCCTGGGGTCGGTGGGTTCAGTGTCCCCACTGCACCAAGTCCAGCTCTACTGAAGCCCCCCGGGCCCCAGAGTGGTCCACTATGGAGAGTCTGGGGAGGGGGGCATCTTCCTGACGTTTTTCTGGGGCTTCAGGCAGGACTTTGGCTTCTGAGCTTCTACACTGTCTGCACCAGCTCAGGATCCAGCAAGGAGTAGATGAGGAGGGAAGCTTTGAGCAGGAAGTGATGGTGGGGAACGTGACAAATTCCTGCAGGCGCCTGCGGTGCCCCTTTGTTTTCAACAACACATAAAAGGAAGGCACTGGCCATATCACTGAATTATGGGCAAGTGTTGGGCTGTGAATCACTGTCTTTGGTGTTGCCATTGGCTTTGTTTGGGTCTCTTTTTCCTGTTAAATTAGTTGCTGAACGTTTTCATGTTCTCTGACAATAGCCAGGGCTTTCTTTTCTCACTCCCACTCACACGGAGCCCACATGCTCCTGTCCGGGGGGGGGGGGAGGGGAGCATTGCGAGCCCCTTCCAAAGGTTGCAAGCATTCTTGGAGACTACTTGGACTATCTCAGCTCTGGGGAAGATTCTAGACTCGCCTGTCCGAAACTGAAGTCTGGGGCCCAGGTTTGACTTTGGCTCAACTTTCCCAGTGTCCTCAGGCTTGAGCCCCAAGCCTTGGCCCAGGGCCCACCGGGCTCCACAGGAGCAGAGCTGGGCTCCTGCTTCTCCAGCCGTCCATCTTTGAACCCCTTTCTCTCAGCTGCTGTACATGTGATGAAGAACACCACCCACAAGCCTGTGTACATATCTCCATAAACGTATGTGTACATACACACGTCTCCCTGATAGAAAGATACAAGAGCATGGCATTTCTTTGGCATTCCAATTTGTGGGTTTTGTTTTGTTTTTCTAATCCTTGGAAATAATGGTTTTGGCAACCCTTTCTTCTTTTTCCTCTTTTCTATGTAATAAACATTCATGTGACCTTTCTGGTGGCTTCTTGAATTCCCTTGTCTTCCATTTCTGTAATCAGACAGAACTCCAGCCTCCCTAAACATTTCCATCCCTCTCTCCCTACAATCCCAGCTGCTGTTCTTTCCATTCAGAAGGCCACCTCCCTCTTTTCTGGGGCAAGGGGGCCGATCCAAAGTTCTCTCTGCTCATTGGGTCCCTGTAGCCAAGGGTGTGGACTCTGAACGAAGCACCAGGACCGAATGATGCACAGCGGGAGCCCATCTCCTTTCTTGACTGGCAAGGGAACCGTGTGTGAGATAAACGTGGACATGATGCCTTCCATAAATGAGCACCGGGGTATCCACAGCCACAACTTAGATCTGGCTGTCGGCCATCGTGGGGGATCTTTGAAACAAGGAGGGGATGGCAAGGCGCTGTCTACAGCCCAGCCAGCATCTTCACTGTCCGATGCAGGGATGCTAGGGAAGAACTTACCGAACCTACTGATGATGGGAAGCAAATACACTACAGGAGAATTACAAAACACATCACAGACACAGGAGAATCCAGAAAGCGTTCCAAAATTTGACTAAATAGACTTCAAACCAGAACAAGAATCCATCAGGGGGACATTGTGATTCTAAATGTGTCTGCCCTGAACACAGGAGCGCTAGAGCTCATAAAACAGATGTTATTAGATGGAATGCCATGTAAGAACCTTAGCATGATGGCAGAGGGTGACTTCAATCACACACTGTCATCATAGGCCATCCCCACGAAAAGTAAACAGAAATAATTCAAATTAAATGACGTTGTACGTCAACTACAAACACTCCGCTCAAATGCTATAGAATTCACATTCTTCTCAGTAGCCCACGGAGCATCCTTCTGTATGAGGACACAAAGCAAGTCTCAACAAATATGGGAAAAATTAAAATGATTTCTGTATCCTGGCTGATCCCAATAGTACAGATCGACAGCAAAGCAAACTCCAGAGCGCACACAGATTAATGGAGCATCTAGAAAGTTTCGGATAGGCAGGGGGAAAAACTGAGTAAGATGGAAGCCACTTGGGTTAGCAAAAATCAATGCTGGGGGACAATTAGGCTCTGTGCTTCCCTGTACCTATGGGACATCCTAGAGTGGTGGTTCTCAACCTTCCCCATGCTTCGACCCTTTAACACAGTTCCTCATGTGGTGGGGACCCCCAACCATAAAATTATTTTCACTGCTCCTTTGTAACTGCAATTTCGCTGCTGTTATGAATAGTAACGTAAAGATCTGTGTTTTCTGCCAGTCTCAGGTGACCCCTGTGACCGCAAAGGTGACCTCAAAGGGGTTGCAACTCACAGGTTGAGAACCACTGTCCCAGGGCACCTCAGGTTTATAGCATCAAGATGGACTGCAAAGCACCTCATCTGCTGTGGTTGCTTCAGGGCCGGCAGCTGGAGGACAGAGCAAGGCATGCCTGCAGTGTTGCCATCAGTTCGGGGAGGTCAGGGACCAGTGCTTGCCCCCTCATAAGCCAAGGGGAACGACCAGCCTCTTCCTGTTCCTCAGAGCGACCCACAACCCATGTTAGCTTCCCCACACCTGGGACAGACTGTCTAAGATAACTCAAAGGAAGAAGGAGTGGTTCTCTCCATCATTTCAGGGATCTTAATCTATGCTGGGAAACGCATAGGGCATAGCGAAGCAGAGAATTTCACATCGTGGCAAGCAGGAAGAGCAGGGCAGTAACCAGAAGGGCCAGGGGCAAGATGACACCCTTAAGAACACACTCCCAGTGGCCCACTTTCTCCAACAGGTCCAGCATTTCGAAGTCAAGAGAAGGGAAGGTGAAGGCCTGTTCGCCTGTCACCCACATACACATCTGGGGACAGGTGTGCCTTCTCCCTGCCTAGCCTCGCTGTGCGGCCTTCCCTACCATAGAGCGAGGAAACTGAGGGTGGTGGAAGCCTGAGGCAGAGGGAGCTGCTCTCCTCACGGCAGGAGTCCAAGAGAGGGACGAAGAAGGGGGCAGGTTCCTGGAACCCTCAGAGCCATTCTCCCAGCATACTGGCTCCCTTAACTTAGGTCCCACTCCCTAAAGGTTCCTGTAGTAGAACCACAGACTGGGGCCCACCTTCCATCTCTCTCTCTCTCTCTCTCTCTCTCTCTCTCTCTCTCTCTCTCTCTCTCACACACACACACACACATAGACACACACTGTTGTTTCCATCATCCTAATGGCCTGTGGAGAGCCACAGCGATTGTGGGTCACCACACCCCACCATGCACCATGGCGATCCATCGCTTACCTTCTAAGAGACTGGAACTCCTGCCGGACCACACAGACAAGGCTAATAACATACCTTGAGGTCACTTAAGACTGCCACGCCTTTCATCCCGGCACTCAGGGAGGCAGAGGCAGGCTGATGATCACTGTGAGTTCAAGACCAACCTGGCCTACAAAGCGAGTCCAAGGCAGCCAAGGTAACAACACAGAGAAACCCTGTCTTGAAAAAACGAAACACCAAAAAAGACTGCAATCCTACTGCGTACTCAGCCTTTCTTTAACCGGCCTTTTAGAGAACAATGTAACTACCAACCTTTCTTGCCTTGGATTTCCCATGCAACAATGTTCACAACCTAAGATTATGCACCGCTGTGATCTTATGTACTCTTCGCTGTGATCTTATGTACTCTTCGGAGCCCCTGACCCACAGTAATGCAAGTGTTTATTTATGTTACAGTAATAAATGCCAGAACCAGGAAATAGGTTAAAAGTGACTGCCATAAATGGTAAAAGCGACACACAAATACTGTTTGTAATCTGGGCCAGTTGGGAGTCAGAAAACTTTCATCTCTTGGGCAACTCTGTTGAAGATGCCTCTGTAAAGTACCCAAGTTCCTTCCCCGTGTGATGTTTTCTGTGCTGTTCAGTAAATACGGAGGAAAAATGCTTTGTTAGGGACACACAGACACAGATACGGATACAGGGACAGAGTCCTAAGACAGCATTCAGGCAGGCAGAGATTAGACTCAGCTAACATCCAGGCAAAGATGGAAGACAGGGATGGAGGGGGGAGAAAGCAAAGAATTTTCAAATCCAGGTTCCCGCTTGGGTAAATTACTCCAAGAGAAAGTGCTTTTTAGTTTCTTTCCTGTACGGTGACACCGATGCATTATTGGTGATTCTGAGTTTGTTACTGATGTGTTTGAACCAGCACACTGCCTGCTCTCAGCACTGGCGAGACACTTCGGGTCTACCTGAAGTCACTGACTAGTGAATGAGGGCCGAAGAACTGGAACCCGAGGTAACAGTGGCAGGGACCGAGCCCTTTGGAAATGAGTGCAGGAGGCAGCAGCTGGGCCTTGGGCATTCTTAGCCTTTCAGCCAGTGTCCTGCCAGCCATACCCAGGGTGTTCACCACAAATCAGGAGCTGGGATGGGTGTCACTTTATAGAGAGGGCCGGATGTCTCAGGCACAAACTATGCAGTAAACTAGCATTGACTTTATTTTTCTCCTTTCAGCTGTGTCCTTGAGGCAGGTAACTGGAATTAAAAGTGTCTGGCTGCTGAGTAACACGAAGCACACCTGGAAATTGCCCCTCCCACTTCTCCCTAAAATGGAAAACCCTGTATGCAAGGAATCCTTTGCACCTAACATATAAGCAGGATTTGTTTTCCTTGGCTTGCTGCCTCTCTGAAGTGCTGGCTAGTTAGCTGTGCAATTAACCGCAATCCTGCGGGAGCAGAGAGGCTCAAAGAATTTCCATTTGAACCTGAAAGAAGCTGGACAGGAAGACACTGCCAAGCCAAGCCTTGAGAAAGGGTAGCAGGGCTCTCTGGCCTGACAGGAGTGAGAGCGGCTGACTTGACCAGCTTGGCTCTCTCCACGCTGTGGGCCCCAGAGGACTCTTCACCATGGCCATGGCATCCTCACTGCCTCCTTAATTTCCTTTCAGCTTATGACCTTGTCCTCAGTGCAGGGCCTGGCATCTCTCTGTGGATTAAGCATCATCTCCTCCATGCAGGAGTGTCCTCATGTCATAGCTTTGTCACCAGGAGAAGAAATTCCACATGCTCCCCTTCTCTTCCCCTGAGATCCACATGCTCCCCTTCTCTTCCCCTGAGATCCAGCTGTGCTCACGTCGCTGGCTCCACACCCACCCTCCGCTCTGGTCGCTCGGAGCCACACCACATTCAGCGTTCTCCACGTGTGGCTGTGTCCTCTGAACCCTCCATCCCGAAACCCTCCGCATAATTCACACTCAGCTTTCTGAACTTGTTTCAGTCGCACTTTTGCAAAGCCTTTCCTAAGTGACCTTCATGTCCCTGTCCTGGGTCAGGCTCTTCTTTGCCCTATGGGGCCCCTTGTTTTCTCTGTCGTGGTGCTCTTTATATCATACCACACACCCTGTTATCTTCACTGTGCCTTAAACCTGGGCTCTGGTATTCACTGAAGTATCATTTGTAAATTAAATGCATTCCCTGACCAGCTTTCTTGTCCTAGGGCCATCGTGCAGTGCACCCTGATGTCCAGAAGGAGGCAGGGCCTTGCTGTTTCTCCGCTGTTTCTCACTGTCTTGAAACCACTCCAGTCATTCTCAGAAAGCATGACTAAAATTGGGCAATTTTTTTCCTCATTGAAATAGAGCAGGGCTGCTGTTGTCAGAAACTATCATAGATTCTGCTTGTCCGTAATGATGCAGACATTATTTTTAAAGTGACACGTGTTACCACACTGAAAAGGACAGACGTTCATGTGGGAACTTCCTCTGCCCCCACTTCAAATCCGGGTTTGTTCATTCACAGGTTTGGGAAGGTGCAGGTAGGAAAGGCTGGGACAGAGAATGATGCTGGTCTGCTTTGGTAGCCTCTAAATGTCTACTATAGCCCTGGTCCCCAGGACTGTGTGCGGAGGAAGGAAAACACAGGGTAGGACCCCAAGGCCCGGTGGATAATTTTTTTCTTGTGAACCTTTTATTGGGGTCTATCATGGGTTATGGCTGTCACCTAAGGTGTCTCCTGGTTTTACAAACCCTCCCTGCAAGCCTCCCCCGTCTTTTGCAAGGTGCAGAAATGCCTCCTCTCCATGCTCTGCCTGCTTCCCAGTCTCACTTCTCTATTGAATGTGTCATCTCAGGTCTGTGCACAGTGCTCTAAATGCCAGGAGCTAGGCCACAGCTGTCACAGTGAAAATGAAATTGAAGAAAAAAAAAAATGACACACACGCTGTTTCTTGGCATTCTCGGGAACTGGATGTGTTTTCTGCATTTCTGTGCAAGGGTGTGTGAGCCAGGCTGTGACTGGCAGGCAGACTTTGTTCTGATACCTCAGTCTGCAGGGAAAGGGGACCGGATGTCATGGATGCCAACACTGAGCCTCCTGGAGGGGAGCCTAGAACCCTAAGCCTAGAACAAACAGTGCTTCACTCTAGCAGTCTCAGGTCTCCGGCCCGTTTCCAGGCCTGCGGGAGAACAGGGATGGTCAGGCGCTTGACCCAGATAGGCCAGGCGCCAGCATTGGCGGGCTGTCCTAGGAATCCTGTGACACACTTCATGGACACACTTCATGGACTGGCGGGGAGGCACACATGCAGAATCACAGGCAGGTCTCCAGTCCGACCCAAAGCCAGGCTCTGTCGTTTCCTAGCTCGCTCATTTAGAACACAGGGCTGGCAAGGTTCATCTCATGGAGTTTTTGTGAGTATTAAACTACTTTGCTTTCAGTTACCTGACACTTAACAATTCATAACCATTGGTCACAGCTACTTTCAGGCAGGATTTGGCTCCTCCCCACCCCCGGGTAAGGAGCCGAATGATGAACTGATTAAGACTTTCTGTAGTCAGACGTATTTTAGGGCTCACTGATAGGCTGAGCCCCTCACGCATCAGCGAAGACAGACACGCAGGGCGTGTGTTAGCACGGCTCATGGCGCTGGCAGACACAGAAATGTATCCAAGTCCCCAGGCTCATCACTCCTACCGCACAGCTCAGCAGGCTGCTTCCAGCACACCCTCATTTCAGCTTGTTTCTCCTTCTGGGCCGGCAGGACAGTGCCACCATCCCCGCTCTCCGTCAGTGGAAGGGGCGGGAGACCAGCCAGAGAGTGTGGCCTTGGAGCTGCTCTCGGGGATCTGGTAACAGGGGGTGATGCTGCCTTCTCTCCCCACCTCCTGGGACAAGTGACTTAGTAGGCCCAGTCCTGTGCTGTCAGGCACGGCTGGGCCACTGCAGACATTCCTCCCCAGGGGCTGACGCTGAGGAATTGAACTGGATAGAGGCCTGCCCTGCCTCCCTGTCCCCAGTCAGGTGGAGCCTCCACCCCATGAAGATGTCCCGTGAAATGAAGTTGGTCACAATTGCTGCCCCCTGTGCTGGCAGGGACCAGCCTCTTGTGGGCCCAGGCTTAGGCACTCGGTGCCAAAAGTGATCCTGAGATGCAACAGGCAACGGGCTACCCGCTTCTCCGGATGCTCCCGGGTCGGCTAGAAAGAAGACCTCAGGTGAAGGTGAAGGTGATGAGGGCTGCGTGTCTGGGTGATCGTGGTCTCCTGTAGCTATCAGCCTGGAGGACAGGTAGAAGGTTAGGTGCTGGTGACAAGGAGCATTGTCACGCCTGAAGACAGGGCTGTGATCTGGTCAGATGGTTCTGGACAGCAAGGACAAAGACTGTGGATGGGTCAAGGTTCTTTAGGGAACATCTTTTCCAGGCCCAGGGTTATGGCCATGAGCACAGGTCCCCAACTTGGCAGACTGGCAGATAACTTGCAGGCTTCTCCTAGGGACTTGGTTTAGCAAACACCTTGGGGTTATGGGATGGCTTTGCCCGGGAGGGTCTGCAGCTTCCCACAATAGCTAAAATCAGTCTTCTGGGCTCTGAGCTGGGCGGCCTTCTAAGACACAGACACCAGCGTCCTTTGGTGGCTGTAGTTTATAGCAGAGCCGGAGAGCAGCTGTGAAGTGCCCTTGATATGTGGCCAGGCTTTTGCCCTCAAGTGTCTCCCTGAGACACAGCCAAGGCTCCCAACTGAGCCACTCCCGGGTCTGGAACCCAGCTCTCTGCCTCCGACATTCCTCCAACAAGGGTAGCAAGGTCTGGCTCCAAATATTTTCTCTCTACCCATTCCCCAGGCCAAGTTGCTTGACCTTCTAAGCCTCAGTTTCCCCCCTCTGATCGGTGGAGACTATAGTCTTGTTATTACAGCCGATGGGTGGTGAGTGATGGGATGCACCCAGCACAGAGTTCACCATGGGCGGGGGGCATGGGCGGCTTGGTCACTGGTTGACGTCCTGGGGCCGCTGTTTAAAGCTGTAGTAGAGTATGTGGAAAAGACCCCTTATAAAGTCTTTTCACACTGTTTGCAGATTAGAGCACACTCCTCCCGAAATCCACTGATGGAGGTCATCATAGCTCTTCTGTGGTAGCTGGAGGGCGGGGGAGGAGAAAGGGGAGGCCAGAAGGATCACATCAAGCTCATCATGATCTCCAAAGCGTTTATTAGGGAGAGAGATAGCATCTACAGTTGACTGACAGGGCACAGGGTCATGGGGATGTAACAGTCCTGGGGAGGGGAGGAGTAGAGAGGACGGGAGCCTGTCAGGGTGCGGGAGGGTTCTCTCCTCCCCAGAAGGCACTGGTGGGCGAGCACCCTGGAGCAGGGGGTGGGGCCTATACACACAAGGTTGGCAGAATGCAGGCAATCTCGAAGCTAAACATAGCCGGCCAAAGGTGAACAGCGTCTGTCTTGGGGCCACAGCTGCTCAGGGCTTCTCTGGACACGAAGGAGAGGCCCCAGAAGACAGGCAGAGCTCAGGAAGAACAGCCTAGCCTTCCATCTTAGTGTTTTGTGCAATTAAAACAAAAAACAAAATAAATATAACTTAACAACTTCCTAAAGGGCACTACAGCCTAGTCTGGGGAAAGCGGCTGAAGCAGCCTTCGGAGTGTGCAAAGCAGGGCTGACCACCAAGAAATCTGGTGGCCCAAGAGCAGGAGGGCCCTGTGGACCCTGAACACAGGTACATGCACACAGGTCCCATGTCCCAGCACCTGTGCGGCTGGGACCTTGGGAGTCTCCACCAGGTCTGTGAACATGGCTTATCAGACTGCCAGAGATTCTGGGAAACTCCATCTGAGCTCTGTCCATCCCAGTGGGGCAGGAAGGAAATGCCTCTGGCAGGATGGATGTGGGTTTAGAAGCTATAGTGTGGGTGCTAGCATGGTAAATAAAAAAACCCAACTAAGCAAAGCACCCTGGCAACAGAACCCCAGAAAGACACCTTTCCACGCCACTTTCCCACCTACAGTACACCCAGCACAAAGCACTGCCCAGCATCGTCCCAAGGCTCTTGCTAACTGGCCCCCAGTCACAGCATCTTAGCACATTACTGTGACAGGCGGCACCTTCCTAAAGTGCTCAGCAAATTTTGTTCTCTTACATACACGAAACTGGTCCCTGGCGTTTTTGTTCCTAGCATAGTTTGCTTTGGCAAACATTTTTCTGAGATAGCAGGAGAGAACTTTTGCCCAGATCATAGCTGTAGACTCTTGGAATGAATGGTGCCCCTTCCCAGCAAACCACGGGGTCCCCTCAAGCCCTCAAGCAACTAACTACAGCCGGACAGTCCCAGAGCTGGCTGCCCGGTTGCTACTGCCCTCCCCAACTCCAGGCTGCCTGCCCCCCCACACACACACATCACATGCTGTCACAAGGTCTGGACTTGCTGATGGGGGGCAGGGGTCATGGCCTTTAGCAAGCCAGCCCACACAGGAGCTCACCCACCGATCTGAACAGGAGCCAGGAAGTTTAAATGAGTTCCTTTTTTAAAATCTGTACTTATACATCCCCGTGGGTCCCACCCCCCGCCTCCACCAACTGTCACTCACCCACCCAGCATGAAAGGGGAAACACACGTGTCACATGAGCCAACAGTTTCTTCTAGGAAGCCCAGGGAGCTGGGGTAGGCTCAAAGCACATCTTGCCACGTGTGTACGCCTTGGTCTACCCTCATTTCTCTTGGTCCCTAAGCAGTGCCCACTGGCCTGGTACCCAGAAGAACATCCGTACGTGTGACCACGAGTGTCTCAGTCAAAGAGGAGGTGACAGGCCCAGAGGTTCAGGAGAGCTCCAAAGGGCAACCTCCCCCCCCCCCCACCATGGCCCTTCAAGAAACCTAGGACTCCAGGAAGGAGAAGGCTTGGGGCAGCCCTGGGTACCCCTCCAAACCCTGGGGACTACCCATATGACACGGAGAAACGCTGGTCTAAGTCCTTCAAGAAAGGATTTCGAGGGAGATTTAGGAATCACTCCAGGAAGCCCTAATCCTGCTTTCCTAAGGCTTAGTGCAGCCCAGACTGTTAGGCTTGCCTATGGAGGGGCTCCAGGTTCGGTGGCAGGGCTGCCTGCCTACCGAGGATTTGAACGGAAAGAGGGCAGTCTCCTCCCTGGGCGTGGCAGGCTCTCAGAGCTGCTGCAGATCCCTGGAGGTTGGTGTGAGCCTTGAGGATTCTCCCCAGCTCTGGACATTTCCATAGCAGGGCAGAGCAAGGTAGCAAGCAGAGGCATCACCCCTGGAGAGCTCAGCTGTGCAGAATGTCCCCTGGGAATTCAGGGGCAGCGCTGCTCCCTGTATTCCTTCTAGCCTGGCCTGAACCTCAAGCATTTAACACCAGCAAGACGGTGTCCTGTTTTAGCATCTCTAGAAAGGCCACAAGGTGCCCCTGGAGGCTGGGGCTTCTCACTTGAGGGGTATTTGCTCATAAGCCACATGCAGATCCCCAGGGGTTGTGTTCCAAACTCCCAGAAATTAGGACCCTGGCCTGGCTTCAGGGGCCCGTGGAGCAAGACACAAATGGGGCTGTGTATACGGATAGCACCGGCCACCAGGGGGCATCAGGGTTCCACTAGTGGCCAGGCTGGCCCTGAACTTCCTGGAGTGGGGGGGTTCTCCCAGAGGGAGGCAAAGCTCAATCTCTTAAGACTCTCAGCAGCCAGGGAACCCAAGGCCTTCTCGATCCACGCTGGCTTTAAGTCCAACTGACTATACAGGATGCTGGGCCTAGCTCTGTGTAATTCTCTTCCGGAAGATAGCTCTGTTTAAAGAGAGAATTAGAAACGCCACCTCCAGGCCCTTGTGTAGGAAAGGGGGCGGGGAAGACCTAGAAAATGTCTTTCTTCTCCAAGGAGTCCTGTAGTGCGGATGGGAGGCTCTGTTCTAGGTGGGCGCCCAGGCAGGAATGAGAGAAGAATTAGGGGCAGCGAGAGAGATGGGAGAGGCAGAGGTGGCAGGCGAGGTGGCATGGGTAGGCGAGGTGGCAGTGGCCTCAGGTGAGTGGGCTTTCCTGGGACATTTCTGTCAGGATGTCGATGAGGTTGTTCAGCCCTGAGAGGTAACCATCCTCCCGGTTCCCCTCCTGCCAGGGGACATCGTGTTGTAGGGTCTGGCCTTCCGGTAGGGGCGTGGTCTTCCCAAAGTCAATCATCCACACCTTGGCTTGCTCCTTCTTGTCGTGGATGAAGAGGAGGGAGCTGCCGATGACCTGGAGGGAAGCAGGACTGTGAGAAAGGGAACAGGGAAGCAGGGCCGGGACAGGGGTGGGGTAGACATGACATGACAGGGCCGGGAGGAGGGAGGGGAGCAGAGCCTGGGGGAGAGTAGGGCCTGGAAGGGAGCGGGGCTGTGAGGAGACTCAGCTGGGGTACCCAGGTATCTGTGGGGCTATATGATCCTGAGGGAGGCGTGGGTCAGCCATTTCACTTCCCATTGGAACTAGGAGTGATGGGTGCTGAACATGCAGGTACGATGTGCCTGTCGAGGCTGAGGATGCGTATCCTACCTCGTGGCATTTGAAGAAGGGAGAGACTTCCAGGGTTTCTCGAATGGCCTTCAGCCGGTCCCGGTAGGCGATCTGAGGACAGAGATGGACAGAGTGTCACATGTTCTGTGTGTGTGTGTTTGTTTGTGTAGGCATGGGGCTCACTGAATTACAAGTAGCGGTGACCATGTACAAATCACTTAACCCAACCTCCTCATCTACTCCAGCTTTCCCAGAGGAGTATGTGGTCCCTCAGCTTCCTCCATGAGGGGGCAGCCCATCCCTGCATGCCAGCCAGAGGAGGCAGAGCCCAGAACTGGTTGCCATGGTAACTTCCCGAGCACAGAGTGCTGTGCCCCTGACTTAACAGAGGGAAAGCCCATGGTATCTCCTCCTATGTTGGTAATGGGGTCTCTGATGATCCCCAACAGCCAGCCTCTGTGAGTCTCATCACCCGGGGCTACAGGGCCACTAGGGAAGCCCAGATCACACAGGGTCCCCTCAATGACCATTCGAATAGCAGTGACACAGCCAGGCAGGGCTGCTCAGCAGTGTCCTGGGTTCCCTTGCAACAGCAATCAGCCCCTCTTGGAAATGCAGTTGGTGGCATGACTCCGGGGGACTGAAATGATCCAGACAGGTGTCCCAGAACCAGAGACTGGCACTGCAGACCTGCTGTGGGCATTGCCTAGAGGCACCAGAAGTGCAGGGACCTGTGTCAGGCCAACTTAGGTAGGAATCCTAGCTCAGTCTTTCTCACCTATGTGTCCTTGACCTCTCAAATCTTCTTGTCTGTCAAACTGAGACGGGAATGTCGGCTTGCTTGTCCTCACCAGAGGGCTACTGAGGGGTTGTGGTGAAAACTCAGTTCAACACCGAGCCAGCAACAGGTGCTAAAGAACTCCTGCCGTAGCTGTTCCCTGACATGGAAGGGCAGTGTGCTGGGGCAGAGGGACTGAGGAGGATGAGTCAGTGTTCCCCAGCTTCTCTGAGCACCGATTCTGGGGACAGCCACATCATCTTCCTACACAAATATAGGGCTAGGGTTTCAGCACCATTCCTGGCCCTTGTCAGGACAGAGAAGGGATGGTCCCCCGACCCCAGACCCTGACTCACCAGGATGTTCCGGTTTCCTTTCGTGAACTCTCTGAAGGCCTCAGTGACCTGCTCCCTCGTCTTAGTCTTCTTGAAGTCACGGTTCACAGAGCCATCTTCCTTCTGAGGAGGGAGTCAGCAGAGGGCCCATGGGACAGACTGTCCATGATCGTGACCCTCACGATGCTCTGCGGAGATGGTCAGGTGCCCAGAAATGGTACAGCAAGCCAGGAGCAACCAGGCAATTGTCACAGACCCAACAGAGGAGGCCATAGAGTGGCACTGGGTGCCTGGCCACATACTACCTTAGGAAGTCCTGGCGGTGTGAGGGATGTCTGAGGCAATAATGGAGAAGGGCAGCAGGGGCCCTGGGTAATGGACAGCTTCACCTCCTGCTCAGGAGCTTGGTCCCTGGACCCATGCGTGACTAATGGTCTGACCCGTTGCTGTGCTAGCAGCCATCTGGATGGTCAGGCTAACAAAAGGAAATGTGCGTGCATGCATATATACATACGTGCATATATGTGCACGTGTTCCTATTGAGATTCTAGAATGCAGACATTCAGTTTGGATCATGTAATGTACTGCAGATCGAGGGGCTGCTCTGAAGATTTTCCCCAAAGCCAAGGTTTAAGCCCACATCGCTGCATCTCTGCTCCGTGATTCAGCATCTCCATGTTCTGAGCCCAGCACTCCTTCTGTGTAGGACAGCCTGGGCAAACACACAGAGTGCTGCTCTTTTGAGACAAAGGGGGAGAAAGCGTGGGTCCAGCAGGAGCCATGACACTTGCACCAGTCTACCTCCGCTTGGAGGCAGGCGAGAGCTGAAACATCAGGAAGGCGTCCTGCAGGGAAACAGCAGGCAGCGGGCTCCGAGGGAGCAAGAGAGGGGACCTCAGGGAAGCCCTCCTCTCTGCTAGCGAAAACGAGGGAGGGCAGGTGACGGTGCACTCAGTCAGCCCCTCTGGGCCAGCGGAGGCTGTCGGCTGTGTGATGCAGAGACCAGAGACCAGGAGCACCTGTGCCTGCATGACAGGTGCCATGGCATGCTATTCAGACAGACTACACAGAGACAGAGGATATGTTTTTGTAATTTGCATCCAATCAGAGAGCTGGATATTGCCAAGAGGAAAGGCTGGATTCAAAAGACAAGGAAGGGCAAATGACTTTCTCAATCCCCAGCTCTAGAAGCCAGTGAGACACTGGCAATCATCCATGGGAACTCATATCTACATACTATGTGAGAGAAGGCTGCAGAAGCCTCCCCTTATTTCAGCTACCCAACTCTGACTCCAGGCTGGAGAAGGGGCCCCGGAAGACCAAGCTTGGGCAGAGAAAGGGAGGACCAGGGCCTCGGAGTGCATTGCCACCTTCCCTGAAGGGACAGCCACCTGAGACAATGCGGAGCCTGTATCTCTTCAACCTGCTCCTAGCTGGGTCTTGCAAATCAGGTACCCAGGGACCTGGTCTAGAACACAGGGACAAGGACAGTCTTCTGAGGTCCTTCTCAGGGCATCCAAGAAGAAAGGCTGGGGGATGCAGTTTCCAAGGTGATCCCAGGTAACCACACACATCTCCCCTCCTCTGTACCTCACTGGCAGTGAACCGACACCTTCCCTGTGGCAGGTATATAAACTGGTTCCTATGTGGGCCCTCTGTACAGCTGTCCAGATAAGTCACCCCAACCCCAAGGTCTGATGGTCCTCCATAGCCAGTCCACTTGCACGTAAGACTGCAGAATGAGCCAACACCCTCGAGGCTGGCTGTCCACACTTAGGCCTGTATAGGTGAGGTGTACAGACTCCGGCACCCCAAGGCCTCCTTTATCACCGAGAACCAAGAGGCCTCAGCAACCTCAGGCCACACCTCACAGCTCTCACCTTGATGCCCTCGATCCTGAAGCCCAGGGTAGCTGTGGAGCTGATAGTTTCCCGCCACTGCATGTAACGTGGTTTGGTCACAGCTCGCTGGGCTTTTTCCTCCTCAGTGGGGGCCTCGGGGTCCACCTCAACCATCTTCTGGTACATGTCCTTCCGCAAGCTAGGCTTCTTCCGGGCCTTGGTGAGTTCTTCCTCCAGGTATGTCCTGCATGGGAGGTGAAGGACTTGAGTGTTGGGGCTAGGACACAGCCAGCTCCCTGTAGTCATGTCTGGTGGATGAAAACCCTGAGCTGGCTGGCTGTGTCTTGTCCCAGGACAATAGTCAATATAGCAACATCTAAGATGAGGAGAGAGAGACAGAGAGCCATGTACTGTCTGGGCTGATTTGAGAGGGGGTCATCTCAATGCACCCAGAGCACCTAGATGCTGGGATCACGGTGAAGGCCTGATAAGCTCAGAAAGCCCAACAAGGAGGCTCTTCTAGAGTCATCAAAAGAAGGAATGGCGGGAGAGTGGTCAGTCTGTGAAAAAGAGACAAAGGGCGGGGTTCCCCCTTTGAACTCTGCTGTGCCCTGGTAGCCTGGAAAGCATATTCTGTCCTTCCAATCTGCCTCCCTGTCCTCGAGCAGCGTGAGGCGGGGCTGCATCTCTGGCAGTTTGCAGCAGGGGATTCTGTAATGGCCTATGCTGGAGAGGGCTGCCCAGGGCTCTGCAGCCCAGGCGTGCTTCAAAGATAAAACTGGCACCCCTACCCCACCCCTCTCCACACGAGGTCACCAAGCCTCCGATCCCGGGAAGACAAACACGCTCAGTCTCATGTGCTTCCCTGTGCACAGTAAGGAGAGAGTCTGCATGTTGACCCGATGGGGACACTGAGCCCCGAGGGGAGGGATCAGGCAGAGACGGGCCAGGCTCACAGCAGCCTGGGGCGGAGTCATTGGCCCAGAACTCTGGGGATCAATCCTGGTCTTAGCACTATGCCCACAACCACCACCACCACCCCCTCCAGCTGGGAGCGTGACACCCCAGGCTTCTCCCCTGCTACAGCCCTTCCACCCATGTGCATGCTGCCCAGGGCCCTCGTGAGGCAGCAGTCAGCAGTCTGCTGCAGGATGGGGAAGTGGGCCCCCTGTGGCCTGCGTGGGTGTGAGCTGCTGCAGAGGCACCCTCCCTTCCCTTCCCGTCCACTCTCTCCCCTGCCCACCAGGCACTGTCCCAATATATCTCCCCACATCATTCCCAGACTGCTAGTCTGGGTCCCGGAACAGACAGAACAAAAGAGATTATTTCAGAAGCCGCTGCACCCATTTGGTATTTACTCCGGAAGGAAACTCCCAGCTTCCTGGGAGACACATGTATAAACGTGTCCTGGTTGTTTAGGAAGGGGAGGGTGCATTAGCTTCCGGTTGTGTCTTTGCATGTGTCTGTGCACACTGGTGCCCACAGCACACCCTTGTGCATGCAAACACCAAGTTGTCAGGGGCCTGTGGACCATGGGGGAGGAATTCACGCCTGACACTCATGAGGGTGCAGCCCTGGCCTGCAGGGCGGGCAGTGATAACTTCCACAAAGGGTTCTCAGTAGCTCCTTAAACAGGAAGCGGACACGGATGTCACCGTCCTGTTCACATGGACTTCTCTTCAAAAGGGGCCCCGCAGCTCCCTCTAGGCAGAGTCACTTGCTCCTCAGGCCCAGAACAAGGCTTGAAGGAGATGTTCCTGATGGACACAGGCTGGCTGGGTAACACGTCTATCAGAGGAACCACCACCACTACCTATCGCTGCCTTGCTGCAGAGGAAGAGCCTGAGCTCCAGCCCTTACGGGGGAGCAGAGACCTGTTCATCGACTTCTGGAGCTCAGAGAATAAATCTGGGGGGGGGGGAAGAGACCTGCTCCGTGGCTGACTCAAGAGAAAGTAAGGGGGGTGCTAAGTCCATGGGAGACCAGCAGGCCAAGGCCAGAGCAGCTTCTCCGGGGCCCAGGGGGCTGGATGACAGAAGGTACAGCCACAGCGAGTGGGAAGTTATGAGCCCAAGGATAGAGCAGTGTGAGCACCTGCTCACCTGAAGCCAGGTCCCTAGAAACACCCTGGCTTAAGATGCCACCAGGGCCTACGTGCCTTCCATCAGTACCATCGCGTCTTGCACATGGCTAAGGCTTTGGCTCAGCTGATGGCCTTCTCACCATTTTCATAAGCCTCTGTCTCAGGCCCTGAGACTTGGCGTTTGACAAGGACGCATGGGCCAGCCTCTTCCTGCAGCTAGGATATCCTCTGGGGACAACCACAGGCTGCTTATCTTGGTGCAGGCACAGAGGGCTGTGTTTCTGTGCTACTGTGTTTGGGAGAAAGCCACAAGTTATAGCCCAAAGAGGACTCCAGGGACCACTGTGGAAACTGGATCCCTGCATGTCTCCACGGAGGGCAGGCCACGGTTGAGGCACTAGTGTGAAGTCCATAGGCCTGGGAACATTGTGCTATGTTGCTACCTAAATAGGTGTCCCTGGAGACTCCTGTTCAAATGGTAGTATAGGCTACCCTCCCAGTGTGGCTTGCTGTGGACACGCAGGGGACAGTATGGCTGAGGCACCTAGTATAGTGTTCAGAGCTCTATGTGTAGGGAAGACAGAGGTGGGGTGAGTGCTACTTCCGGGGAGATCTCTCTTTCCCTAACCCCACCAGGATGGGGTTAACTAAGCCCTTTGGATAGGAGAGCTCTGAGGTATAAAGAGGGAGAAGCTATTAAGCTCTAGGAGATGAGGGAAGCCTGGGGGAATGGTGCCCTGTCTCTGTGGCTTCCCAGGGAGCAGCCAGCCACACAAGGCAGGAAGCCTGGGCAGTGCTGACTTTCAGGTACAGTTGGCTTGTCTGGGCACCTGCAAGAATGCGGGGGGGGGGACTGTACCCACCTTCTCCTGCAGGTAGACTGAGCCCTGGTCTTCCCATGTTGGAAGGAAGGGCAGGGCCTCTGCCTGAGTGGGCATATCCTAGTGCATTGTGGGAAGAATTTTCTAGAGACAGAAATAAGGTATCCCAGGATCCGAGGCTGTGCGGTGGTTGCAGGGACATTCTGCTTTCTCCCTCACCCACCTGGCTTCATGTGGGCCAAGATATCCAGGGCTTTGGGACACAGGAGGAGGTGGCTAGTGACGGGAAGAGCCAACAACAGGGCCTGTATTTCTCCACGACCCCCTCCCAACCCTGGGGACAAGGGCAGGGGGACATGTCTTAGCTGGCACGGGCTGGCTTTAGGACAGAACTCCAAGGAGGAATGAGAAGGAAAGAAAGGAACTTTGATTGGCAGGATTCAAGCACACTGAGCTAGCTCTTCCTTCCTCCTTCTAGACATCTTCATATAAGAAACACAGTATCGGCAGAGGCAGGTGGCTCTCTGTGAGCTCGAGGCCAGCCCGGTCTACAAAGCGAGTCCAGGACAGCCAAGGCTACACAGAGAAACCTTGTCTTGAAATGGAGGGAGGGGGAGGAGGAGGAGGAGGGGGGGGGAGGAGGAGGGGGAGGAGGAGGAGGAGGAGGAGGAGGAGGAGGAGGAGAAGGAGGAGGGGAGGAAACACAACATTTGAGGGACTGGGAGATAGCAAAGTGCTCGCCACACAAACATAAGGACGTGAGTTCAACCCCCAGAACCCACAAGGTGGTGTGAGCGTGTCATCCTAGCACGAGACAAGTAGAGACTGAAGATGGTGGGTTCCTGGGCTGGATGGTCACTCAGCCCACCCAATCAGAGAGGCTGAGGCCATAAGAGATGTCTTAAAAAACAAGCTGGACAGTTCCTTGAGGGACAACACCTGAGGTTGACCTCTGGCACATATATATATAAAAACACACACTCATGCAGCCACCCATGTGCTAAAGAAACAGACCAGCTGGACTCTTCAAATCTGATATAGGCTTCAGCTCTGAGCTCAGTCTACTGCCCAGTGTGAGTGTCTGCAGCCAAAATCAGGCTCCCTGGGCTGGACACGCCACACTGAAAATCTTAGAGGCTGAAGGTAGGGGTGCTGTCTGCTTCCTCCTGAGGCTCTATGCCCTCCAGACTATGGAGCTCGGCCCAGGCTTTGGAGCTCTTGGCAAGGTCTGGAATCACCCCAAGGCCTACCCACCAACAGGGGCCTCTGCAACTCCGAGTCTCCATCCTTAGCCACACCCTAGCGTCAGGTTCTTTTTTCTTTTTTTTGAAACCAGCATGTTCTACAAACCAGCTCTGTGGTCCCTCTCAGTTCACTTAACAGGAGGTCTTTGTCTTGCTTCCTCCCTGCTGGCTACTCACCTCACTCAAGGACCCCACCTGACTAGTTTGCAGCTCCTTCTGCCTGCTTCCTGCCTCCCCCCAACCGCCCCCAGGCTCAGACCCCAGCCAGGGCCCTGCCTCATCTTCTCTGGCTCACTAGAGAAGAGAAGCTCTTGACAGGACAGAGCCAGCATCCCCGTGTCCTCCGCACAGCCAGGCACGATGGGAAGGGACGTTCCCTGAAAGAAGCCTGGCTCACCTGACGCCCATCTTGCAGTCCATCACGCAAGGTGAGTCGAAGTCGGCCAGCAGGTCGTCCATCTGGTTGTAGCGCTCCCCGTCCTTCACCACGTCCCCGTGGTAGGCTGGCACGAAGGGTCTCAGCACATCGGCCATCAGCCGGTCCAGGCAGCGCTGTTCGGACTCACAGTGCTTCTTCAGGATGCGGCCGTTGGCAGCTGCCTTGAAGCTCCCTGCAGTTAAGCAGGAGGACAGCCACTAGCCTCAGAGGAAGCCAGGCAGAGCTGGGACCCCTCCCCCCTCGCAACAGCCCCTTGCAAGCTGCATCAGAATCCCCACTCCTACTGCAGCACTGGCTAACCCGAGGGTTCAAGGTGTGGCCATTTGTAGACAAGCCCCTTACAGCAAATGGCCTCGAGACCTGGCTGCAGCCTGTCTGCGTCTCCTCTGACTCCAAGCTCCTCACCTCCAAGGATTGTACAGCTCCATCCACTCCTCACTACTCTGAGCACCCTGCCCCCACCTCTACTTCTTCAGCAAGCAGGTGTCCCGGGTCTTAGGAGAAAACTCTCAGTGCCTCAACAGGGGGCAGAGCAGGCTAAAGAGTGTGTGTCCCAGGCACGGGCTGTCTGGGCAACGCTCCTTCAGGGCCACACGCGCAGGGAGTATTTATGCGTCTTGGTCTAAGCCTTGTTGGCCTGTGACTTCTCGGGGGGCCAGGCCCGCAGGTGGCTATGGAGGTTTCCCCAGAGGACACGGCGTGGCAAAGGGCTCCATATGGGGGCTGGCTGACGCTGCCAGCACCTTGGTAGCTAGGGGGTGACTTGGCTGCTTCTCCCCCCCAGGTCAAGTCCCCTCCGGGTGGAGACTATCTCCTCGGATGCTGCAGCCCGCAGAACGGGGCAATGCAGGCGCACTTACAAGTCAGTGTGGGGGTGGCACCCTCGGCCAGGTCTGTCGTAGGGCTGTTGTCCCCCTGAGCGCCCTGCCCAAGCCCCCCTCCCACACTGACCCGGAAAGTCTGGGGGAGCCGCGTCTACTACCTGCATGTCCGGCCAGCTGGATCCAGGGGTACTTCTTCTTGAAGGACATGACAAAGGGGGACCACTGCACCATATTCTTTATCTTCCTCCATGACTTGCTCTAGAAAGCAGCAAACAGAGCGCCCTGAGTGACAGGTACATCCACCCATTCTGATGAGAATCAGTTCAAACAAGGGAACTCAATGCCCAGGGGCCACACAGACGGCTCAGGCACCCACAGGTGGCCTCCGAACACCTTGTTGGCCCTGTAAAGAAGATAGCTTTGTTTACAGTTTACAAACAGGTTGAGCAAGGAGCCCAGGGGATTTCTTAGGGGCTGTTCATGGGCAAGTGAAGGAGGCAAGCACAGTGCTCCGAATCCAGGGCTCCTTAACCCAGACCCTCCTTCGGCAGCGAACGATGAAGCCCACATTGCTCCTTTTCACGTACTCTCCCACTGCCTTGGCTTCATCATCTGTCTGGTGGGGGGCAGACAGCTATTCCAGCAGGTTCTCGGGACTCATGGGTGCTAGGATTCTGGGAAATTACTTCCTTTGTACCAAAGCAGCGATCTTGGACTAGAGGGTCACTGTCACTCGGCGGCAAGGCGTCACTGCACATTTTATCTGCACACGTTATGATAAATGAACACTGAGGAAAAAGGGCTCCACAGAGGGGCCATGCTACAGGGATGTGACACCTTAAACGGAAGGGACAGAGTCATTTCTAAGTGTGGCCCATGACGTCTTTTGCAAAGCAGTCAGAAAAGGAATGGTAGGATCGGGGTAAGGGGAGGTAAGGGAGCTCCCAGCACAGGCTTTGGGGTTGGTGGGGGGGGCGCTCTTCCCTACTTCTTTCAAGCTATCAGCAAGGGCCTGGCACAAAACCAAGGGACCTTTATCCAAACATGGTGGACCATCTAGGCGGGGAGGGTGGTGGCGGGCGGCCTTTCAGGGACAGGCAGGTGTCGGTTTTTACAGCCCAGCTCTCCATGGCTTTCACGAGGCTCTGGCCTCAGCCTTGGCACAGCCATGGCCAGGCTGTTGCTGTGGAGCAGATCTCCGGGAGATGGCCACTGCAAGATCCTTGCCTGCATCATGCCCTCCTCCCAGTACCTGTTTGATGAGTCCTCTGCCAGGTTCGGGACGTATCACCCCACTAAACAAAGAGCTGAAGTGACCCACTGCCCTCCATGGTCAGCTGTTGTCTAAACACTGCCTAGGCCCCACAGGGCTGGTCTCTGTCCACAGAGGCAGGGTGACAGAGCCAAGAGCCACCAAGCTTTGGAGTGCGGAGGCCTGTTCTCCCAGGTCCCACGGCCCTTGGATGGACAAGCAGAGACCTCAGTGCCCCCATCTGTAACTGGGTCCCCTGTGGCCCCGTGGAGTCTCCGGTGATACGGGCCTCCCTCTGCTCCCTCTGGCCACGTGCTCTGCTCCGCACATGGCGAAGGTCAGGCAAGCCATAAATACTCACTTTGTCCTGACTTCTGATTCTTCTTGTTTATTTTATTTTTCCTCCAAGACACAGACACAGTGCTGGCAAGAATTCACCAGACATTTCCAAAGAGCCAGAGGGAAAGTGGGGTGGCCATGAGGTGAGCCAATGTGGATTGACCGTTTATAAAGCCCCGCCCTCAGGCCCACAGTGCTAGATCCTGACCTCCGGAGCCTAGCGTCTCCATCTCTTTCTGTCTAGGGCAGTGGTTTTCAACCTTCCTACCACCAGGATCCTTTAATGCAGTTCCTTGTGTTGTGGTGACGCCCCAACCATAAAATTACTTTCGTCGCTACTTCATAACCGTAGTTTTGCTACTGTTAGGAATTATAATGTAAATATCTGATATGCAGGATGGTCTTAGGTGACCCCTGTGAAAGGGTCCTTCAACCCACGCAAAGGGGTCGTGATCCACAGGTTGAGAACCACTGTTCTAGAAGTTCAATGAAGCTGGATCCCCAAATGGCCAACATCACCTATGGGGCGGGGGCACATTTTGTGGGTCAACAAAACTGATCCCACAAGGAGGTTAGACTCTTTGCGAAAGTCCCTTCCCGCCTGGCCCAGGGCGCCAGCTAGCTACCTTCCCTCTAGCAGGTCTCTCTTATCTCAATAATTTGATGACTCTGTATTTATTTTTATAATGTTCAAGGAAAAAAATCTCTCCCCTGCTCCCTCTCTTTAGGGCAAGAAAGATGGGGGTGAAATACCTAAAATATCACTGCACCTCAACTCTCCTAAAATCCTGTCCGACAAGGCTGGACCATGCGCGCACAGGGAAATCCCGTGTTGAGTGTCTGTGGCGTTGCTAGGTACCGTGCTGACATCAAGGGAAGCCTCTTGGCGCTGGCCGGCTTGTTTCCATTTTGCTCGGAGACATTAGCACCGCTCCAGGTCACACAGCCTCCAACTCTTTGCCATTTAACTCTGAAGACTTTGTCTCAGCCAACAGGATGAGACGCCCCTCGTCTCTCCCCTAGTTATAAAACAGCCTCACACAGACAGCGAGCACTTTGTCACTTTGTCACAAGACTGACCTTTCGGACGGGGGAGGCCTGAACAGACCTGCCCTCCCCTCCCTCCGAGTCCCAGGCTTTTCCCAGAAGGCCCTGGCTGACACACACTCGGGCCGGCACATTTGACAGACGGTGGATGGGAAACGGCTCTTTCTGGGTTAGACCTTCTGTTCTGCTCTTGCTGAAGTCAAAGACAAAGTCACTGAGTTCTCCATGTTTGGGAAAATGCCCTTCTCCTCCCCCCCCCTTCTCTTTTCTTTTGGTCTTTCCATAAAAGCAGCTAGGGTTTCCCTAGTGATCCGCGCCCGCCCTCTCTGAGGGAAAGCCTGGTGCTTCTCCCAGGCCTCACGGCCAACTTTGTTCATTGTGCTCTCCTGGCAGAGGTCCCAGGAGGGTGGTGTGGTGCAGGCCCAGGCAGGTAGGACACTCAATGACCCTTCCTGGATCCTGCTTAGAAACTGTCTGCCGAAAATGCCAGTGAGCTGCGCTCCGAGGAGACAAGAGAGAACGAAAGGCCCAGTAGCTGCTAAGGAAGAAAACTGCGGCTAAAGACAAGCCTGTACCTACGACTGACTCCCCCCCCACAACCCCCTGAAGGAACAGTGCTTTCAAACCAAGCGAAGAAGCCTCAGCCGCTTTGCACTACCTCCCCACCTAGCCACAAGGGGGCAGTGTGGACTGTTTTTAGAACTGTTCTCTTTACAGACTCCCCGCACAGGATGGGAATTAACCCAGAACGCTGAGCCACTCGTGAGCCCAGGAGGGCTAAGCACGCCTTATGTGAAATCTCTGGGACCAGAATTGTTTCCGACTTTCCCCGGACCTCACAATACGTGCACACACACCACGCTGCATCTTTTAGACGGGACCCAGGTCCCCAAGGTGAAACTCCTTTTGTTTCACACACACCTCGTTCCCACAGCCCAGACGTGATCTTACTCCTTCAGTGCACCTGCGTTTTGACTGTGACTCCTCAGGCGAGGTTAGGTACACAGTTTCCGGTGTGCAGTGACCATGAACGCGTTCAGAATGCTCGGAGGGTGGGACATTTTGGAGTAGGGATACTCATTCTGTATCTCCTTTGGAATCTCTCGCTGGCCTGGGGCAGGAGAGCGAGGGTGGTTGGTCTTCACGAGCGCCAAGCCCTGGCTGCTCAGGCATGGGGAGACATCGCCTTGCTGAGGACCAGCTGTAAGTCGGTGTACTCCTAGCAGCACATCCTGGGCAGGGACAGGAAGCCTCCGTGTAGCTCCCCAGGGGCCCTCCTGCTCAGCTGCCTTTTTCTGTTGCAACTCGGGTCTCAGTTTCTAGAGCAAGGGCAGCATCCAGACTGTTGCCAGGGATGCTGCACCAGCCACTCTCCTTCCTTCCCTCCCTCCCTCCCTCCCTCCCTCCCTCCCTCCCATCCAGAACCTGGGAAGAGGCCTTGGACACAGCTAGCAAGGACAGGCCTGCCCCCAAGAATGCCATCATGGCTCCCTAACACCCTATCACCTAACAGAGAAAGAAGGTCCCAGCACAGACGCAGGGCCACTCTGGATGTCCCCCTATACTCACTTCACACTCTGACTCTCTTGCATGCCTGACACCCTGTGGGGCATGCCATCTTCCTTTCCATCTCCAGGTTGTACAGCCCTCGTCCATAATGCCTGAGACCCGAAAGGTTTTGGGTTTCAGGCTATTTTCTTCCCTTCTCTTCTTGGTCTGGGACTCTGGGGTGCCTGGCGGCCACCACAGGCAGCTAGGACACTAGGGACAGCAGCGAAGAAAGCTCTCCCACCAGAGACCTTGCTTCAAGTCACTCTTCTCCCCAAGCCTGACTGTCCTGTGCTGCCACCCAAGGGCCCTGCGGTCTTTGCTGTTGCTACCCAAGAACTGAGGTGTCCTTGCGCTCCTCGGCCTCCCTGCCAGGCGGCCCAGCAATCTGCGTCTCTGGTGTGAAGGTCACCACTTGGCTTCTTCCCTCCTCCTCCTCCCAGAACTAAAAATAATGGCAGTTGAAGAGGAGGAGGCAGCAGATGCGGAAACGCCTGACCATGCAGAAGCCATGCCTGCACCAGGAGCTGGCCCGCCTCGGCCTCCCTCAGGCTCAGATGGCCGCATTGGGCCTAGAGGGAAGTAACAATAGTCGGAAACTGGGATGGCCAACAGGAAGACGGAGGGGGGCAGGCTCAGTCCTCTTCCTCATGGAAAAAGGCAGAGGACAAAGGACAGTTAGCTTTGTCTGGGAAAGGGAGCCAGGCACCATGGCTGTCCCACAACCCTCCTCAGGCCCCCTCCCTCTCGGCCTCCCCAGAGATTTTTATTTTTACTTTGGTAAATCCAAAAAAAAAAAAAAAAAAAAAACAAGGCTGAGCTACTGGAGGGTGGAAATTTACTGAGGGCCTTCGCCGGACAGCAGACAATTGCACCCTCCATCTTAGCCAAGGTGGGTGAGCGACGGACACTCTCAACACACTTCCTAAGGAGAACTTCACAGGCTTAGGGGCCAGAGCACTCAATCCCGCCTTCTCTGCCCAAGGCTCCGCAGGATTGGGGCAGAGCCACAGCGCGTGGAAACAGTAACAAGCAGCTCACCTGTGTTGCTGCATGCCTTTGACAGGCAGATGGCATGCAGCACTAAGCGTGTGATAGGTACGAGGAACACATACTAAGGTTATCCCAGCTTGCCATGGAGGTGCCCTCATCATCCTGCTTTACAGATGTGAACACTGAGGTAAGCGGCAAGCCTGTTGAGAGTCCCAGGTCTGCGCCACTCAGCTAGGCTGTCTCCTTTGTCGTTTGTAACATGTGATTTTTTTTTTATAGCCAGATGGACTTGGGCTCAGATCTTGTTAGTCCTGGCTGACGGTCCCGGGCCGGTTACCAAACCTCCTGAGCTTCAGTTTTCTCCATCCTCGTGAAATGGAAACACCAGTTGGCCAACACCATCAGCCAGCAACAGGCTGTTCTCAAAGTTAAGTCACACTTTGCCCATGCGCGGCCTGCTGCAGTCGGGGACACTCAGCCTCCTTAAAGGTTCGTCCGCTCTCTGAGCTCCCGACAGCTGGAGCCTGCAGGAGCCTGCAGGAGATGATGTCCAGGACAGAAAGCTGTCTCTGGCTTGGCAGCAGGGCCTGACACCCTCCTCCTCCCCGCTCCCAGCCTGGGTCCCACCTTTCCAGGAAAAGGGGAGAAGGGGAATGCCAGTCCTACTCCCGGCCAGAGAAACAGCTTGCTCCAAACACCTATGCCACTTCTGAGTACGTGTGAGTACGCCACAGGCTATTCAGATCTAGGAGTCTGGCAGGGAGGCCGGCCACCCTGCCACCAGTGGGTCTTCTGGTCCCACCCCAAGCCAGGGCACTCAGGGTCCCACCCCAAGCCAGGGCACTCTGGGCTGCTGTGAACACCTCTCTTGTTCCTGAGGCAGAAGGCCATGCAGCCAGCAAGCTCTTTGGGTGGCCATATGTGCATGAGCGCAGACTGCTTTCTCCTGGCGAGGAGATGACGTTTTAGAAAGCCAGGCTCTGAAGGGAAGTTTGCCACAGAAAGGGGAAGGAGCTCAAATGTCACCTTCACTCCCCTTTCACAAGCAGCTTGCAGAAGGAAACCTGGTTCCGAAACTCGGCCTCCGTAGCCCTCCTGTAACCCTCAGAGCCCCTGAGATGGAGAAACCGCCTGGGTTATAAGTGCAAAACCCCAAAGACACAGGTGGAAGTGTAGAAGGGACAGGAATTCTGACTCCGGGGCTGAGGGCTGGGAACTCCCACCTAAGGAATTTCTAACAAGGAAACTTTTGAGGAAGGGCTTACAGGCGGATCACACAGCTATATTTAGAAAATTATTTCCAAGCAAGACACACTGGAGCAATTCATATTCCTGAGAGATAGCGCTGAGCTGCCTGTGGCGAACAGCACCCTGTGACACAGCGCAGACCTGCTGAGAACTAGAAAACCCCAGCCGCCTTCCAACGACACTTCTGCAGCCCGGTCCGGTAGAAGCTGACTGCAGCTCCGGGCTGGGCCATGAGTCACCCAGTTCCCGTCTCCTGACAGGCTGCTGCCAGTCTGAGTTCAGCAGCCATGCCTCTGTTCACGTGCAGACTGCTGGAGGCGAGGCACAGGAAACGGGCTGCCAAAAAGGCACACCAGTGAACCCCCAAGTGAGAGCTAGATGCGTCACCCTCAGAACGGGAGGCCCAGGTCATCCTGACGTCTGTGGGGATGTGTGACTTTCACAAACACTGTGACTCATCACTGTCCCTCCTGCATCTGTCAACTTGGGGCCCTGCTGGTGGCAGTGGGTGCTTATTTAGGCCTGCGGTGTCAGTATCCCACAGGGTCATTCCAGAGATAGCATGCTTGCCTCACGGACATAGCCCACCTCTGCCAGTGTCCCCAAGGGGACAGAACTGGGGGTCATGCTCAAACCAGCACCCTGGCAGCTTGTATGCCCACTGAAGTGGAGGGGGTCTCCCACCCCGAAGGGCAGGGGCACTCACAGTGAGTGCTTCCTTCACTTTTTGCCTCAGGTTGCAGGGGCTTGACACCTGCTTGTCGAGGTACCACCGAGCACCTCAAGACCGTTACGCTGACAGAGAGCAAAACCAAAAAACACAGCAGCAATACTCATAAGCGTCACTGTACTTTCTACCCAAGAACCTTTGTGCTCGGTCCACAAAAGACCCCCCCCCCCCCCGTCTTGTCTGCATAGCTTACAGAGGGTTGCTGGTTCTCTTAGGCAACTACAGCTCGTTCCCCATGGGTACCAGGGAGTGAGACACCTGAGGGCGTGAGTGAGCCATCTGGGAACATCTGGAATGGCAGAGGTGGAGGAACGCTAGGACCTGAGGGTCCTCCCGCCCAGGGATTTCAACCTTCGCAGACGACGTGGTGGAGGCCTCTGCCCAGCTCCGCGAGGCACTTTGAGAATCTGGGAGGAGAGGGATGTTAACCTGCTATCTATCTGGGTAGTGTGTGTGTGTGTGTGTGCGTGTGTGTGTGTGTGTGTGTGTGTCCCAGGCATCTTATGAACTCTGAGTCTGGATGGAGCCTGAGAATGGCACAGGGTGAACAAATTGTCCCAGGACCTCTGTCCTCTCCAAGTGACCAGATCCCTGTCTGGTAAGCTGGGCCCCCTCCAGGCCTCTGGGGACAGCCCACATTTAGAAACCGTAGCATCTCTTCTAGGGAACAGAGCAGCTGGCTGATTTATTCCCCTTAACTTTTGATGTTATTATTAGGCACATCTGTCTCCGAGTGAGGTCACCAAGGAAAAACCCAACCAGAGGAAAATAGTTTCAAGCAGTCGTCATTTCAGTCTTCGGAAAAGGAAGCGAGTGCATAAACTAACTACCAGAGGGTTCCAGAATTCAGGATGACCAAAGAGGAAAATGGAAAGTGCGTGTTCTGGGGACAGGGGGTGCTGGGATGTGTGCACAGTGCAGCCGCAAGCTGCTTCTGCTCCCCTTTCCCCAAGCTCAGCTCTTTCCTTCCCCTAATACAAAGGCCAGGCAGCCAGCCGCTTTCCCCAAGCTCAAAGATCCAGGCGGAGAGCCTATCAGTAACAAGTGATCAGGTGACATGGGACAGAATTTCTCCACCGGCAGCCACCAGGTTTAACTTTGCTCCGTTATAATTTTTTTAATATATAATTTTCTTTTTCTTTTTTTCTAAATTAGTTGACAAAATTTGTAAATCAGATTTCATACGAAGGTCCGATGCCTCTTTGACACACTTGAGCCTGCAGTCCTGGCAGCCTGGGACTCAACAGTGGCAGCCTGGCATGGGGTCCTATTTTAACCTGTCACCAGCCTGGCCCGACAGCATCTGCATGAAGCAACAACCAAACGTGAACGCGCCACAGAAAGCCCAAAGACCCAGACCTCAAACATGGCGAGGGCTGTTTCTCCATCAGAAGAAAATGATGGGCACATGTGGCTCTTATTCTCTAGGGAGGATGAGGAAGGAAAGCAAGAGAAGGGCTCGAGGAACTGAGCACCACACCATGAGCTGGCTGATCTGTGCCCACCTGTGAACAGAGATTAACGCACACACAGAGCCAGTGTCTTGGACTGGATTAGTAGCCAAGGCGGGGACAGAGGAACAAACACACCAGAGGCTTTAGAGGTCACCTAGGAGGGTAGAAAGTGAAGTTGAGGGTTTGGAATGTGCCAAGTACACCTGGTGCTGGGATTGGGTACCTGATCCCACTTGCTTTCCTAGGCCAAGAACCCCAGGTCCTACTCATTCCATGCGCTTCTCTCTCTTACATGACGCTCAGCTTCTCCAAACCCTTGCAGACAGACGCCAGTCTATGCCTGGGGCTCTTCTGGGTTACTACCCTCCAAGCCCTCTCTCCCTGCAAAACTGGCCTATTTATGTGTGCCTAGATTTGTCATGCTGCTGGGCCTGGGGCAGCCCATCTGCTGGCCATCACCTGCCTCACTTAGAGAACCAAGATTTATTGTTAAATGGTGGCTCCTCAACCCCTCCGCTTTGTGCCTTCCAAGGCCCTGTACATCCAGGGGCCCTGTGCCCCCTGAATGGCTTCTTATTTCTTCAGGGTTATTCCTCCACACCTCACACAGTCCACAGTCCTTTTGTTGCTGGCTTTACAGCTCATTCAGAAGGTCTGGTTATATTATGAGCATCACTCCCTACAGCAACGATTCCTGAGGGAGGACCCCAGGCCTCAGCAGCACACTTCCTTCACAAAGTTGGGAACTAATGGATGCATGCGGAAATAGCCATGAGCCTTCCAAGACCTAGTTTCTGGCTGAGAAGGCAGAAGGGGGAATCTTGCTCAGTATCTACAGCCTTAACTGAAGGTGTCTGTCTGGATGCAAGCTGAGATTTCTAGACCAGAATGATGCCTCCTGCACTCCTGGGAGCCAAGAACCAGAGGAAGAGCCTCCAAGCCCTGGCATGAGCTGGCCACATGGGTATAGAGAGTAAGACACGAGCCTAGCCCCAGGGCCAGACGTAAACAAATGCCAAGCTGGCTACTCAAGGGTTAATCTGAAAGTCCCTGGCCCTATCAGACCACCTGCATCCTCTGACCTCAATGCTGTTCCTGGCTGTAGCCATCAAGGCTGAGGCTACTTTTCTCCCACAGACCTAGGCCAGGGCTGGCCAGGGCCAGGCAAATGAGAAAGGCAGGTCCACGAGGCTCTGTTGGTTATAACATGAACAGAAAGAGTTAGACAGAAAGGCTGCCCGGCTGGGAAGGGGCTTGCTTCTAGAGTCAGCTCCGCAGCTCACCCCACCCTACCCAATGCTGTGTACTCTCTGCCTGCACTAGCTTCCTTTAAGAGGGTTAAGAGAGGTGCAGGTTGAGTGAGGACAGCTAGCCCCTTTCTGACAGTGACAGCTTCGCTACCTCCCTTCTGTCCTGGAAGTCCAGGGGCCCTGGTTTGTCATTCCCTGTCTCCGTTTGCTCTGTTTTAACTAGCACAACCCAGACCATATGCATCCACTGTGGCCACCCCACTGTGTTCTGGCTTCAGGCTTAAGCCCAGGGAGCATGAAGCCTAGGAAAAGAAGAGCAGAACAGCAGAGGATGCCAGGCAGCTTTATAAAGGAAGGCACAGTCATCCGGCTACAGAGAAGGAAGGCACTAGTTTGGGGAATAAGTGACGGACGTTCTGGGGGGAAACGTGTCATTTCTGCTGCATCTTTAAGAGCTGTGAAAGGAAAGCAGAATGTGGGACAGAGGGAAGGTGGAAGGGAGGAGGGCTTCAGGCTTAGAGAAAGCATGAGCAGAGGCAGAGGAACAGAGGGCACACAACAGAGCAGCAAACAGTGCAGCACCAAGGGACAGAGAAGGTTAAACTGTAGGGACTGTAAAATGCAGAAGACAGGCCACACTGATTCACCATCTTTCAACCCACACCTCAACCTTTGGTCCAACTCTCAAACACTGTGTCAGTCTTAGTCCCTCCTCCCCTTTTAGCCCCAAATGCTGGGGATTAGACCCAGTACTACGGGGCACATGCTCCACAACTGAGCTAGCTATACACCCATAGCCCTAGACTCTTAATATGCACACATGCGTCACATACACAGAGAGGTACCTCTTGTCCCTTACAAGTATCATACTCTACATGGAAGCTCATTCAGAGAACTCTGGTTATAAAGCCAGCCCTATTCCAGGGGTTAGCCAGGTGACCTGAGGTCGGATCTGCTTGTTTCGGAGCACAGGGAGTCTGAAGAGTTGGGAGACAGAAGGACCCAGAGAGGACAGAAGCACCCAAGATGACCAACAGAGACAACAAATCTGGGCCTAAGGGAGCCAATGGAGACTGATGCACCAACCAAGGACCACACGTGGAGAGAACCCAGGTCCCCTTCTCAGGTGCAGACCATAGGCAGCTCAGTCTCCATGTAGGCCACCTAGTAAGGGGAGCAGGGGCCATCTCTGACAAGAACTCTATGGCCTGCTCTTCGATCACTTCTCCCGGGCAAGGCGGTCTTGCCAGGCCACAGAGGAAGAGGATACACACAGTCCTGATGAGACTTGATAGGCAGGGGTCACTTGGTAAGGGAGGAGGGATCCTCCTTCTAAGGAGAGACTGGGAGAAGACGAGGGAGGGGGCTACAATCGGGATGTAAAATGATAAAAAAAAAAAAAAAAGACAGCTCTAGACCCACATGGAGGGAGCCCCCCAGGTTTCATGAGCGACTTCCCAGCATTCTCTTTCAGCCGAACTCACTGTGAGCTGGTTTGTCCCCAAACCCTTTGTGATTACATATTCCTGAGCTTCGTGCCCAGTCTAGAAGTTGAGTCTGGAAGAATGATTGTTGTAAAGGCATGGAAACAGAGCCCCACTGCCTCCATCCTGCCATCTGAGGTAAACCACTTAGGGCTTTGGTTTGTGTTTAAAGCATGATAATGGGAGCTGGGGAGATGGCTAAAGTGTTTGTGAGACTGAGTTTGGATCTCTAGGCTGAATGTAAAAGCCAAGGGCAGATGCAAGTGCCGAGGGATGGAGGTGGACACCCAGAGCTCAGTGGTCAGTCACTCCAGCCAAAACAGCACACTGCAGATTCAGTAGAGTCTGTCTCAAAGACGAAGGTGGAAAAGCAAACGGACAGGCCACCCCAGCTTCAGCTTACCGCCACGCTGGTATACACACATACACACACCACAAACAAAAACATGTCAATAGCACAGACATCTGATAATCTAAAGATAAGAAAGGTACTGTGACTTCTACAATTCACAGTGATGGGATTTTTGTAACATTATGCTAGATTTTCCTCATCTAGCCAGGTATCTGTTGCTACAGGTGGAAAAACAAACAAACAAACAAACAAACAAACAAAAAACCTTTCAAATGAACTTGACTAAAAAGAGCTATTGACTAACTCAGAGAAAAGCAAGATCAACAATATGCAAAAAAGATGCATTTTCTTGAAATATGATGAATTTATAGACATCTCAAAACCAGAAACTGTAATGTTCCTTTCATTACTGCTACAAACCAATACTTAAGTAGAATACTTGCCAGTTTCCAAAAAAAGTAGTTGGCAAGTGTTTAATCCATTGATAACTCTGCCTTTAAAAATGTGCATGATTCTATACATACAATTCATAATAAAATTCTTCATATACATAAAATTAGCAGAGGCTTCACTTTCTGCATTCATTATGATTTATTCATTCATTAATTGCTGAACATAATTTTTGTCACTACAGAAATAATAAATTGTTGTTTTTGTTCTTTTTCAAAATATAGTTTTGGAGCCAGATATGCTAGAAACGCCACTTGTCACTTCCGACGAAAAAAGTTAGGAAAGGAAGGCGAGTCATCTGAAACAGCTAAACCCAAATCACCTCGGGCCAAGGAACACCAACCAGAAAGCGGCCAAGAACTCTGACTACCAAAATGTAAAACTGCCCAAGTGTCAAAAGCAAGAGTCAAATAAGCTGGAGAAAAACTTTTATAAAACACATTATGGTCAAAGGCTTAGATTCTGTACGTAAAGAACTCAAACAAAACTGCAAGATGCCAACAGACAACCTAGCAACCTAGGTATAGTCCAGCACATATACATGTGTGTATGCAATGAAAACAATACACCATTTGTCTATCAGATTATCAAAAGGTTAAAAAGAAAAGCACAGGTGAACTCTGCAAAGAAGGCTACAGTGGCACGCAGGCCAACACACCATGGAGACAGGCTCCCAAAATGCACACAACTTTCTGGAAAAATAAAAATAAAAAACAGCTCGGGAATAGGTTTCTAGGGCTCCAAGAGTGCCTCAACCTTTCATTTACTTATTTTTAACCTCTGGAGATCTACTTAAGGAAACACTCTAAAATATGGAAAAAGTTACAAACACAGAAATGTTAATGAAGCCATTGTTCCCAGTGACAATAGTTTTGAAAATAGCCCAGCCTCCAACAATGGAGGAATGGTTAAACAACGTGGGTACATCCGCACAGGATTTAACCGATCACTGACCTAACTGATCATTCTGTCTTCAACTACAGAGACTAAAAAAGTGACATGAAAGTTGTTGCTGTAATATTACGCTGGTGGAGGTGGGAAGGAGGCCAGGCCATAAAAATGTGCACAATTTGTTTCTTTTGGCAGTGCTGGCATTGACATCCAGGATCTTACATGTGCTAGAGACATGCTCTACCACTGAATTGCATGCAATGGCTCTAGATGGACTGGCTTTAAAAGGCCGCGAAGCCCTTGGTAAGAGTGGTTGTCTTAAGTACACATTTCTGCACTGTGCTCTTACACTGACCTTGATAAACTCTCTGACCCTTTGCTCTGATATTTCTTATATTCTAGCCTAGTGCATGCAAAGAGGCTGCCAAGTGTCCTCACACCCTTTCTTAGTATGATGGAATGTAAACTGACAGATTAATAAGCAATACAAGACAGGTTTGATGCCACACGGGTAGATCTCTGTGAGTGTAAGGCCAGCCTGGTCTAGACGGTGAGTTGCAGGCCAGCCAGGGTGACACAGTGAGAACCTGTCTCAATCAGAACTATGACCATCATGACCAACAGGGTCTGTGTTTATTTATGATGACAGCATTCCAGTGATAGGTTTTGGTTTACACATATGCATGTTTTTTTCCTGTATGTATTATGTATATTGTGTGCGTGCCTGGTGCCCTTGAAAGCCAGAAGAGAGTACCAAGTCCCTTGGAACTGGAGTTACAGGTGGTTATGAACTGTCATATTGTTGCTGAGAACTGAACCTGGGTCCTCAGTAAAATAAAAGCAAGTGCTCTCAACCACTAAGCCATCTGTCTGCCCCTACTTTGTTTACTCAGTTTCTATATAGCAGTTAGCTTATTTTTATAAGTTATATATATATATATACACACACACACATATATGTATACACACATACACAGAGAGAGAGAGAGAGATCACATGAGCAAACTGCAGCACTATCTTACCCAGTTCTTCCGTGCCTCTTCCTGTGTCTAATATGAGAACACAGTGCCCTTCAACAGAACCCTTCCTCTGAGAGACACCAAACTTCCTTTCCCTCTGTGTTGGTCCCACAATGTCAAGACCAAACCTGTTCTCTGCCTAGTACGACTGCTCTGCCATGACTTCGGGGAACTGCAGAAGCCTAGGAATATTGATGAGGGGCCAACATGATGGAAGACAGCTATAATAGCTTGGTGGGGGCCTTCTAAGTGTTAAAAGACAAGCCAGGAGGCTGGAGAAATGGCTGAGCAGTTAAGAGCACTCGCTGCTCTTGCAGAAGACTTGGGTTTAGTTCCCAGCACTCATATGGAGGCTCACACCATCTGTAACTCCAACTCGAAGGACCTGATGTCCTCTTTTGGCCTCTGAGGGCAGCAGGCCTCTGTGGACAGACATACCTGTAGGTAAACCCTTAGAAACATTAGAAAAATAAAATAAATCCTTAAAGAAAAAAAAATCAGTGAAAACAGCAGCAGCGATGACACAGATTGAAGAAAATCTTCAATAAGAACAGATGGACCCACTGAGAGCAGGGGCCATGATCTCAAACATGCTACAAGCATGATGCCTTAAGAAAGCACTAATTAAATGCTAACATAGTCATCCATTTATTGTCAAAAAAAAACAAAACAACAACAACCAAAAAAAAAAAAAAAAAAAAACCTTGTGTGTGCTGCTGCTCTAGGTCTGTGTCCCTACTTTAAAGCAGCTTCCATTCTAGGTCAAAGGAGAGCATACAAATAAATACTGCACTGGATGATGGAAGCATTCTGAAGATTGCTAGATGTAGGTATGGGGACAGGGAGTGGCCAGAGGGCCGGGGGGAGGGCTGTGTGCTCTTTGTAGCACCTTTTCTGCAGGGATCATGTAGCTGGGCCACGCATGGGTAGAAGGAAAGAAAATGAGGGTAAAGGCGACGTGCGTGAGCACGTCCTGAGGCTGGGTGTGCTGGGACAGAGTGCGGGGAGTGGGCTGAAACCAGTCAGTCCCTACAGAGATTTTCAGGCTGTTCTTTTGATGTAAGGCTTTATACAGGGTGGGAAGCCTCAATAAACTTTAAGCAGGCAATGTTCTAAATTGAACTGTTTCTGTGTAGAGTGGACCTGGGAAAAGCCAATGAGAAAGAGTGAAGACAGAAAAGATCAAATTTGAGGGGGTTGCAATTGTCCAAGTGAGAGAGAAACACACACACACACATATTTGAGACCCTCCATTGCTCCACATTAAGCAGAAAATATCTTTCAGTGTGTGGGAGGAGGCACAGCTCCTTTGAAGTCCCACTCCAACCAGAAGCTATGGTCCCTGTTGAGATAACGTTCCTACCGTCAACAGGGAAAGGGGACACGCCTCTGTGCCAGAGATCAGTCTGCCCACCAGCACCAGTGGGAACACCACACCGGGGGTACAGGGAAGAGTCCGGGTCTTGCCTCAGGAGAGGTGACCTTGATGATGGGTGCAGGTTCACCTGGCTAGTGTGACCCCCTCATTGTTTCTCCACAGCAGCTCCCAGGACGGCCATGAATTTGGACAGATCTGGGGGAACAGGATGGAGAGACCCTGCCTTGACTCCCATGCCCCAATTCTAGTCATTAAAAAACAAAGTAAAACCCCTTGCCACCCCCAGAATTGTGGTCTATCGGAGCCATTAACCTGTTAGTGAGCATGTGTAACATTGCAGCAGGCACACAAGGACACTCTTGTGCCATTTAAAACAGCTGGAACATGGTCCAAAGGTTCTACCCTGCTTAGGAGTGGGGATGGCTTAAGGAAAGCTAACACAAGGGACTCAGGGCCAACTGCAGCAACCAGGTGGTGGCACCAAAACCTAGCCTAGCCAAGTACCAACCTGTAGTCAACGTGATCATGAGAAAGTGTGCAATGCTGAGGTGTTTCTGAGGAAAATGCGGTGTGGGGCAGTACCCCATCCCGTGGGCAGGGGCTCCACACTGAAGAAAAGGAAAGAGAGCTGAGCACTAGCATTCCCCTCCCTCTGCTTTCTGACGGCGGCGGGAGTGCTGTGACCAACTGTCTCTCTCTCCCGCTGCCGTGACCTCCCCCATCCTTGAACTGTGAGCCAAAACAAACCTTCTCTTCCCTAAGCTGCTTCGGCCGGGTATTTTATCGTGACAACGAGAGGGTAACGAACACACCACTATAGTATTATCATAGTTCGCATGCTGTAGAACTAGGTATCATACGGAGTGTATAAATGTATCTACAGTACAGGCACACTATTGTACCAATACATGTCAACTCCCACACACACAAACCACATGCTATTTACATTTCTTGGCCTTTCCGCTTTTTTTTTTTTTTTTTTTTTTAATCTAACCACACAGAGTAGGAAGGCTGATGAGCGTGGATGTCTGCATCTGGATGTCTTGCAAATCTGTCAGGAGAGCGGTCGGAAACTCCCACCTATTCCTCAGAGAGCTCTTGGCCAATGAGGCTCCTTGCCCGTTATGTTCATTGTTCTGCTGAACACTGAAAAACGGTTAAGTGAAACACAAAGGGTGTCTTGACGTGCTTCCTCCTTGTTGGCTCAGCGACAGCGTGTGTAGGGGACAGGCGGGCTGGGATGTTTTACTGCCGTATGTTCCCCTGCTCCTCCAATTTCCACTTGACTCCAGTTGTCCAGGGGTGATTAGCAACGATCCACAGTTGTCTGCACAGAATTCCTCAGGCTTGAAAGCTCTAAGAAACGGGCTCTCTTCATCCCACACCAGCAAGTGACTTTTAAAGCAGGAACGTGTTTCTCAACTGTCTAAAGCTAACTTGACTCTTCCAGAGTCTCAGCCACTCTCTCCTACCCCTCGCCCACTTCCCATTTTGCCGTCCTTCGTCCTGTCCTTTTGCTCAGTACCTGCTGTTCTCCTCCGCTCCCACATTCAGAACAACTATTGTAGCATCTGCTCCAGTTCATTCTTGATGACGAGCCAAGGCTGTGACCTTCCTATTTACCCACACGCACTTGGCTGTACTGTTCCCCCAATAGCCAAGGACTCTGCAACACCGCTATGGTGACTCTTGCTTGTTCCCTCTCTACAGGGCAGAGGACAAGGCTGCTCAGGAGAGCTGCAGTTTGGGTTTGCTGTTTCCAAGGCCACTGCTGGGGACTGTCAAAACTCTACACCAAAAAAAAAAAAAAAAAAAAAAGAAGAAGAAGAAGAAGCCTGGAGCTCTCTCTGCAGCAGCTCACCCGCCCCTGGGTGCTGAGGAGGAAGGCGGCTGCTGTAACCCCAAGGGGAAATGCTTGCTTGACACAGGAAAATGGAACACTTCGCAGTTTCCATCAGCAGCCTGAGAGCAGAAGCCACACCTGGAAAGACTTGCACCAGAGCTCCCCCGGCCACAGTCACCCCAAACTCAGGCACAGACTGTATCACAGTCCACTTTTTTTTTTTTTTTCTTTCAGAAACGCTTCGGCCCTGGGAGAGAGCTCTCACTGTGACTTCCCTTATCATTGACAAGGAATGGCCAGGAGCCTCTGGGGAGCTGTGGGGAGGAGAAGGAAGGAGGTGAGGTGGCAATCTGGAGCGAACACTGAACACTGGTAGGTCAGCTGACCAACCAGAACTCCATCGCCTGCCTAGTCATCCCTAACTATGGAACTTGGGAAAACTTTTAGGTGCCCACTTCCTATGCACTGGCGGGAATCATTGCTGTTGGGCCTACATGACCATGTTGCTGTGAGAGCCACACAGGGTGGCAAACAGGTGGAGCTCTTGGGGCCTATACCTACTGGGTATCAACTCTGGCACATTAAAACCTGCCCAGAGCTTTTCCAAGTCCTGCTTTGGCTCCTAAGCCCTCCTCAGCTCCTCTCCACTCCAGCCTGGGTCACCCTCTGAGCACCACCTGAACTTCTGCAGAGAACAGCAAGTCTAAGAAGCAGAGGCGGGAGGAGCTAAACTGCCCAAGCCTCCCTCAGCCCTCCGCTCCCAGTCTCCACCATCCAAAGGCAGTCTTCATCCTCAGTAACTCAGTCGAATGAACATTTGGCTGCAGTCTAACGCCTTACACAGAGTCTTCAGACTCAGAACGACCTGCAGGGGGATTCCAATGTTTAAAGCAATCCAGAAAAAAACATAAGCACAGACACCCCATCCCATCTCGTTTCACTGTACAGGCTAAGTCTGGCACAGAGAGTCAGCCATCTTGGTTTCAATATTACTGGCAAATTCTAAGGAAACAAAGAGTGTCAGTTGGTCTAAACCACTACCCACAGGTCCTGACACTCCCAAGGCTCTTCTACGTTCTTTAAGACGATAGTTCAAAGGGATCTAGGGTCTCCGCCCTGCTGCTGCAGTTAGAGGTGGGGTTCTTTTGCCCTTTCCACATTGCTGGCCACCCCTCCCCCACCCTCCACTCCCACCATGGGGACTTTGAAAAGCAGATCAACCTTCTGACAACCTTGGCTTCCTCGTCTGCAAAATAGGGATAACAAGACAAGCCCTGCCCCATGCCAGGTTATTATGGAAGCCAAATGAGAAAACAGATGTGAAAGTGCTTTAGGAGCCACAAGGCACTCCGAGTTCAAGCTACTGAGATTCAGAAAACTGCCTTGAGAAGAGGATTTTATTCTGATTTGTTAAGGGATTTACGTCATAAAGGGAATTTGGGGGTCCTGGGCGGAATGGCCCTCATCTATAACCTCAGCATTCAGAAGGCTGATTCAGGAAGATGGTGAAGAGGGTCTAGCTTGATCTAGAGTGAGACTCCATCTCAAAAAAGCCAAAGTGGGTGGGGTGGAGAACCCACACTAGCCGCCCAGAAGTGTCCTTGATTTCTGAATCAGTTTCTCCAAGCAACACACTCAAGCGGCCTGTTGCTTCAGTCGCCATAAGCCTAACAGGGAGACGGAACTCTGTCCCTTTAATCCTTTCACGTATTTTGGGTTTTGAGCCCTGAAAAGAACACGGACAACCTTGCCCTGTCGCCTTCTAGATGAGGATTAAAGGTCATCTCCTGGAACCCTCCTCCCACCCTGGCGGCTGGCGCTGTGGGCGGCAGCACACCCTCTCCAGCTCTGCGTCGGGTTGAACGCCTAGAGCTATGTGGAATGCTGCTCAGCCAAGATCTCAAGGACAAAGACGTCCCCATCAACCTTCCTTCTGATGCCGTGACCCCCAGGAAGGGGACAGAAAGATTTTCCAGGGCGCACAAAGACTTATTCTGCTCACAAGGGTATTTACCGACCCAGCCTACTGTGCCAGGACTGGCGTGAAAGAGCTGGGACAGCGTCTGCCTCACCCCCTGGCAGATGCACCCTTCCCTATTATTAGCAACCCAGGCAAGATGCCATAGGGCTGGGGACACCCCTTTGTGTCAAGGGGAAGAAGGCAGGAGAAGGTACGTGTGCTGGAGAGAGAAGCAGGTGGAGCTGCCTGAGGCTTCCTCCGGAGAGCACAGAGCAGGGCGAGGTTTCCAACAGGCTCTCCTATTAGCTTGCTAACCTCAGACACACCTAAACCTCAAAGTTCACCCTGGATGTGGCTCCAGGTGTACCTCTGCGCTGCTAGGCCCAGCTCAGTCAGCCGAGGCAGCTGAGTATGGGGCTCCAACAGTAAAGCTGGAGAGGCCTAGCGAAAGAGTGAGCAGAAGATTGGAGAGGCCCTCCGTCCCTTCTTTGTGACACAGATGCCAGTTACTGTAGCCCTCTACTTTGTGTTACAGATGAGAAGCAATCTTGACGAGCTGAAGTAACTTGTCCATGGGAAGCGTGGATCAGAATGAGAGGCAGACAACTGTCACCTCTACACGCACACACACATCACTTGCTATAATGCAACCTATGAGAAGCCTATGCAACACCTATGCTTTTTATATTACACCTTTTATTAAAGAAAGAAAGAAAGGATGAGAGAAAAGGAATTCTTTTAAAAAGACGGTTGCTGGTCAATAGCGGGATGTAGATTTAGGTAGATCTGAAGAACTCCAGAACGTGCCTTCTGGTCATACTTGTCTGTCGGCTGTGGTATGAAAAGCATTCAGATAGGGAGGTTTTGTAAAGAAACCAACAAGTAAATGACACTTACTTACTAGCCAGGGCAGAGTGGCCCAGAGAAAGTCAAAGAAAATTCCACAGAAGTGTGCTACCAGGCACATCTGAGACAGAATCAGGGACACTATTTTACTGAGTGCTCGGAGACACTGGCCTCTGACTCCCTTGCAGAGGGCGGTAGATAGTGTTTGGCCAGCCCAGGGCAACCCAGGGCGATGGCTGAGCCCTAGCAGGAAGCTGAGTAGCCTAAAGTGGAAGAAAGGTCAGAAACTGGTCTCTAGACCACAGCTTAGCACTCGTTCTGGCCGAGTCTTCCCTAGTCCCGCGCAACTTCAAGTCAGCCTGTATCCGTGCCCACAGGTTTCTGTATCCGTATCGCGAGCTTGGGACATTGCCAATCAATAGGAAAAGTGTCTAGCAGTAAATGATTCCTCATGTTCACTATTATTATTATCATCACGGCCACCCTTGGTCTGGGAGAGGAAGGGTGAAGTCCATACTTGGTGGGGAAGGCTGCTGGGGGCTCAGTCCAAAGACTGAGGGCTGCTAAGCAAGCACTCTACCGCTGAGCTATACCACCCAGCTACCACCCAGCTCCAGCTACTTTTTTTTAATACTTTCAGTTGTTGTTATTTGCTGTTATGTTTTTGAAACTGTCTCACTTTGTGGCACACACACACACATACACACACACACAAAACCCAAAAACAAAACAAAACGAAAAAAAAAAAAAAACAGGGCTGAGCTAAGGCTTTGGTGGGGTTTGTTCACGGGAGCCTCACTCTGTTACCAGGAAGGTGGTTTCCTGTGTGTAGAGCTGAGGCCTCCCCAGAAGCACCCGCAGGTGTCAATCAATATACCCGAGGATAGAGAAAAGGGGCAGGCAGCCAGGACACAGGAAGTGGGGTACCCTGAGGGTAAGCCTGCATGGGAAAGGCTGTCTGTGGGAGTCCCTAGCCACTTTCCCCAGGGATCGCCGCTTTGGTCCCTTTCCAAAGCAGCATTCACTGCCTCTCAACGCCTGTTCGCTTCAATGGTAATCCTGCCATTTGTGAAAATTAAACTGTACGCACATTCCAAAGAAGACTATCTCTTTCCCCACGTGTCTCCTGAGTCCCCATCCCCTCCCTGCTTCTGCTCTCTTCCAAGTCTCGTAATTTATGCTCCCAGAATTTGGAGAAGAGGGGCTAATCTGGTCTCACAGTATGACAACTGCAAGCCAAAATACTGACATGTTGACGGGCTCAGCCTCCAAGAGGAAAATGAACCAAATTAGCCACATAAAAGCAGAAACAAGGGGTCTCTGAGATGCCGTGGATGGAATGGTTCTTGAGGAATATCCTTACTGTTCTACTCTCTCTCTCTCAACTGGTGTTTGGGTGGAAAGATAAGAGATGGACATTTTTCTTCCTCAGGGCAACTCAGGGCTAAATTTAAAACTGTATTAGAACGGCAATGAAAGCAAGCAATGCTTAGGGGAAAGCCTACCAAAGTAACTGCAAAGATTTTTATTTCGTTTTCTGAATTAACCAACAACAGACATGAACATTTAAAAAAACAAAACAAAACAAAACGTTAAGTGTTACTATTTTAAATCTCATTTCACAGGGAAGAGCCAAGAAAGCATGTCACTTCTGAAACCCTCCCTCACCAGTGTAAAAGGCCTCATTCTCGGCCGCAGAGAAAAATCTGAGAGGCATCCAGAGAACGCCAGGCAGGGGAGAAGGCGGGAATGTCTCCCTGGCCTCTTACTGAGCCTCGGAGGCCATCACCCCGGAGTCTGCACAGCCTTCGGGCGCTAGGGACCGCGCCAGGGTGGCTGTCCCATCCACCCCGAGGCTGGGGCCTGCGGGGACAGGGACTCCAGGGCTTGGCTCCACCCTGCTTTTCCATGACGCCACGCTCGGGGGCAGGGCCAAGGGTGTGAGAGGCGGGGCGCAGCGCCAGGAAAGGAGGGCGGAGCAGACCAAGGGGTGGGCAGGAAGGAGGGAGGGCCCGGCAGAGGAGGGAGGGGCGGAGCGGAACAGGGGAAGCCGGAGTTCCTACGGCCCTAAAAAAGCGCCAGGCTTCCTGAAATCGCCCGCACTGACTCTAAGTCGGTCTGGAGGGAGAGATGGGAGGTAGGAATGTCTGTGGCCACAAGTAGAAGGAACAGAAACCCGTCCCTTTTACGACCCGGAGAATGAATGCTAAAAAATCTGGGGACTTGGAAAGAAAAGCCACCGCTCCACAGTACAGAGAGGAAGGGTACTCTTTATAAAGAGTTTCCCAGCAAGGACAGGTACACAGAGCCGGGCGTCTGTGCAGCAATTTGTCCAGAATCGCGACTCAGTTTAGTTAACGCAAAAGCAAAGTCAGACAGTGGAAGTGATCTGAACTTCTGATGTCCTGGACACAATTTAAAGCGACTTTCTCTACCAAGAGGATTTATCCTGTCCCCTTGCCCTGAAGCCTTTGGACACAGCAGTGCCTATCCCTAGGGGTCAAACAAGGGAGAAAGTTCAAAGTGAACGCAAGACATCTCCACCCCACTCAGGGCGCTCAGGCTTTGTGAATAATGGGTGCAGCTGTGTTCTTTCATAGTGTCAAAAATTAAAAAAAAAGCTCCCTCAGATAACCAAGTGGCAATCCTCTGAGGCCAAGTCTCTGTGCCTGCCAGGTCCTTGAGAATCACTGAAATCTCCACTTGGGTGGGGGGTGGGAGTGTCACCTGTGTGGACATTTACCTGAGCGCCTTGCTCAACTTGTCTCCTCTAACCATGTCAAATCCAGTGATTTTTCAAAAAACTATCCTTGGGCAAGTAGCACACACACACTACTGCAGGCCCCTGGAGAGAACGCTGTTTTCTTCTTCTCTTGGGAACCACCGTCCCACTGTCATTACTGTGGATTAGCCATCGAGTCTGCTACTATAGACATTACAGAAGTGGTAATATACTTTGGGTTTATACTCCATACCTGTCATTACTCAGGAGAGCTTCCATTCACTCCCTGAGCTGGGACAGAGCTGGCGAGTCTAGAGACCCTGATGCAACCACAGCCCTAATCCAGCTTTAATTCGGCTTTCTGCAAAAATGCCCTCATCAAGGTAAAATATTTGATTCCAATATTAAATATAAGCTTTAAAGATCAATTTACAGCCTGGTGGTGGTGGTGGTAACACACGCCTGTAATCCCAGCACGCAGGAGGCACAGGCAGGTGAATCTCTGAGTTCGAGGCCAGCCTGGTCTACAGAGTGAGTTCCAGTACAGCCAAGGCTACACAGAGAAACCCTGTCTGAAAAAAAGAAAAAACAATTTACATATCTTTGCACAGTGCAGATTGGGAGCTGGGCTTTTTCCCTTTCCAGCTACAGCATTTACACGCCTCAGCCTGAGCACTGAAAAAGTGAGCAAAACAGGACCATTTATTGGTCATTTTAGCATCCTGAAGAAAGTGATTTGCAACTCTTGGGCAGTTGTCCCATGTCCCCCTCCTAAATAAGTGTCTTCCAGCAGGGCATGCTGGCACACATCTGTGATCTTAGCATTCAGGAGACAGGGGCGGCCTCATAGCAGCCCAAGATTATTCTCGGCTACATAACAAGTTTGAGACCAGGCTGCCCCTTTGCCTTGGAGCCCGCTGGACCCAGCAGGGCCTGTTTCTGGGACTATAGGTGTCTCAAAAAAAAAAAAAAAATCTGTATTCAAGAGCATCATAGACACCTATACTAGGACTCTTATGTCGCATACAGAACGAGGAGGCTATGGACAGTTGCAGAGCTATCTGGAAATGATGGGCTAAAAACCATCTCAGATTCCTGGAGGACCCCCCAGGCAGCTCCCATCTCCATGAGTAAGCACAGGGGAGGCTGCCAGCGAGGTGGTTCTTAACCTTGGCCGCACATCAGCATCACCCAGGACTTGTTGCCGGAGTCCCTCTCCCAGAGCGTCTGACCTAAGCAGCTTAGAATGCAGTCTGGCACCAGGACTCATGAAAGCTTCCAAAGTTTTTCCAAAATGCAGCTTAGGCCGGATCCACCTGGAGAGCGTTTAATCCGAGTGGTCCAAGAGGGCCGAGAAAGCCTAAGTATCAGTCAGCACGCAATCTGGTTCTTGGAAACAGGGACGACTCAAAGGCACTTGTGTGCATTCGGTGAAATGCAGGGGGGAAGAATTACTATACCCGTAATTTCCTGAGCCACTCAAGGTCCTCCATGAGCTACCTACGACCGTCAACAGGTAAACCGACCACAGAATTCACCGTGTTTCATAGGTGAAGAAAAGATGCAGTCGGCTGACAGCTCCCTTCAGAGGGACCCTTTAGAGATCCCTGTTTCCCTGGAAGCAGCCGCAGAAACTGAAAGTGGTGTGGGAAGCAGGCAGGGCAGCACCAAGCATCCAGGACGCCTCTCGCTTTTGTTCCCCACCCCAGGTCACTTGTAAATTCCGCTTGGGGAGAGGGTGTGTGTTTACCAGGACAGCCTGGCTGTCTCTGGCTTCATTTCCACCTCCCACGGTAGGTGGTGGACACATTATGCTATCGCAAAGAGTTCTGCAGACAGGTCTGTCTGCTCCAGCCCTTACACCCACCACCCGACTGCGCGACTCTGAGGGGAGCCAGGCCCCAGAGGAGCAGCTAGCCGGGCAACCAGCCCGATGTTCTTTACAAACTGACCCAAGAGGCAGACACTGGGACGCGGACAGGTATGTGTGGCAGAGAGGAGGGGGGAAAGAATCCTGACCTTGCAGCAATAATGGCTCCTGGTGCTGACACCACTATTACCTTTCCTCACCTCTCCTTTCCCTTTTAACATCTGTGGCACCGAGGAAGCGCTTTTGCGCATGTCATTTCCCCCGATGCTCAGAGCACCCCTATAAAGTGAGGATGGCACAGAGCTAAGACCAGCCCAGCTCACTAACGAGAAAACAGAAGCTCAAAGAGGACGGACTCGTTAGAGGCAGAACTAAGGCTTGAACCCATGTGTAAGAACCCACCTGCTCTACCATGCTGTGCGCCTTGCCTGTAAACCAATTAAAAAGCCTGAGGGCAGCTGCGAACGGGAGCCGAGGGACGGAGTGTAGGTGGGTATAGAGCTAATCCAAGCTCCAGTTACAGTCCCAACTCTAAAACTGAGCTGGACAACACATCACACTTTCCTGTCTTTCTTCATCTGAGAGAATGGCAAGGCCACCTGCCGGAGGACCAGAAGTCACAAAGGTCAACCACGGAGCACCTTTACAGTGTCTACGTCCACGGCACAGCCTTGATCTCCCCAATCACCTCTGTGTTAAAAGCAAGTCAGACGAGGGCCTCACACCCTCCAGGACCAGAGTTATAAATGGTTGTGAGTCACACTGTGGGTGCTGGGAAACTGAATGTGGGTCCTCTGAGAAACAAATGTTCCTCATCACTGTGACTCATCTTTTGCCAAACCCTTACTGGCCAGCCTGCCTGGCATGAGGCTTCCAGAAGGGAAAGGCTGGTCTATAAGCAGCAGTGGGCTGGCAGGCTCCATTACCTTGCCTACTTTCAAAGAGCATGCTTCTCTTGGTGTGGAGGAGGGGCATCAGCAGCTGCACCTCTTTCTAAATGTACAGCTATCCCGGCAGGCACACCTACAGCTGCAGTGTATGATAGCCCTGCCCTGGGAAGGGATCTACAAAACATCCCTTCCGCAGTAGAGGACACGAGAACAAGCCCTTGGGAAAACCAGCCACATCCCGGGAAGGGTCTTTGGAAAGAAGTACTGTCCAGTGGTTTCATTTGTTTTCATAAAGATGTGCTCACCCATCACGACAAGCTTTACAGATCAGAAAGCCAAGTGCTGATACCCCACAACTTCTTGGGGGCCCACAGGTAGGAACCAAGTCCAGTTCTGCCAGGGCCATGTGCTAACCCACATTTCCTGGTGCACAGCTCCTCCAACCTCTACTGTCCACACCCTCCAGCCAGCGTTTCCCAGTGTGAGGAAGGCTGGGAGGCACAGTCAGCTGGGTTTCAAGCCCTACATGGAAACTGGTAAAAATCAGTCACATTTCTTCCCCCCTCATGTTTGTTTTTTTTTTTTTTTTTTTTTTTTTTGTTCTATGATGTAGAACCTCTGGCCTCAAGTTAGTATCATACGATACATCAGCTTTCTGAGTTACCAGGACTACACTGGCATCTCTGTGAGCAGATTCTTTTCCCATTTAAAACCCGTGCTGATCTGATCCGAACCTGGCAGCATGCCTTTAATCCCAGCACTCGGGAGGCAGAGGCAGGTAGTTCTCTAAGAATTTCAGGCCACCCAAAGCCACACAGTCACAAACAAACAAACAAACAAACAAAGCCTGTGTAGCTGTTGAAAGCAAGATGACTCTTCCAGGTACCAGGAGGGAAATAGCCCTTCAGGACAGAGGCGGTGGGTCCCCATCACTGGGGTTATGCCTTTATGCCTAGATCTGTTGATATTCCTTTCAAAATCTGATATGTCCTCTTGTAACCATGTATTTTTTTTATTTTTATTTTTAAATTTTAAATAGCCTTGGAATGCCTCACTTCAAAATCTGGCCTGTGCTGGCATGAATGCTCAGTACCTGCTCTATAGCACATTGCCAGCCAGCTGGGCCCCACCCCTGCCCCTAGGTACTAGCAACACAGGTCCACTCACCATTTCCCAGTCCTGCCTCGTCCTCTCAGGTCTCTTGGCCATCGAGAACACAGGTTTCAATCTTTAATCCTGGTCCCTTCAGCAGCCGGCTACTGAAGTCCAACTCAACAGTGAAGAGCTGGCCCAGTGCTCCCCTCTTCCAGCTTTGGCAGGAAATCTACCAAGTCCTGGGACAGGCATAGCCCTCCCCGCCTGCCCACGACACCATGGCCCTGCCCTCCAGAGCAGCCTCTGCTCTCTGATCTGACCACCTCCACCTCCACCAGGCATGGATCTCGCCCAGCAGGAATGTTTAGCATGTAACAGGTGTTTAGCTCAATGTTTATAAAATGAACACACAGGTTAGCCGGTTAAAAGCCTGAAGACATGAGACAAGATTGAGTGTCTCTTACGTAAAATGCTTGGGCCCAGAAGTATGTTGGATTTCTCTTTTCTTTTTGCCTTCTGTTTTTTTAAAATTTGCATATACATAATGATATATGTATATGCATATACATTTCGAGATATGATATCTTAGAAATAGAACTCAAGTCTTAACTCGAAATTAATTTTTGTCTTATGTATGCTGTACCCACACAGCCTGGAGGTAATTTTATACAGCATTTTTTAGAGAGACTGTATTTGGACTACCACCCATTATATGAGGTCAGGTGTGGAATTTTCTACTTGCGATCAGTATTGTCAATGCCCAATTGTGGGATTGTGAATGTCTGGGGATCTGACCTATGCGCCCGCGCAGGAGAATTCTGCTTCCTTGGTCACGCAACTCTGGTGCCGGGGTGGGAAGCAACGCCGAGGAAGGTTGTTCTCTCGGCAGCATGGCAAGGAACAACACAAGGAGCTGCTGAGAGTGGGACAGGGTGGGAGCAGAGTATGGGAAGAGCAGGGCGGGGACAGAGATGTCAACAGGAGACACTGCAGAAGCCAACCCCAAGACTGACAAGGCAAGTTGCTGCAAGAAAGAGACTGGCCCACTCAGCACGGCAGATAAGCTCACAGACCCCACCCGACACACGCGACACTCGTCAGGGTAGCGCTGGAAGACAACCCAGGGAGAGCCGAGTGAGCCCGCTCGCATCCAAACTGCTTCTGTGCCCTGTGATGAAGTGCTAGAGGTGGGTGGGCAGGGGCCAGGCTACAAGGCACCTGTGCTTGCATCTGGATGGCCAAGGAACGGTTCCAGCACATTAACTGCTTACTAGACCTAAAGCCATTTCTAGACATGCCTGGCATTGATTAGAAAGGGGGATCTCAGTAAGTATCAAAGTGGGGAAACGGCACAGGGTTCCCGGAGATACTACCCGAAGACTCAGGTCCTCTTAAAAGTTTTGCAGTGGCGAAAGTTCAGAAGCCAAGCACCACGTGGGCCATCAAGGAAAGGAGGGAATTCGCAAAGGCCGGACCACTCAAGTGCCTTTAGGCTCAGTGGGGAAACTTGGGGGTCCTGCATTGTTCCTCCCCTCCCTCTGGGGCCCAACCTCCTCCAACCACAAGTAATAAGCTTCCACACAATCCAGGCATAGTACTACCTAAGGCCCAGTACAGACAGCCAGACTGTAGGCCGCACAGAACACCTACCACGAGCCCCCAGTCCAAACAGCAATCTTTTGTAAAATACGATGGGTAGCTGTGCATGACATCAGAAAAAGACAGCCCACAGTCTGAGTTGAGTGTGTGTCTCTGTTCCTCCTAAGTGTTAAGACTTAGATATAAGATGCCCCCCACCCACCCATCCGGGCTTGTGTGCTTGAATATAATGCTCCTTGGTTGGCGGTGCCATTTTTGGCAGGTTGTAGAACCATTTGGACATAGGCCCCAGCTGGCAGACAAAGGGCTACAAGGCTGTAGGGCTGGTTCCTACCTGAGTCCCTCTCTGCTTCCACATACACTGGGGTGAGAGGAGCCAATCCCATGCTTCCCTGCAGAGACGGGCTGTACCCTCTGCAATCTGAGCAAAGCAAATCCTTCCTCCATTGAGTTGCTCCCTTCAGATCCTTTATCATAGCACTGAGGAAAAGTAACAGGTAGGAATGTGGACTCCTCACAGCTGGCTTAGACAGCTATCGGGGAACAGCAATGTACAAGGTGGCCAAAGACATGGAGGGTGGGTGGCAATTCTGGAAGACTCAACAACCAAAGCCTGCTGGGACAGGGAAACCACGGTCTGAAAACTGCAGGCAGGGGAGTCAGCCTGGACCAGCATCCTGACTTATGGAGGAGGCAAGTCATTTGTTTTCTTGGGTTTCTAGTGTATTTGTAGACACTGAGCAAAAGGGGATACCAACGAAAAGGAAACTTTCTAAAGCGTCATCAACACTTAGGCTCAAATAAGTTCAGCATGAACCAAATAATAAGTTCCGGTCCAGAATAGTGAGGCCGCAACCGTGACGTAGGAAGCGTTGGGCAAAACTCTCTCAGGGTCAGGCTCCGTGGCTGCCATCTGAGGTGACCACTTGTCACCACCGACACTGAGGTCTTAGGGGGTGGCAGACAGGCCTGGGGTGCCGAGGATGCATGGCACACTCAGACCCTTTGTTCCTGATGCCAGCGGGGAGTTATACTCTGCCCCCATCCATGGAGAGTGACCATGGTGCCACCCACCACGAAAGAAGACAGCAAGCCTTGCGACGAAAGCTGGCCCTGCCTTTGCCAGCCTAAGCCGAGGAGGCTGGCGGGAGCTCAGGCCCAACAGCTCCAGGGTGCCAGTGCTCACGTGGAGGAGACTCATGCCCTCCGCCCTCCCTGGGACTCGCAGATGGGCCAACTGGGTACCAAGCTCCGGCAGGCTTGTCTGCGCCACGGTACAGCTCATTCACAAGAGTCCACTTCTGTGTGGCCTGTTGCAAGGGGGACGTAGATTAAAAAAAAAAAAAAAAAGCCTCTGAACTCTCCTAGGGTGTTCATGACCTCCACAGATGCCTGAGGGGTTCCCAACACCTTGGGGCCAGCCAAGAAAGCTTTCCAGCAGCTTTTCCCAAAAACGTTTCTTTTTTTGTATGTACTATTCATTCCCATTTTATGAGGCATAAGTAACATACCAGAGGCACTCACAGAGAACAGGTTTCTTGAGTTCTTAATTAACAGCCTCTTAACATTTCTTTGAAAGGTGTCTGTGTCTGTGTGGGTATTGGCATGTGGGGAAGCCAGAGGGCAACGTGCAGGAGTTGTTTCTCTCCTCCTACCACACAGATTCAGGGGATCTGAACTCAAGGTGTCAGGCCTGGTGGCAGTCACCCTTCCTGAACAGGGCGGCATGCTACTCCCTATTTATTTTTAAACTGGCACGTAAAAACTGATTTAATTGGAATCGTGTGGTATTGTGACACACGTGAACATAATATAATGTTTAAATCAGGTTAATTGTATCTCCCAAATGTTAATTATCGCCTAATGGTTAACTTAAAAAAAAAAACAAACCATCCCACTATCTTTTTGAAATGTACACTCCATTATTGTCATCCGTAATTTTCCCGATTTTTGTATATATGTGTGTGTGTGGGTGGGTACGCGCACGCGAGTGCATCTGTGAGTACGCACATACATGTATGAACAGGTGCATGTGTTCGGATACACACGGAGGCCACGGTCAGTATCAGGTGTCTTCCCCAATCCCTTTCCACCTTGTTATGTTCCTGAAGGTTTACTTGTATTGTTTTGAAATTGTGTATGTGTGTGTCTAGATGTGTACACTGAGTGACAGTGTCCACGGAGGCCTGAGATGTCAGAGCCCCTTGGAGCTGGGGCTACAGGCAGGTCTAAGCAACACGACAGGAATGCTGGGAACTGAACCTGGTCCCTTGGCGAGAGCAGTCTGTGCTCTTAAAGCTCTAAGTCATCTCTAAACCCAAGTTTTCTGGAGACAGGGTCTCTCGCTGAACCTTGATGATTTAGCTGGGCTGGCCAGCCAGCAGGGGCATGTGCCACACACAGCCACACGCAGACACATATAGCCACACATAGCCAAACATGGTCACATATAGCCATACATAGACACACACAGCCACATATAGCCACACATAGCCAAACATAGTCACATATAGCCACACACAGCTTTTTTTATGTGGGTGCTGAGGATCCAAACCCTGGACCTCATGCTTTTGTGGCAAACACTGTTACCAACTGAGCGAGCTCCCAGCCAGCCTTCCTTATTTTTAACAGAACAAACAAAAAAAAAAACAAACACCCAAACCTAAGCCAAACCAACCAAGCAACTAATCAAACAAATAAATGAAAACATCTGGAGAAAGCCTCCAAAGAGCCTATGGGGTTTTGTTGTTGTTTTGTTTTCAAACAAACAGTGGAAGCCTAAGCTAATAGCAAGTCTTGGGCACAAGCTCAAATAAAGGTGAAAAGAAAGGGCCCAAGATTCCTGATGGGTCACACTTCTGATGTTAGTCCTTCCAAAGTGACAAACCTGGGCAGTAGTATTACTGTGACTGAAGATCTCAACAGCCCCTGAGAATTCTGGGAAGGCAGCATAGGCCCTTTTCACTGCAGCTCCCTACATGTGACTGGTGTGAAGTTAGCTCTGGAAATCCAAAGCCTAAATAGACAGCATGCCCCAGGCGCCACACTACAGAGCCGTTCCCCGGGCCCAGTGTGGAACCCCTTGGCTCTGCTAGGACTGCCTTCCTGTTTAGAAGCATCACCCAGTATTCGGCTGCGCTGAGCACTAGCTGTAATGTGGGCCAGAAGGAGAAAAAGCAGATCTCCACCATCATGGCAACCACGCATGCATGAACTGACCGTCCAACTTGATGCTGACGAGGCTCATCACAGCAGCAGACTGCTCAGGGACCAGCTATGGCCACAGGGCTGCTGAGACCCTCCGATGTGCTACAGCTGCTTGCGAGGCCAAGGCAGGGTTCTGATGCGGCTAGAATGATCTTTGCCATTTACCTGTCCTTTGGCACCCAGCAACAATCCTTGTCCACTTCTGCCAGAGCCACAAGCCACCTACAGAGGCTGATATGACGCTCCTTGCTCAACCCAAATACAAGAGGACAGGGGAAGAGGTGATGGTAAGATCCCAAAGAATGGCTCCAACAATATACAAGCCCCGCCCCTACCCCACCATGAACACTTTAATCTAGTAGATTCCGCATCCCTGGCTTGGAACTGAGTTTTCTTCTGTGACCTCCTGGGAATTTTTAGCAGCTGATGATAAAAACAATCCTCTCCAAGGAGAGATGTTTAACTTCTCAAAAAATCCTAACGCCATTGGGATACATTCTCTTGCCAAGACATCTGACAACTGGCCTATTTTTAAAGGTCTAGCCAGTAATCTCTTAAAAGCACTCTACACACAGACAAATAGGGAGTGAACGACCAAAAAAGTAATGAGGCTAACATTAGGGTTTTGTTTAAAAAAAAAACAAAACAAAAAAACAAAAACAACAACAACAACAAAAACAGACTTTACCCATCCAAACAAGAATCTTTTCAAAGTTTTTCTAGGGGTGTTGTGTTTACTTAAAACCTCTCTGGAAAGTGTTGCCACAGAACAGTCTTTGCCCCGCTTCATGCTATGCGGGATAAAGTTAAGCGCCTTTGTGTGCCAGGCGCTGTGGTAGGCGTGGTGGAGGGCTCCTGTGGTAATTGAATAGGGTTTTCCTGGCAGGGTGAGGGGAGGAAAGGAGGACTCACACTAGAAGCCAGTACTGGGCAATCAACACATTTTGGTATGTTGCATTTAGTATACAACCCTCCAACCTTCTTAAAAAGGTGAGCACCAAGGACTGACAGAAATTAAAGTATCTTGGCCAAAAGCACACAAGCAGGAGACTGTGGTGCTCCTGCTGGGCTGGGGCTACGGGACGCCCATGTTGGTGCTCACCATACCAGGGTAGCGTCCTGAAGCTGGTGATCCAGGAGGGAGCCTGACTCAGAGGAGGCCCCAGCGGGAAACCTGACCCAGAGCTGGCCCAGTCCCCGTCCTACGTCAAGCACGCGCCTCCTGTTTACCTTTGCATCAAGCCTCTGACAGCACAGTGGGTAAGGAGTGTTTCTTCAGATATAAAACAGGGCTTTCACACTCCGACTATTTACGTCAGCCGAGAAAGACAGATGCTCAGGCACGTTCGCACGCCCGTGCTCACTCACACAGAGGACCGTCTGTCTGTTCAACTTGTCCACCTCACGAGAGGCCAGGACATCGGGTCTTCATCTCAACACGTCCTGACTGGCTTCTGACAATAGTTCAGACATGAAGCAGACCAAAAGTCCACTGACAGATGACTGTGTGGATGAAATGTGGCGCATACATACAAGGAAATATGATTCAGCCCTCCTAAAAAGGAAGGATTTGGAGCCAGACCTCAACCTGGTACTTCCAACTGCTTCAGAGGCTTAGGAAGAAAGAGTACAAATTCAAGGCTCTGCAGCAGAGTTCAAGGCCAGCCTGGGAAAATTACCACGACTCTGTCTCAAATAGTATGTAAAAGAGACCTGAGGGGATGGGTAGAGAGGGCTTCCTTAGCATCCTCAAGGTTCTAGGTTCAATGTCAAGGACTGAAAATAAATGGAGGAAGGAAGGAAAAAAAGAAAGGAAGGACAGAATTAATTGTGACACATGCTACAACTTAATGAACCTTGAGGACATAACGCTAAGTGAAAAAAGCTGGAGGCAAAGGGGAAAATATTGTGGGATTCCACTCCTGTCTGGAGCAGTAAAATTTACAAGCAGAAAGTAGAATGTAGCTGGCTGCAGATGAGGAAAAAGAATGGGGAGTTATTTTCCAAGGATACAATTTTGCTATTTAGTTTGATGCCTTGCTAGGGTAGAACCCAGGGCCTTAGACACCCTAGAAAAGTGCTCTTGCCACTGAGTTACACCTCCAACCCCTGGACCCTGCTGTGCAAGATTTAGATCCAGAAACAATGGTGGTGATGGTTGCACAATAATGTAAGTGTATTTAATGCTACTGAACTATACAGTTGAAAATCGCAATTTTTATCTCTATGTATATTGTTTCATAGTTAAAGAACGTAAGCTTCTTCTCTTTGGAGATAAGGACACACAGTATCTTCCTCAAAGGAACACTGGGCAGTCTGCATGATCAACCTCTTCTAGTCTGATCCCAGCCTCTATTCTGATCCCAGCCTCAGGTCAGGAGGCTTCAGGTTAGAAAGGTCAGAGCCAAGCTGGGCGCAGGCTGGCTAAGGCAGGCTCTGTGTGCACAGTAAGTAAGCAGTTTTTCTAAAATCAGCCCCAGAAAGTCCCGCTGCCGCCACCTTAGCCTGAATCAGAAGCAGGAAGGCGAGGCTCCAGAATTAGCAGACACCCCGTATACCCTGAAATTTGCAAAATACCACTTTGGCTAGTTCAGTTGGCTCAATATAGCATGGGGGTGGGGTGGGGGGCACCTTTTATAGGGGAACACTGAAGAGAGACTGTGAGTCCTGAGGCTAAAGTGGTCGGGAAAACTTTGTTCTCGAACGAACTTCAACATTTCCTAATAAAAAGAAATGTCATGATGCCAGGTGGCTGGTTGATGCCATGCCAGTGACTGTGCTCCGCTTGCAAAGGCTGCTGGCCATACCATGCACGGCTACCCTCGCCATCCGTGCTGGATGGGTTGGTCTGTTCTTAAAAATAGGTTTCTCTTATTTATTTATTCCTTTATTTATATGTATACAAGTACGTGTCACAGCCTGGGTGCAGGGGTCACAGGACAAACTCACACGAGTCAATTCCCTCCTTCTACAGGCAGGAGCCAGGAACGGAACTCAGGTTGTCACGCTTGGCAGCAAGTGCCTTGCCCACCGTGCCCTCTCACCAGCCCGATGCACTGGGTTTTAAACTGCCCCAAACCAACCAGAAAGCAGCAAGGGCCCAGGAAGCAGCCGGGTTTCAGAGGTCCCCAACCACCTCACCACACGGTCCCCGGGAAGTCTACAAAAGGACTGTTTTTGGCTCTGGGCTTCCAGGTACATTCTGACAATTAGTGAACCCACAGGACTAGCAATGAGAACTAACAGCCCTGGAGAAACAAGTGTTAAAAAAAAAAATCAGTATTCAGCAAGGGGCTACTATATGTATGTCATGTCCCTACTTCTCAATGGGCCTTCAAAACTCATTAACGTTTAGACGTCATCTTAAGTGAGAAAATGGAAGAACCAGGCAATCGGCTCAAGAAGCGGGGCTAAGACTCAAAGTTTGTACTTTTTCCATTACACTAAAATAGTTTTTTTTTTTTCAATCCTGTTTGCCTGGTTTCTCAACTTCTCCAAGTTTTCCACAGGTCCCAGCCCAGCCCAATTTTCCGTTTGAGTGGAAAGACCTTCCTCGCAGCTGCTGTGACCCCAGTCACACGAGGTGGTGGGAAGACATCCATAAACAGAAGCCCCAAAGCCTCCCTAAATAGATAGTAAAGTGGAAATCTTCGGTAATGGAGGAGCTTCTAAAGAAAGCCCTCCCAAGCTGTGGCCTGAGCTCCTTCCCATAAGCCACTTCCTGACCTCACCCTGCACTGCCACGGAGAAGCTGTGCTTGGGCCCCAGTGGCCATGTCCAACTCTCCAGAGCCTAGTGGTCTAGGTAATAACTATGCTGGCCATTTCTGTAAGAGTCACACCAAGTCTCCCAACCCCCAACCTGCTTACTCCCAGGAACCAGTCCTTGGGGTAGCACGTCACTCAAGGGTTTCAATGTTCAAATGTAGAATCCTTAAGGCCCAAAATATACTCAGGATTGTGGGGCAAGGAGGAGGAGAAGGGGAGCAGAGCTGTCCCGTATGACAACACTGCTTTGTGCAAGTGTCTTTGCAAATACTCATAACATCCTAGGAGCAGACACAGAACTTCCCCGGGCACCTAAGCCAATGGCCGTCAGCCTCTACGGGCTCCGGCTTCACCTGAAATCCCAGACACAGCGCATCAAGCCTCCTGCTGATGGTTGTATTGACCAAGGAATTAGCAGACATGTGAGCCCTGGCTTAGGCACTGCTTTCTTCGGGGACTCAGACGCTCCAGAGGCAACACTGTCCTAGTCAGGGTTACTACCGCCGTGAGGAAACACCACAACCAAAAGCTGCAGAGAAAAGGGTTTAGTTGGCTTATATTTCCACATCACAGTCCAGCAGTGAAGGAAGTCAGGGCTAGAGCTCAAACAGGACAGGAACCTAGAGGCAGGAGCTGAGGCAGAGGTCATGGAGAGGTGCTGCCTACTGGCTTGCTCACTGCCTACTGCTCTTCTACTTCTCCTTCTCCCTCTCTTCCTTCTTCTTCTTTTCAAGCAGGTTTTCTCTGTTTAACAACCCTGGCTGTCCTGAAACTGTGCAGACCAAGCTGGCCTTAAACTCACAGAGATCCTCCTCTCTCTGCCTCCCAAGTGCTGAGATTAAAGGCATGCGCCACCACTGCCTACCTCAGCCTGCTTTCTCATAGAACCCAGGACCACCAGCCTAGGCAAAGTACCCCCACACTAGCCTGGGCCTTCCCACATCCATCACTAATTTTAAAATGCCCCACAGGCCTGCCTACAGCCGATTTCATGGAGGCATTTTCTCAGTTGGGGTTCCCTTCTCTCAGAAGACTCTAGTTTCTGTCAAGTTGACATAAACCAGCCAGCACAAGCACCAACTCAAGAGCCACTTCTGGTCACTTCTTATGAACAGACAATGCAGAGCACTATGGCTCCTACGCTGGAAGTCCAGGGCAGAACACATGAGACACCACCTCAGCCTTCTGGAAGTGGTCAAGCCCTCTGTCACAGCCCACTCCCTCGTCTGGCCTACTGTTAAGCCATGCTGAGTACTCCTTCTACGTTTTCTCTACATTGGAAAAAACAGTGATGCTCTAGAATCTAACGTCTAGATTGTAGAACTGCTTCCTGTGTGGGGTCCATGGAGGCCACTGACCTGCCCCTCTCTGACAGTTTTAAATCGTGATTCATTGTAAGCAGTCTAATTCCAGCAGGGCCAGCATAATCCTCGCTTCCACAGACATAAAACTGAAAACAGAGCTCATAGACGGTGCTCCCCGCTGCTCCGTGCAATGGAGTCTGCTGTTCTCTGTCCTACCCTAGTCTGTTTTTTCTCATGAAAACATGTCAGTTGCGCTGAGGTTTGAATGTGTCCCTCAGAAGCTAATGAACTGGAAATGGAATCTCTGAGTTTATACGCTCACATACTTACAGGTAAGCCTGCTGGGAGTGAGTTAGGCTTGTGTGAGTCTCCATGCACTCCTACAAGGGTCCCGGTAATGGCGCTCAGAGGACCCCACAGCTAGTGTATCTGTTCTCCTCACCGTGGTGATACTCTCTGGACTTCAGCACCGCTTTCTGTATGGATCTATGGAGGCCGGTGAGGCAAGAAGTCCTCAAGAGAATGCTCCAGAGTTCCCTGGCCTTCAGAAGCACGAGGCAATTCCCTTCTTCCTTAGTTACCCAGCCTGGGTATCTTGTCACAGCAACAGAAAGTGGATACGGTGACCATCCAAACCAGCTCCCACCTGAAAACAGTGACTCCTTAGGGTCACAGTGGTCCACGGGGTCAGTCCCACCTTCCTGAGTTAAAGTCCACAGGAAACCCTGGTTTCCATTTTCTCTGGATATAGATAACTCAAGTATATCCAAAATGCCCCAAGCCACTGCTCTCAGGAAAATTCAAATTCCCCAAGGCCCTAACCACAGTGGGAGAGCCTTAAAGAACCCACTGTGTGCTCAGAGAATCATTGCTAACAATCTAAGTTTAGATAACATAGAGAATATGGATTAAAGGTAAAAAAAAACAACATACATTTGCCTAATGTTTTTTCAAACTAAGGACAAGATTACACAAGTGATTGTAATCTTTTCAGGAAAAAGTAGGCATGGCCTCCCTAAGATAAAGTCTCGGTGGACTAAAAGCAATCCTCTTTCAGTGCAGCCACCAACCCAGGAAGGACAGCGTGGGAAAAGTGCTCGGATGCAGAAAGCGGGAGCAGGAACCCCACTCTGAAGCAGGGCGGTGTCCCTTTGAGATCAAACAATTACCTAACGGAAGCTGCTGAGATGGTCCCTAAAAGCCTTGAAGGCTGCTCCTCTTGGAGCATCCCTGGGCCCCCCTCTGAGTCCAATTCTAGTTAAACTCATTACAGCTCCTCAAGTCTGTGAAGAGCAACATGGGGTGCATCACAGTGCTCCCGACGAGGGCACTTCACAGTTTTCACATCCCTGCTCATTTAAGCCCCCTCAATCAAGGAGGCAGGCGCCACTATGCTCATGTTCCAATCAACATTAGGACTCCGCCACCAGCATATGAGTGTGAGCAACCTTGACCCTTAGGAGCTGGTCATTTCTGCTGTCCTGTGTGGTAGGTAGCAGTACTCCTCCTGGCCTCTACCTGCTAAAGGCCGGCAGTACCATCTTGACAGTATGACAATGAAACATCTCGAGACATTCACACCCACCCACCTACACACACACACACACACACACACACACACACGTGAGTGCATGAGCATCTTGAAAACCACTAGGCCACTGACTTAATCCAGCTTTTGATCTGGTTTAGTCAAGGTCAAGACTAAGAGAGGTTGACAGGATGATATCACTATAGGTCCCTTGATGCTTCCTACCCTTTCAAACAGCCCAGAGGGAAAGTAGATGCAATAAATCACAAGAGATCAAGAGTCAAACTTGTATTAAAATGCTAGGCCAAAGCCAACACTAAAACAGAAAGGTCCATATTTTGGAAATGGACCGTGCAGCGTGAGGCAGGCACTGGCTTGACGGCAGTCAGTGCATCAGTACCTGGTGGTGGCGAGGACTTCAGCTCCATGAAGGACAGTCTAGTGTGACTCTGAAGATGCCTCTGTGATCTCAAGCTTCCCTGACGCAGGAGGCACCCAGGCACCTTGCCCCTGAGGTAGGGCCTGGTCCACCAGGAGCCTCCCACCTCCCTCACATGAACTCTGACTCTTCTGGGGGCAGTGGGAGGTGCGGAGGTGGTGGTGGCTGTGGCATTAGTCATACGTAACACAGAGAAGAGGAGGAGCACGTGGAAGAAACAGGAAATGAAAGGACCACACGGACCACCTACCACCATGAGTCCTTCTTTAGAACAGGAGGAGGTGGGGAGCAGGAAGAGGGCAAAAGAGAAGGTCGGGATGGGGACAAGAGAGGGAAGCAAAGATAAAGGCAGGACAGAAGGGGGTCAGCCTCCCAGAATTCTTTCTCTTTCCTTTTCCCTTTTCCATCATGTCCCTCCTGCTCCTAACTCAGCTTTGCTCATCACCCATTCACTAATGCTCTTACCTGCCGGCCTAGGGAATTCAATACCCTGGGTTCAAATCCCGGCTCTACCAGTCACTGAAAGAGTGAATGTGGGTCGGTTTTTAAATCTTTCTAGGCCTTTGTGTCCACATCTGTAAGATTGGGATAACACCAACCTCGTGTTTTGGGTCTAAGGTTAAGTGAAAGTTAAACTATAAGTACATACATAATCATTAGGCTATTACACACACACACACACACACACACACACACACACACACACCTACAGGGCTTGGCACACAGAATACACTCCCTGGTATCTGATATTGGTTATAACATGTAACGTTGGCAAGTAGACAGTCATCATAATTTACTACATAGAACACAGGATTTTACCTCTTATAAACCCAAGGTTCGGAGCAGAAGCAACAGGCTGGACGACACCAGTCTCTTGAGTTTTCTGAGCATCACTAGCCTGGAACAGCATCAGCAGGTACTAATTCTCAGGGTCCATTTAGGGACAAAGTGGTTGCTAAAGGGTATCTGACATTTCCTGAACCCAAAAATAATTCACGCCTGACATTAGTAATGGAGGAAAAGAAGCACACCACCTTTTCTTTCTGTTAGTGCTCTGAATGTTTTCTAATTGCCTTATCAACTCCCACCAAAGTCCTATTCCCACCTCACCCCCTCCCTGAGACAGGATCTCTCTACATTGCCCTAGATGTCCTGGGACTCACTGTGTAGAACAGGCTGGCCTCAAACTCACAAGGATCTGCCTGCCTCTGTCTCCCAAGTGTTAGGATTAAAGGTGTGTGCCACCATGATGCCCAGCTAGTCCTAGCATTTGGAGCTAAGCAATCACAGAGGTCGGATGGTCCAAAACTCCCCTTCTGGGGGCAAAGGGCACTTTGAAGTAGGCGTGGCTCTGTACTAACAACCAAAGGACCAGGGTCTGTCTGTCTGTCTGTCTGTCTGTCTGTCTGTCTCTCTCTCTGGTTTTTCTAGATACGGTTTTTCTGTGTAGCCTTGGCTGTCCTGGACTTGCTTTGTAGACCAGGCTAGCCTTAAGCTCACAGAGATCTGCCTGCCTCTGCCTCCCCGAGTGCTGGGATTATAGGCATGGAGCTCGGACATGGATTTCTTACTATCACCCATGGAACAATGGGAGGGGTGACTAGAAGTCAGGAGGAGGGTCTTCCTGGGCCTAATTTTCTAAATGTGCCAGTGATGGCTGGCTACTTCCACTCAGGAACCAACTGAGTTGAGGCCTCCCCACAGACGAACTTTAAAGCCACTTTCCCACACCTCAATGGTAAGAGCAAGAGAAGAGAGATGACTGAGGTCAAGGCACTCCCTGCCCTGCACAGCATTAGTGCAGGAGAGAGTGCCTCCAGTATTTTGGGCACAGAACTTAAACGGGTACTTGTAAAAATTTCCGAGAACTTCGTAAGAGTCCCTAAGAAAGGTCAAACCCTCTGAGTGCAGCCTTGGTCATAGTTATACCGGCTGCCACCAGGACCAGAACTACCAGACAGAGGCAAGGTCTCTCGACTGTGTTGTCAAGAGAGTCAGACACCACCCCAGAGCCGAACAGCACTGAATCTACTCAGCTGCATCAATCTTTTTTTCTATTTTTTTTTTTTGGTTGTTATTCCCTAAATGTCATAAGTTTAACTGTCAAGAGGCCAAGAGGAATCACCTAAACTGGATGGTTCCTTAGGAACACAGATCTGCCTCGTTCTGTCTTTATAGCACTCAGCATGCCTGGCACGGACCAGCTGTTCAGAAAATTTCTGTCAATGGGAAAGATGAGAATGCCCTCGGACACCTTGTGATTCCCAGGTGAAACAAGGCTGACCTCAGGGTCAGGGATCAGGACTGGGATGTTGGCTGCTCTGAGGGGACTGGGCTGTGCCAGTCAGAGGAGGGGCTGGGACCCTCAGGCTGGGAAGCACAACTCCACATTTCATTTCATTTCATTTCCTCTCACTTCATTTTGTATCCCAGGTTCCCATTAAACCTTCTCTGGGAAAGCCAAAGGCTAGGGTGACAGGTTTCTTCCACATGAGTGGGTCATTACCTAGTCCCAGGAGGCTGGAGGAAGATGCTTTTACAGAGCAACATGGCGTGTAAAGGAAGTGCTGCTGCCTGAAGTCAAGCAGGAGGAGGACAGGCTTGACCTGTGAAGGTCCTGAAGGCCAAGATGACCCTACAGAGGTCCCTGCCCCCCAATGGCTGCTCATCCCACCTGGCCTGCTCCCACTTGGCATACTCACAGGTGTGCTGAGGCTCCAGGAAGGGCCCGAGGCAGGGCCAACGCTGTCACTCTGCTCATCTCCCAGGCTGGCCCTCCTCCAACCCACCGTTCCTATACTCTGAAAATACAGAGAGCTGAGCTCGGCATCTCAGGACGGAGAATCAAACAAGTCTCCTCGGACACTGAGGACTGCTGGGAAGGCCCAGGAAAGAGCTGCCAGGGACACACAATGCACACAAGGTTTTCTCTTGGTGCCTTGAACTCTCTGTGGCCCTCTGGCCGCCTCCTACCCCCACCACCTCCCATAAGGAAACAGCCCTGGCTTTTTAACATGCTGATAATAAGGGCCTGTTAGGCCAAGGAGGCGGACACAGCGTCAGCCAAGAGGAAAGTACTCAGTGGCCATTTGCTTAGTTGGCAGGATGGCAGAAGCAGGAGCCCCCTGCCACCCTGCCATGGCCCTCTGAGAGAGAAAAGAAGGGCACAAGCTGGGGCTCAGAGAATCATCTCTGGGGGTGTCTGTGGCACCCCCTCCCAATGCCTGGCTGCTGAGAACAACAACACCCTTACACTCATTGCCTATACCAAAGGTGTGGGGATCAGCTAAGAGACTGGCTTGCCTCCGGGCAGCCTGTGTTCAAACCAGAGTCTTCTCTGACATTTAAGAAGGTATTTAGCCTGTCTCTCAGTTTCCTTGTCTGCAAGCAAAAGAGATATATTAATAAGCACTTACATCATGGGGTCATTTTGAGACTTAAAGAAGCCAAAACATCCACAGCATTTAGAGCGCCGCCATATCTGTTAGTCACCATTATCTTTCCCGGCAGCCCTTTTGCTTACAGGCCTTACTGGGGAAGTCTCCAGATACTTGTACCACATATGCAAGGCCACAAGTATCGTCCGGTCCCCACGGGAGGAACTTTCACAGAAGATAAGTTCTCTTGCCTAAAATGCTATCAATGATTGGCTAGGCCGAGATGGAAACGTGGCCTGTGATCTTAGCCTTTTTCTTCCCACAAGTGCTCTCGGGCCTGAAGAACACAAGCTTGGGCTCCTGCAAGATGAAGAAGGAGCCCAGACCCTAAATGAGAGAGGCAGATAATGTGAAAGAGACACGGGCACCTTGCCCCGGCCTCTGGGTTTCTGGCACTTCCTTCTGATTCCACTGAGAAACCATCCAGCAGACTGTCCAAAATGGTTCACATGGATCTAAGCTCGGACAAACGTCTCCCTCTGTCCCAACTGTCTAATGACCCTGCCTGTTCATGTTCCTCCATGCCCAAGAACCTGAAATGCTCTTGTACGGTGATCAAAAGCCAGCTGGGCTGTGGACACACAGGGAGACTCCCTGCCTTGTAAGGTCAGGTCCTCCCAGGAGGAGTATCACGTCAACAAAACCCCAACAGACAATGACTGCCAGGCTCTGTGCAGTTAAGCTTCTTACTAATCCACCTACTTTAAAAACTTGACTTTTTCCATCTTCCCCAAGGACCTCTTCAGCTTTTATACTCCAAAGATCCACAACACTCAACAAACTGTCAGCAAGGCAGGGAGGGGTGGAGAAAAATGTTCGTAAAAGCCCACCACTGAGCAGGCCGGCCAGAAAAGAAAGCACACTCAGCCACACTCACTCCCGCACCTGACTGTGAGAAAAGCAAGGGAAGCCTCCTGACTCATCACCAGAACATGGCTCCTAATTCTGCAGCAGTAAGAAGCATCAGCCATTTCTTGCTGACCAAAGGCTCCCTGACCAGAAGGTCCCATCCTCCTCTCTGCTTCCAAGCCTCATGCACACACATGGAAAGCAGACAGGCAAAGGCAGGAAGTGCTTGGCTGACAGAGGGCAGGGACATTTCCTCTATGTAGAGCCCGGGCAGCGGCGGTGGCATGGCCGTGGGGTACAGAAAACTCCTTTCTGCTGGACTAGCCATACTCCTCGTGGAGCCTCTTCATGGCTGTCACAAAGCGCAGACGCTGCGCCTTCAGGGAGGACTGGGTTGGCCGAACTGGCATGGTAACTCAATCACTTAATGTCATAATTAATCATTCAGCTCCAAGAACCATTGAACATATGGGGCAGGTGGTAAACGGCCCATTCACACATCCTTCCCCACTTTGTCAGTCTAGAACCCCATCTCTAGTACTTTCTTCTGTCTCTTGCCGTACCCTTAAGGAATAGGAATTCAAATTCTATTCCTTTCTAATTATACATCTTTCCCTGCAACTGATACTCTATACTGACCCTACGGAGGAAAACTCTGAGCTAGTGTAACTGCAGGTGGTGATGTGTTTTCGTAACAGTAAAATATCTACAGCAAATGGGCCCTGAGTTTCAGCAGCTTCAACACGGAGGTCTAACGGGGACAGCTTTGCTTGCCAAAGGCTAAGTGTGTGTTTAAGTGAGAGAAAGTGATTACGACGAAAAACGGGGAATGTCTGAGTGGGTGAACGAAGAAAACAGCAGAGATATTGCTAGAAAATCTGACTGCACTCACAGGCCTGCCGCCCACGCCTGAGAAGGGCGGAGTGCCAGCATCCTGAGGTGAAGTGCTGAGCTCCGCAAAAACAAAGACTCTCCGCACCCGGGCCCTGAGACCAGCCTACACTTCTCGCTCCATATTTACAGCCATTTGTACACGACAGGGCGATCTAAGGTCCTTCCACCCTAGCCCAGGCCGTTCTGAGCTGCGGAGACCCACAGAACCTCATCCAAGGCGGGCGCCGCCGCAGAGCCGGGTCGGCAAGGTAGCCGCCCGCCCGGGAAGGGAGGCGTGCCGCGCTCCGCATGCGCAGCGGTTAGAAGCGGTCACGTGACATGGAGGCGGCCCGTTACCCAGGCAACAGAGGCCTGCCCTGCTCCAAGGCACTCTGGGTGCCTGCTCTATGTGGGAGGAAAAGAGCATAGCCCTTACACCATGTTTTGGGAACAACTGTCCCATCACTGCCACTTCCGCTGGTGTTGGGAGGAATGGATGTGCTTGTGTTTGGATGTCCCTATTTATAGAAGAGTCATGGTACTAGTACTCTGTCACTGAGCCACGCCCATTCCTTGTTTGTTATGAGACGGCCTGGCCTTTCTGTGCAGCCCAGGCTAGCCTCAAACTGGCGATTCTCCTGCCTTGGGTTACAGATGTACAGCACCACAGGGCCTTTGGGGAGAATTGCGAGGGACACTGTAAGCCCACAACCCTCAAAGATGACCTGTTGCAACAACGTCCAGACTGATTTTTTCTTTTTTTTTTTTTTAATCTTCCCTTCTCAGGGTGCTACAATGCCCAACTCCACTGATAGCTTGCAAGAAGCGTATTTTCTTAGCCCTGAAACTTCTGCTTCCCCAGATTTCGGAGGGCCCGTGTCTGTATCGTTTGCTTGTATCTTGAGACCTTACTCCGTCTTAAACTGAAATCAGTGTTTCCTTCTCAGCGTCAAAATGGGGCCACTATACTAATTGGTAATAAACGTTAACAGTACAAGTACTTCAGAATGTTTAGCATGCCATAAAATCCTATTACAAATTATTAACTTATTAAATTAGGTCTCCGATGTAATTATACACAACCACGAAAGCACTAACGTGACTTATCGTGTAAAACGTTATATAATCTAGGCTAGCCACTGCCAATACAACTGGTTACTGACAGTTTCTTTTATATGCTATAATGCAAATTTCCTATATTACGTGTGTGTGCACGCACACGTGCTCCTCGTGAAGATGAATGAGACTGAACAAGAAGTCGACTCACCTATTTCTGGCTCGCTATGAAAAACTGAACAGGCAACAATGAAAATTGTCTTTCTGGAGAGTGTCACATTTTCTCCCTAGGGAAATGCGCAAACTGAAGTGACAAAAGCTCTGGAGATAAAAGCCACCAGGGAAGGAGGTTTACATGGCTTGAGATTAAGCAGCACATCATCCTGGCAGGCTGACAGGCAGGCCTTTTTCAGAAATCACCAACTACTTAGCACAGTAAGTTACGGGCACTCCAAACCACGGTGCCCAGCGCAGTAAGAGCCTTTTTATAAGAGAAAGCCTGTAAATGTCACCCAGCCTGGGGTTCATTTTAAATCCTGACCTGGCATGACCTTTCTAAACGGCTTTTTTTTTTTACCTCACTGTGGGACAAACTCCTCCCAAAACTCAGACTTCGAGATTTATCACACGAGTACTTTAGTAACTAAAAAGCAATCACACTGTTGCTCTTGCCAGGCCAAGGTCTTAAATGTTTGGAGATGAATTCCCAAATAGGTAGTAAATAAGGGCAGCATTTGGTAACCCTCATGAACCACAGAATCTAAGAAAAGTTTAAGGTTAGAAGCTGAGAGACTTCATACTGAAGCCACCCTCTTAGGCAGCCAACGCATCCGAGAAGTTTGTAAATATTTAGGAGGTGATTCCCTTATCACAAAGCTCACATTTCCCAGAAACCTTCTGGTGGTCAGAGGAAGGGAAGCGATTTCAGAAATACAAAACTTGGGTAGAAGGTTCTCACTCCCTCTGCCCCGCGTCCTGCCTACTTCCTGGGTCAAGCCCAAACACGCAGAACGCCAGCGTACACTTCCAGGCACGCATCCCTCCAACCTCCCACGAGCAGGTTCCCGTTTGTGATTTCCACTCTCCGGCTGCAGGAGGCCGGCTAGCCCTCCGCAGCTGGAGGGTAGGCGTGCCGGGGGTTCCTCCCCAGCTCCGAGAGCAGATTTCTGTCAGTGGAGTCACTCACGAAGATGGCCTGTCAGACAGGTCACTTAGGGATAACGTCTCCAAGTCTCAGGGCACTGAGGCTTCTTAACCAAGCTGGCCCAGGGTGCTGGGAGCACAAGGATAGAGCCGGCAGGACAGATGTTTCTCTTGCCTTCCACCTCCCAAGCACAGATAGACATCAACCCAGCCAGCCTGTTCCCTCATGCCCTCAAGCTGCTGAGGGGCTTTGACAGGGCACACAGTTATCCCAGCAGGGCTGTTGCTAGCCTTGTCAGGAGCACACGAGAGATGGTGTTCCCTTCCACTCCGTGAAGGTCAGAGCTCTCACCAGGTCCTTCCCCTTTCCACAAACACAGCAGATTTCAGTGTTTCAGTCAAAAAGCAGAACAAAAATTTTAAAAGAGTTAACTTGAAGTAAAAGAACATAGCATCACAAACTTGAACTTGATACACATGATAAACATATAATAGTAATAAAAATAAACAAGAAAACTATAGGTAAAAACAGAGTAAACTGTGTTGTGCTGGGCAGTGGTTCCCTCCAAATTCAGTCCAGGAGATGCCCTTTTATCATCTTCCATCCTTGGGTTCTTTGACAGGAAGCCTTCTTGAAGTCTAGAAGGGTTAGACAGTTGAGGTGGCACAGGCCTATAATCCCAGCACTCAGGGAGGCAGAGGCAGGCGGGTCTCTTTGAGTTGGAGGCCAGCCTGGTCTACAAATCAAGGCCAGGACAGCCAGGGCTACACAAAGAAACCCTGTCTCAAAACAACAACAACAAAAATAGTCTAGAGGGTTGCCACAGATCAAAGTCTTTGGGTTCCAAAACCAAAGACTAGCATGGGTACAGTCTTTTTGTTGTAGATGCCCTGAAAGGCAAAGGGCCTATGAAGAGAGTATCCAACTTTCAGTGACATCCCCAAACCTCCAAGCTAGCCCAGCTCTTGAATTCACAGATAAAGCCCAGAAAATTGAGTGCTTTGGTTGACAGGGCAAATTATATGTCACTTTCTAAAGCTGGTTGGGAAGCCCGTGGGAGGAAGACACCACACAAGCCAACAGACCTTTCCATTTCAAATTACAAGGATTCCATGAAGTCTCCAGCCGCCGCTCTGTCTGGCTTTCCGGGCCTGGGTGTGGCAGCTGCCACTCGGTTGCTGAGGTGGACAAATGACCAGCAGACAAGGGTGGCTGGATACGGCCACCACCAGCCAGCTAGCACACCCAGGCATCAGCCCTCAGCTTAACTACCACTGTGGGCTTCAAAAAAAAAAAAAGGATACTCAAAACCCACTCTTCACAGGTCAGGTACCTTTCCATGCTCCATAGACTCATTACAAAAGCTGGTTACATATGGGGGGGGGGCAGTAAAAACCATTGCTCAGAATGTGTGGCCAGTTGCTTCTTCACAGTCATGAACAATGCGTGCAACTGGTTAACTAAAGGACCCCAGGACAAGGGAGCAGAGTTCCTCTTGAAAAAACTGAAGGATTTTGAATTTAAAATGTGAGACAAGTAGTGAAGTCAAAGCACAAGTGAAGCCCAGCGGCCGAGAGGCGGCTCAGTGGATTGAATCTGGTTCCCAGCGCCCATGTCAGGTAGCTTAGAAGCAGCTGTAGCCTAAGGTTCTCCAACCTCTGAGGACACCTGTACCCACATTACATACCTCTCTCCCCAATACACAGAACTAAAAAGAAAACAAACCTAAAAAAAAAATGAATTGACAGAACCAAATGTAAAGGAATGTCTCTGTAATTCTAGCATTCAAGGAGGCTGAGGCAGGAGGATTGAGAGGTCAAGGCCGGCCTCAGCTGCATAGGGAGACTTGTAACAGAGAAGATGCAAAATTTAGACCTCGCAGGTGATGCTACAGTTGGTTCATTTTCAGCTTCTCCAGAGTAGTGTGGGAAAACCACGTCTATCTCTTGACCTTTGACCTGATGTGTATAGGCTGGTTCTTCGTCAACTTGACACAAGCTAAGGTCATCAGAGAGGAAGGACCCTCAGTTGAGGAAATGTCTCCATGAGATCCAGAGGGGCCAGAGCATTGTGAGTGATGCTGTCCCTGACCTAGTGGTCCTGAGTTCTATAAGAAAGCAGGCTAAGAAAGCCAAGAGAAGCAAGCCAGTAAGCAGCACCCCTCCATGGCCTCTGCATCAGCTCCTGCCTCTAGGATCCAGTTCTTCTTGAGTTCCTGTCCTGACTTTCTTTGGTGATGAGCTGTGCTGTGGAAGTGTACGCTGAATAAGCCCTGTCCTCCCCAACTGGCTTTCTGGTTATGATGTTTCATTGCAGCAATACTAACTAAGACACTATGTTATCCGCAGTGGAACACTGCCCAGTGAAGTCACTAAAGTGAGAGTGAAAAAGAGAAATTTCACGAATATGCTGCTGCATAAATGGTGACCACTGCCACCACGGACGGCAGCTCTCCAAGGGGAAAGAAGGGTGATGCCAGTGGTCCAAGCTGAGATGCGGAGCAGGGAGATGGCTCAGTGGGTAAAAAGCACTTTCTGCATAAACATGGCAGCCCATGATCCCCAGAACGCACATCAAAAGCCTGATTGCAGTAGTGTGCACCTGTAAGCCAACACTTCTCCAGCCGGGTGGGAGTCATGGCCACGAGACCACCTAGAAGGTGAGTCAGCCTGCCTGGAGCACACAGCAACAGGAACAACCAAAGAGACACCACCGCCAACAAAGCCGATGAGAACCAGCTTCCCAGAGTTGTCCCCTGACCTCCACAGGCACACCACAGCATGTGTGTGCCTACATATGTGTGCACACACTCACAGTATACACACACACACACACACACACGCACATCAATTTGTGGCTCATCACCATATGCTCACTGCATATAGTTAAACATGAGGAATGTGAGTTCCTCTCATGAAAATGTGTTGCCATGAGGGTTAAATGAGACAGTCCGTGGGAGACATCCAGAACTCCAGCTGTCACCTAAGAACTTGCCAACGTTATACATGACTGCTGGTCTACACTCAAACGGCAAGCAGATGGCCTCTGCCAATACGTGAAAAAGGAAAGTGTGAAACAGCATCAAAATGATGAAATAAGAGATAAGCTTTCTACAGTCCCAACATTCAGAAGGTTGAGATGGGAGGTTTGAGTCCAACCTGGTCTCTATAGAGAGATTCCAGGTCAGATGGGGCTACATCCTGAGACCCTCATCTCAAAAATCCAAAATAAGGAAATGAGAATGACGTCATTCTCAGCATGTTCAGTTCAAGAGACACACATAGATGCTGTCGCTGGAAGTTCCTGAGAATGACATCCTGGGCTTAGACATCAGGGTGAGCCCTTCCTTTCTTCTTTCCCGGTGGGATGTTACAACGTTTCCAATCAGACATCAAGACTCACAGCAGCCATCCAAGACCACTGAAGGGCATAAAGACAACATGCCATAGATACGAGAAAGGGTGCAGACTCTGCTGATACACTGGCCAATACCAGAGATGCCTGTGCCGCAAATCATTGAGATGAAATGCTTTCTGCATTGCTTGAGCCAAGAGGTTGCAATTTGCCACTAGCCAATCAGGAAACAGGAACAGCCTTCCAACAGAGGCATATTTAGCCCTGGTTGTGACAGGCCCTCACTGTGTCCCATCCTTGGGGAAGCCTCGTGCAGGGGAGGAAGAAGAGGCCCTGACATATTTATCGCACTGTACACAGGAGCTCTGCCCAGGCCTGGGTAAAGCACCAGACGTTTTATCAAGCAGTCAGCAGCCACAGAAACAGAGTCCCCACACCCGACCCTCTCTCGGGGGTCTTCAGAAGCCTCTGGGCCACCAGCCCATCCTTTCTGGATTCAGCCATTCCACAAAAGCTGCTGAGAAACGACAGGACGTGCACCCACGCTTGCGTTTGGGGTAACTGACAAAACCCAGGTATGTCCCAACCAGGGTACCCCCTCCACCCTCTAGGCTAGGGCCAAAGACCTCTGCAACACATCAGACACAGAGATGCCTCCCCTGTCCCATGACTGTCGAGGCTGCTCTCTGTCAAGCCTGACTGTAGTAACACAGTCAGTGTCTGTCTGACCTCTTGGGGTCCCTCATCGGTCTGGGAATGTCTGATGCAAGTTTTATAGTAACAAACAAACAAACAAAATGACAGGGCTTAAAATGTATGGGTGGGTGGGGCTGTTACCATGATCTTCAGAGGGTTGGAAACTATGAGAGGGCTCTGAGAGAGACCTGGGGGTGGGGGTGGGGGGAGGAGGGCACAGTGGCTCCTGACATCTGTCCATGCTACCATGAGAGCTTGTGACGAACCCTGCAGCCTGGTTGTCTAGTGTGAGACACCCACAATTCTAGACCGAGGGTGGAAATCAACAGTGAGCAGAGTCATGCTTGTGACAACTGTCTATAGACTTACCTTATCTGTGGTCATGTTGTCCTCACAACCTTTTTGCACCAGGCCATGTCACTCAGCATTGTCCCCTCGGGGGTAGGGGCAATGTTTAACTTGCGTGGCACAGCCCTGTCCCTGTGCTTGCGAACAAGCCCTTAAATAAAGCTAAGTGTGAGCCCAGAGCCTCATTTCCTGGAACTTCGCTTTATGGTTCCCGTCTCCCATCTCTAATTGGTCCTGCCCAGAGCCAACACCAGCCCAGAGCTGGGGACATAGTAAGTGTCTGCAAAGAAATAGCTCACTGGCAGGAAGATTTATGGTCAACGAGCCACAAAACTGACTCCTCTCTTCTGACTGGACAGTTTCTAAGGTGTGGAGCAGAACTGGTCACACTTAACTTCAGAAGAGCAGAAAAGAGACCAAAAGAAAAAAGAAAAGAAAAGGAGTGTCCCTGATCTCAGCAATGTCTTTAAATGATCTCCAGAGAGAGAAGCTGCTGGCTAGAAGAAACCAAGCTAGGTGACCACATGATTTTCAGAGCCCAATGCAAAGAGAAAGTACCTCCTGATAGAGAAGCAGGACAAAGTGCTGCGAGATGCTCTGGCCAACCATCTCCTCTCTCTCACAGTCGTTTCTGTAGTTAATGTCGTTTCTTATTTGCTGTTTGTCATAGTCCTTAGATGCTCTCCAAGGGTCCTTAGCTCCTCCCAGGACCTCAAACAGAGAAACTCCCTTGACTCAAGGTCTCCATACAGTTCCTTTCTACCAAGGGCCAGCCAGGGAAGGGACAGGTCTTGGCTACTCACTAACTAACCAGAGAATAAGCAATTCCCAAAGCCTCTCTACCCTCACATCCAGATATTCATCATATCTGGATCTGGAGTGAGTTGGAGGCTCAACCCTACTGAATTGTCTTCTTAGTGGCTCTGCCAGGTCAGCACGGAGATGGCCACTAAACCCTACCTTGGTATACCACAGCACTGGCCATGTCCCTCATTGACCCCTATCCACACCTCTTTTGAGTTCAGGATGCCAGCAGTTACCAGAGGAAGCAAGTGGGAAGACAGGTTTCCTACCCAAGGGGGCTCATAATTAAGTTAGACTGACAATTACAAAGTTCCTTAGAACAACTCCAGAGCGCCCAGCTCCAAAGGTGAGTGAGGCTCCTGAAAGCATACGGCCTGGACAACTCTATCACCACACAGCCAGGAAGGCCATGCCAGAGGGAGTAACGGTCCCGGGATGAGAAAAAGAAAGAAAGAAAAGAAACAAACATGAGGATTCTCCAATTCGTAGAGGATGAAAAAACAGCTTTATCACTTAAAAACATTAGGCCAACGCCCTTTGTAAGCATTCAAGGTATTTCACTGTCAGCCCGATGCTGGTTTCCTTCCCTAGGTCCTTCCACTCTGGCTCTGTCCTCTTGAGTTTTTACCAAAGGGAACTAATTTCTGCCAGTGGGCATTAACCAGATATACTACCTGCCCCTAGCCAGTGTGTGTGTGTGTGTGTGTGTGTGTGTGTGTGTGTGTGTGTGTAGAAAGAGAGGCCAGTGACTTGAAAGGGTTTCTCAAGGACCAAAAACACTAAGTGACCACAGGAGGAGACCTATTCTACCTAAAATGCCAGTCATGTTCCGTGTGTCAAAACCACCCAAAGAACCGTCAGGTAAAGGAAACTTAGCTGTAACCTACCCATCTGGCCCTCCCATCATTTTGCCACGGAGATGCCAAAGGCTGGGCAGAATTTGTTGGGAGTGCTGCTGCCCACGCCCTTCTCAGAGGTCCACTGCTCCAGCCACACCTCGAGCTGTCTGATGGGAGGAAGGTGTAATTTTCTTGCCCTCCTGTGTTCTCCCTCTTCTCCAGCCAGCTCCACACGGGTCTCCTTGGGGAAAGGTTTTCTGCCCACAGACTGCATCCCTGGTCTGACCCCCACGCTCCAGGGGGAGCCTCAGGAAGCCTCCTACTCAGCACTGTGCAGTAAGCCCGAGGGTGGAAATGGAAACTTCGCAAGGCAGAGGTAACCATGTGGTTTTATACATAGCACCTGTGTCTTCCGGAAACCTCAGGGCATAGGCAGCAGCAAGCTTAACTAGCCCCTCCCATCCCAGTAAGGCTCACTCAGAAGACAACCCTTTCTCTAAGTCTGCTGCCCCAGCCCCCAGCAGTTCATGGCCTTCTCCAGAGCTCCCAGGACCCACCCAGGCCCACAGCCTTCTGGTCTCTTCCCTTTCTAGTCATACTCAGCCCTAATCCGAAGCAGAGTGGAGGGGGAAGCAGGTGTTGGCAGCCACTCCCACACGGCAGGCAGCTGAAAAAGGCAAAGAAAACTCAGGCTGTGTGCGTGTCTTCCTGCCAGGCTTCCTATGTTCAAACCTCCAGAGCCCAGACATTTGCAAACACTGTGCTGAGCTGCAGGCAGTACGAGTATCTCACAGCTGAGAAAACCAATGTGCAGAAGGCATGTCGGTCATGGGGCGGGGAGCACCCCCTGGGAGGAGGGGAGCTGCGCTTGGCCTGGTCCTGCACTCCTCAGACGGTGTGTCTCCCTTCAGCCCACCTGTCTGTTCCGCACCCTGAGCTCTTGGGCTCCTGCCAGCCCTGGAATAACCAGGCTGCGGGTGCCTGCTCAGGAGGGTCTGTTCATGGAAGCCTCACTGCCCTCTAGGTGAGAAAAGAAGAGTTTGGGTCAGAGTATGACAAGGTCAGAGTGCCACCACTGAGTGCCCAGGGGCATGTGCCAAAGGATGAAGAAGCTGCCAGCAACCCAAGGCAGGAAGCTGCCACTCAGGACAGAGATGCCCATCCAACTCACAGCATTCATCATACCCTCCTGGGTGCAAACATGAAGACACCCCACAGCTACACACAGCTAAACGCTCGCACTCAAACACACAAACACGTACACAACCACAGGCACGCCCATACAAAGCAGCACACACGCATTATGTACATCTATACATAGGTATAACACACGTGTATGCCATCGTGTGACCTTTCCTGGGAGGACAGTGAGTAAAGCTATATTTACCCAGGTAGGGAGCCAACAACAGACCAGAGCAATGATTCCGTCCAAGCGATCGGTGAACTAATGACTGTCAGGCTTACCTGCAGGAGCAGGGGTGAGGGTAACGTCCTTACAGCGTCCGTGGGTCGCTGAAAAGCCTCATTTCAGCAGAGCTGGTGACGGCCTTGCCAAACCTGCACCACCGGAGTCTCATCCTCAGTTGACACCTCCTACCTATGCTCCAGCACCTCCCGAGACACCGTGTTGCGGAGTGGCAGTGGCTTACTAGTGAGTGCCAATGGTCCCGTTACCAGCACCATTCTCTCACTGCCACCGCCGCAGGTTACAGACCAAGCAGTCTGCGGGCTCCACCACAGCATCCTGCGCATTCACTGCTCCATCATGCCATACCCAAAGAAAAAGTTATCTACGGGATACACACAAAATACACATCATACATAAACACCTATCCATGTATACATGTGTGTGCACATACATACCCTCATATAGACACATACAAGTGACACGCGTTATACATATACATACAAGCATGTAACCACATTCACATATGCACATACCCATAGATACACACATGGACATATACAACATAAATGTACAGACACATATATACACATGTGCTGTATGTTTATAAACTGCCTGTGTACACACATGCACATACACAACTGCTCACATATATAAAGGCTCTGAAAAGAGCCAGAGGTAAGCAGGTCCTGGGCCCAGCCAGCTCTTCCCACCTCCGCCCTGTCCCTACTCCAGTGTCCAAACCGACTGCATTTGTCTGGTGAGTGGGCGCCAGTGCCTACCCCAACCCCACACTTAATGTCCACTTCATGGTTCAGAAACAGAGTGGAATCAGGTCTGGAGAAAATGCTTCAGGAGGCGGGAAGTGGCAATCAACTGCTATTTTTATCTGTTATTCTAAGACCTCTATGCCCCTCTGTCAGGAGTGACAAGGACTTTGCCCTGGTCATAGGTTTCCGGTCCCATCCCATTTTAGATCCACAGCAGCCAGCTTGCTATCTCCTTGCCCCAGGGCTTGGGGCAGAGCTGTGGCCTGAAGGAGCTTCTAGCAGGGAGAGGGGACTGTGTCTGGGCTTTCCAGGCTCATCTCAGGAACTGCTGTGGCATGTCCTCTGAGACACAGCACCTCAAAGTTCGGCTCCAAGGGCGGTGCCATTCCCATGTCATTGTGCTCAGGCTTCCAAGCTGTTCTTTCTACCACATGAACAGTTAAAGGATGTGCCCTGGTGTTCCGTTGACTATTAATGCCCTAAGCCTACCACCCATTGGCTCTATTGACAAAAACAAACAAGCACCCCAAAGTCCTAGACATTTATTTTAACTCAGACATTTCCAGTTCTTCTGGGCACATAGCAGGAACTCCATGCGCTGGCTCCTGTTTGGTAACGACATGAGACCAGTGAGGCCATCTGAATGTGAGCAGAAGTGATATTGGTAACCCGTCACGCTCTTCCCTTGGCCACAGTGATGAGCATGAGCAGCCCAAGTCTAGGCAAGGACAAGAGGTAGCTGAGGTACCCAGGTCAGGTCTGTAGCAAGGAAGATAGGGTAGTTGCTTTCAGCAGCTTAATGGGGAGTCGTCTGTTACTGCAATGCACTTTGCTCATCCTGATCTTGAGCAGGAATCACATTGCCAAGAGAAGAAAACAAGAAAGCAGCAGGGGGTGAGGGATTGGGGGAGAAGAGCCCAGAGCAAACTCCCAGTCACACACACACACACACACACACACACACGCACCCCTTGCAAGTCTGCCTTGTCTTCTCACGTTTGCAGTATTTTCCTCCATGACCAGGTTAATGCCTTCAAAATTCAAATTCATCGGCGCCACCTCTGAGAACATTTCTTTTTCTGCCTTAGACAGTGTTGGCATCTGTCCTTTGTCTCCATCTGAAATCTGTACATATCTCTACAAACACACTTATGGAATGTACACTCCCTTCTCTGGGAAAACTAGACAAAGTAATAGTTATAAGAGGAAGCTTTACAATAGTGTCTCTTGATAAGGGATAGAGATACCTAGGAATACGTGAGACAAGGTCTAATTATGCCTGCCACCCAGCATGCTCTGGGCTCAAACGGTCCTCCTGTTTCAGCCTCCTGAGTTGCTTAGATGACAGGTGAGTGCCAGGACACCCAACCATAAGGGCCTTTTGGATTGACAAAATGTTCTCAGCCAAGAAAGCTGCTGAGTACCCTACAGTGTCTCCCACAACAACAAAATCAACTGTCCCCAAATGCCAATGGTGCCAAAGCTGAGATACTCAGTCCCAGAACGAGCATGTTTGAGGTCACCTCCTTGTATTGCTCTTGTATTGCTGCAGCTTTAGGCATGTCATTCGGCGTCTCATGCACCACCCGCCATGTGATAGGTACATTTTAGGCGTCAAGTATTGTAATGTGCCTTCTGCCACTGGCATGTGCATCCCCATGTAACTATCGATAACTGCCAGTATGCAGTAAGTCTGGGCTACCCCCTTCACCACCTTAGAAAGTTACTCATTGTAACAAGTAGATAAACCCTGGAGGGAAGGAGAGAGAGAGAGAATATGCATGCATGCATAATCTGTGCCTCTTTTGGGACATTTCTTACTTTAGTTCTGTGCAAAGCCCTACTACCCTGAGTCAGAACATTTTCAAAGCCCAGAAGACGGGGCTCCGTACAATTCGGTTCATAGAGTGCTTGTCTGGCACGCACAGGGATCCCTGGGGAGAGCAGAAGATAAAACACACTCACCCATCTAGAAGAATTCAAGTTCGCTGCAAACAAAAAGGCCATCGAGAAGAAGGGAACTGAGTCAGAGTTTCTGCTGATAACCAGCTTCGATCTTTGGGCTAACACCCAGCACAAATATCGAATTTTAATTTGAATCACAAATAAAGCAAGAGAGATTTTAAAAAAATCTGATGGGCAACATCAAACCAGCTCCAATTTCTCCAAACGAATCAAACCAGAAAAATAGTCAGAGTGAACCATCGTTTGTTTCAGCTACACATTTGAACTTGGACCTCCCAGCTTGACCACCACAATGATCTGAGCAATTCTTGTGAACCTTTGGGAAACCACGGACTATTTCTCTTTCTGAGGTTTTGAGGATCCATATAAAAACCCTTCAGGTCCATATAGAAAACAATCCTTTCTTTGTGACAACAGAAACTCACCAAAGGAGATTTTTCAAATCCTGTACTGAGGAGCAGACAACACATGCCTTTTCATTTCTCAGCACTCCTTCCAACCTGGACTGAGGTGCTTGCTTGCCTTCACAGTCAAAGACCACCACACTGGCCAGACAGACAGAGACAAACACATTCTTAAGCACACTCACGGCATCTCCCCTGCTTCCTGATGAGGCAAGCCCCACTACCACCACCACCCTGCCCTCCCCCGCCAGCTGGCGCGCAGGCTGGCGGAGCCCTCAGAACAAGAAGGAATCCCCAAACCTGCTGCTGCCTTTAGTCACCAGCTGATGTGATTAATGCTTCTAAATTAAATATCCATTTTTCATAACACTGAAGTAAAAAAGGAGAAGCGTTTCGAGAGCCTTTAGCACAATGAAATCACAGCACTGAACCCAAAGAGCAGGCGTAGGCTGTAGAGAGAGACCTAAGGGTAAGAAGCACTGGCAGACGTGGGCTTCACCCAGAGTGGGGCACCGTCCTCTACTGGCCCTCCTCCTGGGCTTCGAAGGAACTCATCCTGTCAGGGCTAGTGAGAAGGTTAAAGAAAAAAAGGACCCATGTGCACCGCGGGAAGGCATGTGGGAGCAGGACGGTTTAAGGGACACACGGGGATTCTGCTCTACATTCGGAGTCTCCTTTGCTGGTTTTTGCTTGTTGTTGTTGTTGTGTTAGGTTGTTTTGAGGGGTGATGGGGATGGGTGCTTTGTTTTTTTCCACAGAGACCCAGTGGGAGCCCAAGACAATGGTGGCAGTGAGGAGACAATTTGACATCTGCTTGTTTGTTTGCTTTTATTTTCAGGCCCAATAACCAAACCACAGACAACTTTCCTTAAATACAACACCTGAGTCAGCCTGGGAGGGGTCCTGTGGAGACAGGGTGGGACAGGGTGGATTTGTGGGCTGGACTGCCACCCTGGCTGCCTGCACGGTACAGCTACCACCGAGGGGGTCCACCAAAGAGCAGTGCACTAGTCTAGATTAGAAGGGGGTAAGAGCAAAAAGGCACCCTTTCCTACATCCCTAAGAGGCAGAATTCCTAGTGGGGCCTAAGGTTTGAGCACATCACACACACACACACACACACACACACACACACACTTTTACAGAACTTCTGTACAATTCTTCCCCCCCCCCCCCAGTGTTAGAGCCCAGAACCTCACACATACTAGGCAAGCACTTGATTGCTGTGGCAAATCCCTCATCCTGCCCGTTTTTTTTTTTTTAAATGCCAGATAATTTAAAACAAGGCTGCAATAACAACATAAAAGGGCATTTACCACCACGAACCATTAGGTGCAAACAAATTAAAAGCACAATAAAAGGTTATGGATGTGGTAGCTCAGTGGTAGAGCATCTGCCTGGCATGCGTGGGTCCTAAATTCAATCCCCGACACCCCTAAATAAAGAAATATTAACAAACAAGAGTGCAGCCTTAATGCCTCACTGTCTGAGCGGCTCAACTGTGAAACAGTGGCAATGCCCCAGACTGGCAAGGATGTGGAGAAACTCCATCACTTACACTGGTGAGAGAGTGTGGAGTGAGAGGAAGGCAGTCTGGAGGTCTCTTGAAATCAAGTAAATAAGCCAAAAGTTAAGAAGGATTTTTAAAAGAAACAACCAAACCTAAGTGAATACGCCTCTCCCATGCAGAGACTCCAGCAATGGCACTCGGGGCAGCTATTGTGGAGAAATGGGTTCTTGCTTACACAAAAGCATGCATGCAAATGCTCACAAAAACGTCATCTGAAATAGCCCGACACTGGGACACGGACACACATCCTTTATTCCTCGGAGGCTTTAGAGGAATAAAGGGTAGACCTTGAGTAACTTCAAACTCGGGAATCCTTGAAAGGCTGCCATCACTCCACCCAGACTGACTGTACCCCAGGACTGGTCACCCTCAGTCCCAAATGGCCTTCCTAGTGCTCACAGGGAGCAGATGGCCATGTTCCTTTATCTTTAAGAAGAGTCACAGTGTTCCTGGAGTTCACGCCTCATTCAGAGCACCCCCTCTTGTGAGTCAGGAACCCCAAGGCAACTAGCCACAGAGGCCAGGGCCAGGTCTCTATCCACTGGCCCTTCTGGAAATAAAGCATTCTCCTTCTCCTCACCCAACCGAGAATAATATCCTGGTTTACAATATGGGTTACTGTAGGCAAGTAACCCATATTGACTGCCTTAAATTCCAACTGGATTGCTAATGTGTTACCAGTCCTCAGCAGGCTTCACCCAGCTCACTCAACAGGGCAGCTCCAGAATGCCTACATGCTGCAATCAAGACACACACCAGTTCATCTTCAGAACAGATCTGCCATCCTTTGTCCTCTCTCCCCGCAGCAGGCAGAGGCCCTTAGGGGTGGGGCTACAGAATGGCACCTGGAGATGCCATCTTTTCCTCCCCATCACCTGGGGGCGGCAAGGCAGCTTCACTAGTTCACCTTTGCTACAGCTGCATCCACGGAGTCCACATTCTTAAACAGAGACACATTCATTTGGAAGGAAAGGTCCCCTCTCACTTCCACCTCCAGAACAGAAAACTGATCCTGAAGCAGACTCAAATGCTGCAGGGGGCAGCCATGGACACGCACTGCTCTTCTTTCCTTAGATACAGTATCACCCAAGCAACAATCAGTTCGGTTCTCCCAGCACTCCACCATCTCCCCCTGTATCCACTACACTCAAGACTAGGTCCTCCCAAAGCCCACACTCCCCATCCCCAAGTAACTCAGGGCCCTGCTACCTTCCTCCAATCTCCAGCCACCTGCCTACGGACAACAGAGGAAACACAGCAAGTAAGTTCAGATCCTGGCTACAAACTTGGAACTGACAGTCGCATCTGCCTGATCCTCGGTCTCCTCGCCTGAAAGGAGGAAGGTAAAGCACACCTTGCAAAAATCACGCAAAGCAGTTTATGCAGTGCCCAGGCTCCTAAAGCCACGGCTGCTATCACCTTTACTGTCAGTGTACATACTAAAGCTGCTTGGCACTGTCAGCGGCTCGTGACGCGGTTAGTTAACACTAAATCTGCAGGAAAACTACGACCCCCAGCGAGTTTCATAAGACAGGCTACAAGCCTAAGTTGCCTCTAGCCCATCTCGGTGTGTCTTTGGTGTGTGTGCAATGTGTGTGTGCGTGTCTGGAGGCCAGAGGACACTCTTGGGTACCATCCCCAGTTCCCATGCTCCTTGTTGTTTGAGAAGGATCTGTGCCCTTGGCTTGGCACTCACCAATTTAAGCTAGACTGGCTGGCCGACAGTCCTCAGGGACCCACCTCTCTGTGCCTCTGAGTACTGGGGCTCCAGGCACACATCGTCATGCCTAGCTTCCCGAGGGAGCTCTGGGGAATCCAATCTGTGTACTTAACGCTCATAAGGCAAACGCCTCAGCACCCACGCCATCTCCCGGTCCACCATCAGCTTTTTAAGCCAATATTCAGGGGTTCGAATTCCAAGGCCACAATAAATTATTTTCTAACGTTCCTAAAATATTTCCAAAGTCGGTGTCACACCTTCCCAAATTAGAGTCAGAGTCATCTCCAGCAACCCAGCACGTGGGCCATTCATGGCATTGCCCCCTCAAGCTGAGTCCTTAGGGATCAGTATCACCTAAACTCCTGCCATCCCCAAGCACCTTGGTATTTGAAGTCAACAAACCAGGAGATGTAGGTCAGGCTAGACCATCAGCAAGAACGCTCTTCAGCTCCAAGGATGAACCCAGGGCTTCCAACATGCCAGAAAGCACATTGCTCTCCAGCCACATTCCAGCCCCGGTCCCAAGCCTTGGACTTGGTGTAACCCCATGTAGCCTCTCAGAGAGAACAGCAAACTGCAGGAGATGGCTTTCTGGAGACAGGTGACTGTTAATGTTCTGTGCAATGCCGCAAGGTAAACAGTAGCCCAGATGCTGCTCCATAAGGCTTTCACTTGGAATTAAAATGAACTGCCCTCCTGTAACGCTAACAGGATCTTTCACAGTCTCCTTCCTCCAAGACCATCGGTCCCTCCATCCTGTCCATGACAGAAGGCGCCAGGAGAGTGCAGAGATGCCTGTGCAAAAGCCACACAGCACTCCAACAATGAGTTCCCCACCTCCCGAACAGACAGGGGCCTCGAGGCCTCAGCAAGGTCCTCTTGACCTCCTCAGGCACTAGTCCCACATCACAGGCAAGAGGGAAAGTCTGCACTGAGCACCGTGCACCCCGGTCACGGCAGAAGCGCAGGGGCGCCCACCACTGTGGGGTCATTAGCCTGTGCTGCTGGGACAGAACTTGTCACCACACAACCTAGGCTCCTGAAGTGTCTTCGAGGATCCCGCAGACCAGCCTGTGACTCAGACGGGAGCTGGTAGCCTCCAGCTTCATCAGTTCTGTCCAGCTGGGTTTTCATCCCACTCTACTGTCCTGGCCCGTGGCTGATGGCAGAAAAGCAGCCCTGGAACTTAGGGAGTCCCGGGAGAGGCAGAGGTCAGAGGGGTGCAGAGTGGGCTACACAGACCACAGCTTCCTGGTCCCAAGTCCTTGTGAAGTGTATAGCTGTCAGGTATCATCAGTCTTTAGTCAAAAAAGCATCTGCAACTCAGAAGGGCCTGTTCTGACAAACATGTGACAAGCCAGTTAACCTCCACAAAAGAGGCACAGGGATGCACACACACACACTCTCGAGTACCATCCCCAGGTCCCATGCACCTTGTTGTTTGAGACATACAAACACATACATGCAGGCACCACACATACACCACAAACACACCACACACATCTCAGTCATTTGTGCTCATAAGCTACGAAGACTCTAAAAGAAAGCAGAGGATTGAGGGGAGTGAAGGGAAGGGGTGGGCCTCCCACACCCCCAAACTCAGGGCTTTCTGTGCCAATGTAACCTCAGCCTCTTTCCATCTCCAAGACAGAACAAATAGGTTAGTCCCCGGAGCCAGTAACCAGACACCCTGTGCCAGCAGCTGAATACAGAGGATTGTTTGTGAGACGTCACGTTCTGAGTCCTGGTAGCGAAACCAGGCCTGTCCTACAATCCAGGGACCTCCTTGACAACGTAAATCCCATTGTCTGCTTTGTCCTGTACCTGAGATGAAAGAAAGGCTGTGATGCAGGGCACTTGGTGATGGCAAGATGGAGCCCGGCTCTAAAGCAATGCTCAGTGATGGAGTGACAGGAGGACTCCCTCTATCCCAGCCCCATCCTGCATCACCTGTGAGTCCCATGATTTCACATCCCATGAGAAGGCCACTGTCCTCCTGTTAGAGGGGAGGGAACGGAATCAGACCCCCACAGTCTCGGCAAAGTCTGAGACAGAGCAAGGGTGTGGATTCAGGTCTGGATGACTCAAGCTCTGTGTTCTCCGGGGGACCATTTTTGCTGCTTGGTGCCACGAAGCCTGGCTGCTCCAGCACAGACCTTTCATAAATCCCAGCACCAAAGCTCCTGAACCGTCTTATTTCTTGGAGGGAAAGAAATGCCCAAATCAGAAATAATCCCTAGGCACCCTGCTTCACCTTCGAAGGGAAAAGGATGGAGGAGGTTGCAAGCCAGTACTAGAGGCCGAGGGCTGGTTCCATCGCTGCCACTAAGGCATGCCATCAGGGTTTACTAAGCATTTTGTGTCCAGGTGGTCTGCCAGGCACTTCAAACGGTACTACCCTCACACGAGAGAGACTCAAGAACCTTGCTTGGGAACTGTCCAGCCCATTTTATGGATGACGAAACTGAGGTATTGAAAGGTTAAGACATTTCACCAAACTCGCACACTAAGAAAGTGAAAGCGTCTAGTTAGCCTCAACCCAGAGAATGGCCTGTCTCCATGCCCCCCATCATTCAGCCCCAATACCTCCTTCCCGACTGGTGGTAATTTGTTGGGTAGAGGTCCCTCCATCCTTCCAGACTGTGTCCCTCTAATCAGCTGAATATGGGAAGCCCAGGACCCCCCCGTTAGCCTCCCAGGTATGAAGTAACTGCTCAAGCCCTGCATCTTCCATCAGCTGAGTGCCAATTTCTGTGGCGTTACACACACAGCCAGTCCTGGGCTGGGCAAGGTGGCCCTCTTTCATTCGGGCCTCACAGAGCCTTCGAATCCTGGACAGTCTCTGACTGAAACTTCCAACAGAGGCCGTAACTCCATCATCTCTTCACCCCACGCTCTGTACCCAGTGGCGGCTGTCCAAACCCAACTCCGGTTCCGCACCACATACCCAACTCCCTAAGTTTCACACGCCCACACCGACTCATTATTTATTAACTCATGCTTAATGAATGTGCTTGGCCAATGGCAATACAACTTGTTCATGAGTTTTGCTAATCACAGGCATGTCTGCTGGCACCACCAAGTATCAGAGGGCAGATCCCCAAGGACAGAGACAGCATCTGTCAAGCCATCCTCTTCAGCACAGGTACCAGCAGGCAGGAATAAATGCCAACCATATGGGCAGCCACTGGAAGGGAGATCCAGCTCCACAGGAAGAAACGCAGAAGTTGCCAGATACATGCCAAGACTGAACAATATGGACGAGGGACCCAGCACAGGGGGGCACCACTTACGTCAGGTGGTAATTAGTAATTCCCACCTGATACCCACCTTCAAAACTCAAGTCATGCTTTTAATACCAGTACTCAGGAGGCAGAGGTGAGAGGATCTCTGAATTCGAGGCTGGCCTGGACTATATAATGAGTTCTAGGACAGCCAGGGCTACACAGAGAAACCCTGTCTTGAAAAACCCAAAAGACAACTCAAGATTCAAGCCTGAATTTCTTTCAGTTTTTAGACCATAGCTGAGGTCGAAATGTGGGTGTTACCATTAAGCACCCTGAGATCCTACATAGAGTACAGTCCCACCTCATCCGTACAGTCCTGTCCTGAAAATGGCAGACCCCTGTTTTGTGACATCTCACTTGCCTTCTGCTGTGTCCCTCATGCTCACGACTCACTGATGAGCAAGCCATAGCCTGAGGAGGCAGTGCATCCTGGTGACTCTGGCCAGGATTGCCACCCAGGCAGAAGGAAACTACAGTCCAGCTGAAGAGGAAACGGGGTGTCAGCTGCAATGTCCACTCATCCATATTCCTTGCTCTCTGCTATGTCCATGTCAGGACCAGCCCTGCTGTAAGCAGAACCATCATCTCTGATGCAGCCTTGCAAGTTCTCATTAAGCAAATGAGCAAGAACACCTCGTGCTGGCTTAGTGCTTGCCCCGGTCCATCCTTCTTTATTTATTTGTTTAATTAATTTTATTTTATGTGCATTAGTGTGAAGGTGTCAGATTCCCTGGAATTAGGGTTACAGACAATTATGAGCTGTCATGTGGGTGCTGGGAATTGAGCCCAGGTCCTTTGAAAGAGCAGCCACTGCTCTTAACCACTGAGCCATATCTCCAGGCCCCCATCCTTCTTTTGAAACAACTTTAAAAACAGCGTCACAGTACTCAAACTCTCCTTGAGGCCAGGAGTCACTATTGTTTCCAGTTTCCTAAAGCAGTCCTAGGGTACGCTCTGAAATGGTCCACCGACCAGGGTCTTCCAAATGGCTTTGAATCAAGACAGCCCTAGGAAGTGGGGCCTACAGTGATGACTAAGATGGCAATTGAGAAAGGAGAAGGAAGAGGAGGAGGACTTAGGAGATGGAGGAAGGAGGACCAGCCTGAACTACAAGACACCATCTCAAGAACAAACAGAAACAAGAAGGAGGGGGAATGGCCCTCCTGGATCACAGTGTGCAGCTACCTGTGAAGGACTCTGTAACGGCTCCTCAAACCCTAACAGTGCCCTCTCGTCCTTCCAGCCTCAACACACAATCACTGGTGTGTTTTCCCTACCCTCAGTTCAGCGATTTGCGCCTCGGGATTATCTGACCCTGACGAAATCTCCCTGCCATTTCTCAAGCCCCTGGCAGGCGGCTGGATTTTCCATTTGGCATTGTTAAGAGATCAGACTGTGTAAGTCGCTGTAGCACACAGGTCTCTCTCCAGCTTCCTGCTACCAGATTCAGGTGAGATAAGGATGACGGAAGTGATACTCCCATGTTCCTCTCCACCCGGGCCAGCACCCTGTCCCCACAGCTGGGGAGGCTTGTTACTAAACCTGCCTCTTAGGTGGCTAGCTCAGGAGAAGCGAGGACCCACGTGTGCATCAGCACCAGCAGGGGATTAGACAAACACCAGCTCCCACAGAGCTGGGGAAGAAACACTTAGAGGAGATCCTGCCCAATTATCCATTTCATAACCCCGTCATCAATCGCCATGGCAAGGAGGAAAACAAATTGAACTGAGCCTGGAAAGAATGTCAGCAGAAATCGGAAAAACACTTGGGTAGGGAGCTGCCTGGGGGGTGCAGTGGCCTCCCTTGTGACTGCCCAGGTCCCACTAACGAGCTCACAGTATGCCAAAAGAGATTGCAGATTGAGCGGGGTAGATGGCCAGGCACCAGGCAGTCCACTCACACCCCTCAATACCCACCCACACACCACACCCACACACTCCCATGTACCCCACCCACCCCCACTGAAGCAGGCTGTCATTCCCCACTGGTGCAAAAAAATGCCAAGCACTAGCCATGTACAGTGCTTCTTGAAAAACAATACAATCATTTATTCGTTTTGATTAAATGGGTTGGGGAAGAGAGGGCAGGCTGCAGAGAGAACCCTTTAGGATGGTTAATGCGAGGAAACTATACTCAAAGCCCAAAGCCAAGGGCAAAAGCGCCTTGTGCGTGCCCTCCCACAATGCCTCAGGATCAACGCTAGAAGGTAAGCAAGGAGGATAACCTCCCAGAGAGGACCAGCCCCTTGCATCGAATCAGCACGTCTCATCTCTGGGTTAGGCTGGCCCTAATCTTGGTCAGAGGTCAGCGGAAATAATCTCCACGTCTGTGCTTGTCATTCTATATCATTCCGTTTTCCCTTTCTATCCGAATCTCACCACAAAAGTAACACAACACGGAAGATTAACAGGCTGACAGCAAGCTTCAGGAGCTTCCAGGAGGGTGACGGCAGTTAAACCTCTACCACCCAGCATGCCTGAACCAGTTCCTACTCATTCAGAGGTGAGGAAATGAAAACACAGCCTCCTCCCACCCCAAATGAAATCATACACGAGAATGAATAGTGGCCAGGCCTCACCAGGGCTGGCCATACATAACTCGTTAGAGCTCAGGCCTGTAATCCAGGCACTCAGGAGGTTGAAATAAGACAATCACAAACTCAAGGCCTGCCTGGGGTATAGAGTGAGTCCAAAGCCAGCCTGGGCAACTTGGTGAGACTCCACCTCCACGGGTTCCAGGGATTAAACTCCAGGAGGCAGGTTTGCACTGCTGGGGAGGCAAGCACCTTTACCTGCTGAGCCATCTTACTAGCCCCTCCTTCCTCTCTCTCTCTCTCTCTCTCTCTCTGTCTCTCTCAGTCTGTCTCTCTCTCTCTCCTGCTGGGAATGAAAATCAGGACTCTCAGCATGCTGGACCAGCCCCCTCAGTGAGGCCACAGTTGCTTAGAAAGCCTGACTGCTGGTCTAAAATGAGAGAAATAAAAATTTCAAGAAAAATAGAAGTCACATTGGCTAGTGTCCTGAAGAGATACCTTTTGTTGAGTGGGCTTCTATCACATGATATCAAATTAATATACTGTCCAAAACAAATCTTAGTAAGAGGGAAAGATATGATTTCTTACCGAGAGCTCTTCTCAGAATTACTGTGAAACATGTCAGAGTGTTGCTGACTAGGGAAATAAACAGCCTAAACTAGTCCCCGCTGCCCAAACCCTGGAAGTTCCTGCCCTTAAATAGGAAATGTCAGGGGAGTCTCCCCAGAACGATCCTCTACAGAAATGTGGCAGGCCGACCCGGGTCTGTGACACCCATGCAGAGCAGGGACGTATGTCTATGGACCAAGCTCTCCAGTCCTCCTCCTTTGAGCCCAAACCTAAAAGAAATTCCCAACCCTGCCCATGCGTACTAGGGACTGACGTGACGCTATGACCAGCTTTATGCTAAGCAGTCAGTGTATGGACACTGAGAGACGCCAACTGCACAGCAGCTGGGGAATTCCGGTCTTTGGAAAACAAATTTGACTGCAGTCTTTCAGGTGGAGGGACTTGCTCTGCGGGATCGAGTTGGGTTGAGAGTGGACGGTGAGGCCTTGGAGTTGCTACGGAGACTTTCTCCCACAGAAGCCATGTTTCCCCCGCCACACCATGTGAACCCACGTTTCCCCTGCATCTCCAGCGCTCACAATCTCCCAACAAGGCTGTCGCCTATTTACCGAGCCACTACCCTTCCACACCACACAAGGCCCTTCCTCACCACCTTAGCTCAGCACTCCGTGAGGCACACTGACTCTCACGGGTTCTCCAGTGGCTTACAGTCCAGGCCTCCTAAAGCCAGGTCTGGCTTGCCTGTCTCTGGAGCTTGCCTGTCTCTGATGATCAAGGAGATCATCAACGAACTTGCCCTCACTGTCTTATTTTCCCTTCACTCATTTTTAGGACAGTTTAACGCTTGTCCTATGGATAGGTAATATTAGACACCTTTTTATTTTCTCCCCTCCTCCCTCATTGGACACATATTTTATTTTTCATGTTATTTCATTATTGTTGTTGTATGCGTGTGTTCGATGTGTATGAGGGTGTGTTTGGAGGCCAGAAGACAACTGTGTAACAGTCAGTTCTCTCCTTCTACCCTCATGAAGAAGGATCCCGGGACTGAACCCAGGTCGTCAGGTTTACACAGACGTGCCTTATCCACTGAGCCCTCTCAGTGGCTCATGACCAGTCTTTTTAAAGCACAGGCGGATCTTTAAAGGTAAGTAAGGAACCTACCCACTTGAGAAGCTACACAAGAAGAATGTGAACACGGGTCCTATGACGACACTGAGCATGTACCGCCATGCTGCTTCTTCTGTAAGATGTGACCACTGGAGAAAAAGAACTCTATAGCTTCCCGCCTGCACAATGCCCTGGCTATGTAGACAACGTCCATCATGGAACCAGGAGAAAACATCCTGCTATTTTTAACATGAAAATATGCTTACGCGTCTTTATCTTCTAGCCAAGGAGACTTAAGCTGTCTTTAAACTAATAGTTCACCTGGAAAGCGGGTTAGACCTACTGTGCCCACCGGTAAGACGGGACGGAGGAGCAAGGCTCAGGGAGAAGATGACAAGGCAGATAGGAGGCTCTAGCTGGAGGTCTGTGACAGAATCTACCAGTCAAGGCTGACAGCTGGGACCTACAGACGAAGGTAGCTAACTCTTCCAGACCTCCAAGATGTCCGCAGTCAGGTGGACACGCCCTAGGGTTCTTTAGGAAAGGCTGAGTGTTGTTCATGCTGCAGACCCGTCATTAGCTGGCTCGGTGAGTTAGGAGTATACGGCCACGCAACACTCTCAAGGTCCCGTGAAATCCCAAAGGGGCAGGTGGCACTCCAGCGAACTTTTTGAAAAAAATGAAGAGCTTACAGTTGGTAGGAAGCTACGCATAAGAGTCACAGCACCACCACCCCCCACAACAAACCGTATCTGTGATGGAGCCTAGGGTGCAAGTACAGCTTGCCAAACTGTTCGCTCTTATCCTATCCACGCTGATAATGTGACCACAGCACAATTTATTTATTTGCTAATTTTTCAGATAGGTGCATGCTATACAGTCCAGGCTGGCTTCACTCTGGAAATCCTGCGGTATAGCCTGGCTGAGGGTGTGCTGAGGTTACAGGCGCACACAATCGCACCTGGCTTCGCAGCCTAATTTAAAAGAATTCCTGAGTTAATCCTGAATCACTTTTTGATTATCTAAAATCTACAGAGGTTTTTCCACAAGATAAAATTCTTTCCATTAAATTCTAAAAAAAAAAAAAAAATCTACTTTTAGGTGACGAAGTTGGAACCAGACAAAATAAAACAAGCCTAAACAATGTTATCAATACCCCTAGGAATTTAAATAAACTATATAAAAGGAGTCTAATCTGCAGCTACATTCAGCAAGCATCTGCCAACAAAGTAAGGAAGTGGCTTGGTGGCAACTCAGCTCTTGCAAACAGAGCTCTGAGTATGATGTATGTCATACTTGAAATCCATTTCTCTGCGGTCAAAAGCTGACACGCTTACTATTTTCATATTAAAACTCAAAGGCAAGGTATGTCCCGAAGGGTATCTTTGCAGAGCTTAAACGTTCTCACCAAAAGTAATGTTGAGACTCTATCTTTCTTCCTCTGTTTCTATTTAATCTGGCTCAAAACACTCTGAAGGGGCATGTTGGTTCTGTGTCAGCAAAGCCTCAGTTTCCAAACTTATACATCTTGGGGGTGGGGGAGGGGCAAAGGTTCTTTTTATTTGTAGCCAGAACACATCCATTGGTGTTAATTTTCTGGTATACTATCAGCACCATCCCAAAGATCTGAGTAATTACTATGATGGTGTTTTGCTTGTTTGTTTGTTTTTTAATATGACATTACAAAGAACCGGTCTTCTGGTAGATGGGAAGAAGGAAGAGCAGACAGGTCAACTGGCTTCAATAAAAACACACATTTAAAGGTGCCTGGTTTGGACCTTAACGCCAAGGTCCATGCCAAAGAATCCTTGTCCCACTTCCAGCCATGCTGATGCATGCTTCCCATCTGCCACGTTTGGAGCGGAGTGTCTAGAATTAAACATTTGCAGAAAGTTAAGATGGACCCCCTTGAGTCATCCTCAGATTATGCACAATGGAGAACGAGAAAATGGAGCCAGAGAGCCAGGGCCTCTCAGTGTGTGGCCCAGGCCCTGTAGCCTTTGAATCTTGGTTTCTTCATCAGAGTAAGCTCCCAGAATTTCAGATAAATGACCCCAGGGCCCCTAGATCTAGACGCCCCTGTCTGGGAGAGGGAGAGGGAGAGAGGTGGGGCACCCATCTTTAGGAAACAAATTGCCATCTGACTCTTGTCCCCACATCCTGGGCCTTCAGCATCTTCATCAAAAGCTTCAGGAGGCTGGAGAGATGCCTTATCACTTAGGAGCTCTTGCTGCCCTTGCTGGCCTGGAGCTCCTTTCTCAATCCCCACACCAGCCAACTCACAGCCGCTCGGAACCCCAGCCTCAGGGATCCAACACACTCCTCTGACCTCTGGAGGCACTTCCACACAACTGTGTTTACACATACATGCACACATACACAAACAGAAAGAAAATAAACCTTCCTTTTAAAAGTTTCCACTTAGAAGTGCTCACCACTTGACAATCAAACATAAAATCGCTACACACACAACCATCTCAAACAGGTTACGTTTTGCTATGTGTACAAGTTCATTGTTCACTAAAAAAACAAACAAACAAACAAACAAACAAACTCGGTAGCCCTCCCCCCAATAAAGGCCAAAGAGACAAAATTCCAGTGGCCCTTCAAAGTAAAATGCACCAAGAAGGCAGAGGTTCTCTGGTATTTTACTTCCTTATATGGCCTACAGGTACTAGACCATTGTTTGGGTTGTTCGTTTGTTTTTTTAATATACTTTTTTTTTACATTTTGATTTCTGACTTTTTGCATGCATGCATGTATATGCATACGTGTGTACATGATGTGTGTGTGTGGTTGTGCCTGCCATAGACAACTTGCCAGAGTCAATTCTCTCCTTCTACCATGCAGGCTCAGGGTATCAAACTTAGGTCATGAGCCTGGCAGCAAGCACCCTTCCCTGCTGAGCCATCTTGCTGGCACCTTGTTTCACTTTTCTACATACACATTACTACTTGTAGTAAAATTATGGAACAAATCAATCCGACCTATTTTACAAGGTGTTTCTGTATTATAATGGCATACTCTCTACCTGGACTCTCAATGCCCCTGACTCTTGAGTAGAATGATATGGGAGGATTAGAAAAAAAATAAATGGTTTCAGCTATGGGAAAGAAGAGAGAGAGCACCATCCTTGCTCAGTGCCATTTGGTTCTGTTCAGATCTCAGGAAACAGGAAGCATGAACGGACCTGAATTTAAGCTGCTGTAGACAGATGACTATGATAGTTATTTGCAAGCAAATCCCAAGTGTCTGATCCTTAAGGCGTAGGTACGCTGTCACACCCCTGCCTGTACACTCAGTTGCACGTGAGTCAATGTGCAGGGGAGGGTATGAGGTAAGGCAGGGCCGTGGTAAAAATCCTTCGGGTCTAGTGTGGGTCTGCGGGACAGGGTTGGCTGTGTGGACATGCCATTTCAAACCTACGTGTCTGAGTGAAGGAAGGGGTGTGAGCGTGGGCAGGTGTTGTGCGTGAGCGCAATGTGAAGGTGAGGGTGAGCACGGGTGAGCACGGGTGAGCACGAGTGAGCAAATGTGAACATGCCCAGATGTAGTGTAGTCCTGCTGTACACACAGAGGCAAGCCCAGAAGAACTCGGACGGGTTTAGAAGAAGCACAAGCAGGTCTTTAGGCTTCAGCTCCCAAACATCAAAAGAACAGCCCACAGGCCTTCCCGGGCCAATCAAGATGTCTGGCCTTCCGCAGACAAAACAGCAGTCTTGAGTAATCAGTGAGTTTTGACCCAAGGAGCAGATGGTTTGGTGTTCTAGATAGGCTCCCCCGTCACAATTAGCCCGAGACCTCTGTGCATAGCATAAGCTCTCAACCAAAGCACAAAAGTCCCTAGGATCCCATAATTTCCACTTGGTTACCCACACTCCTCTGACCCCAATACATGCATGCACACACATTTCTTTTCTACTCTCTCTTTCCCTCACAGCCTCACATGCTTCGGAGAGCACAGCTGGCAGGGGATTTCTTTTTCCCTAACTCCACTCTGTGGTTTTCAAAAAAACAAGAAAAAAAAAAAAAAAAAAAAAACACCTTCAAAAATGGAGGGTAGGATGGGACAGCATCTCACTTCTGACTCCGGCCCTTTTAACTACCTTGAAAACACCAATGACCTCCCCGGTTACTCATTTGGTATTTTACTCTGACAAACGAAGAAGAAGAAAATTTACCTGTCATTCTTTCCCTCCCCTTTAACTCACTTCCAGACAAGACTCTGTCTTCAAACATGGATGTACGAGCTGTTTAGATGAGCAGTGGGTAGGACCAGCTCAGCTACCACAAGAAAGGGCAAATGGAAACTGGGTAACAGCTCAGAGCTATTTGGGTGTGCCAGCCATGCTTCGGGGTTTCAAAACAGATGGGGAGACTGGGAGGAAGAACCCCCTTTCACTGGTAACTGCAGAGCAGAGGGCAGAGAAACCGGGCCTCGCCTTCAGAGAGAGAGCCCCATGATCCCCTCCAGGCAGGCTGCCTGCCCACTCCTTCTCTGAAGGTGCTATGCTTGTGCCCCGCAGCAGGTGCCAGATGCCTGGAGCCCTGTCCTGGCCACAGAACAACAGGCTGATTACGACTCTACTTTGCATTCGCATTTGCCTCTAGATCATCAGCAGAAAGCAGAGTTCCAGGGAAAGAAACTGCTGACCTCCAAAACGAGACTGTGATTTCTGCAGTAGGAGCTGAAAAGAATGACGTCTTAAGAGTCCAAAATCTTAGTAAAGCACATTGAGCCAAACTGTAATGCACCCACTAAGGAAAGAGAAAGTTACTGGGGTACAAACGGGTGTAATCTCACGTTCAAGATGAAACCAGAAGGCTACCCACTAAAATACCATGCAGCTTTCCCCCACAAGATAACCCTACAACCTCTTGCATGCCAGGTAAGGAAATTCCCCATCCTCCCTGGAGAGACAAGAGAAAGGCCATACCATTTTAGAAGTGCTAGCTTCAACAAGCGCTAGCTTACATCTAGAAGAGACTGACCTCGGCCCAAAGCTGAGATTAACCATATGGTAGGAATGAGTATCTGTCCCTGCCACAGACAGAGTCAGTGCAATGAACCCAAGCACACATGTAAACATGTGCCCAAAATGGAACCAACTTATATTCCTCAGGAGACACCAAGTGCCTAACTCAGACAACTCAATCCAAATGAAGCATTCTGCTGCAAAAGAAAACACCTATTTGATTCAAAAGATGGTTTTCATTTTAATTCACACATCATACTGCACTTTAGTCAGGCTGACTACAGTGATACTGCCAAGTCCTGCCTGACTTACGAGTAAGGCTCAGAGGTTGCTCATCCCGTAGATCAACCACACAACCACATCATCAGAGGTCAGGGGCCTGTCACAGAACTGTTTTATTCACAGTGGCTGCGTTAAGCCAACAGCTATCCTTGCCAGCCTGAATGAATCATGAAATTGAGTGTTTCGTTTCATCAAGTGAAAGCAACATTCAGCAGCACTGGCCACTATCTTTGGAAATTAGGAAGGTTTGTTATGGTTGACATTCACGACGTTCCTTCAAACCTGTTTTTAAAGACGTGTGCAGTAGGAATGACTCAAACTCACTGCCCAGTCTACAAAGGGCTTGGTTGGTGCCTCTGTGCCCACAACAAACTCTCCTGTAGAGAAAAATTAGTTGAGTCTTTACCGCTCAGCAAGAAGAAAACCAGACTACACGGAGCATCCAAGGTCTGCTGAAAGCATGAATTCTAAAAACTGCTTGGTAACACTCACCACTCTGGGCTTCTGCTGGTCCAGGGTATGCAAAAAGGCTGAGTTGGGGTCCAGGGTACGCTCAGGGTCGCTGGAGATGTCCTCCTCTGAGTCCTCATAGGAAGAGGAGAAGCCAGTGGAGGAGGCAGAGGAAGATGACAGCTTCCTCAGAGGCAGAGGACCCCGAGGGCTTCCTTGGATCTCCTCTAAGCCCCCATCCTCCTGAGCACCCATGTCTGTGATGATGACTGAAGGGATGGCCGGGATGTTGCTGGGGCTGCAAGCCTCTTTTAAGGAGGCCTTGTCCTTCTGGTCTGGGAGCATCTCTTGGCAGCTAGGGTGAGTATCTCTGTCATGCAGCTGGCTTCCCCAAGCCCCCTTCAACTGTACCCCTGTGTCACACGTCCAGATCGTGGGGGCCTCCTCCACGGCACTCTGCCAAACCAAGGGGTTTTCAGGCTGCACACCCATCCCGTCCCCGGAGAGGCATTGGGGTCCTTTCAAATCTCTTGCTACCACCCCAGGTGGTAAAGGTTCCAGCATTCTGCCACAGTGAATCCCTGCCTCCACATCCTTGGTCCCTGGCTGTGCTGCCTGGCTGCCGCCGGGCAAGCCCACTGCTGGAGACTCCCCTCTCACAAAGTCCAGGGTCTGCTGGGGTCCACTTCCTGCCTCCTCAGGACCTACGGAGCCCGGGTCTCCAGGCAGCCTAGACCATCTCGGGTCCTCCAAGGGCTCTGAGCTCTGGGAATTCACAGTCCTCTCTTCTGGCCTTTTGATGACTTCAGGTGTCTGGGAGCCCTGTCCACCAACAGAATGAATTCCTCTTTCCGCTCTCCCAGGGGGTTCCCTAATGTGGGTCCGGCCAAGCTCTGGGGCTGAGCCTGTATCCCTGTCCTGAAACTGGCCCCGTCTCTCGATCTGGGCCTCCCAGGGGCGCGTGCCCCCGAGCTTGCAGGCTGCTTCCATGGGGGCAGAATCATGTCCAGGGTGTGGTCCTGCGGATACGGCTGAAGCTGCCATTTTAGTGAGCAATGCTAAGCTAGTTCCAAAGTGCTCCGGTGAGGGAGCGACCCTCTTGTTGATTTCCATGGCTGTGGGTGAGCCACAGCGAGGACTGGCCGGAGTAGCCCTCTCCGTCCTCACTGAAGCACATGGACCCTGAATCCCTAACCTGGTCGGGCTGGCTGGGACTAAAAGAGGGGCCACTCCCTCCTTGTCCTTCGACGGATGTGTGCTGAGTCTGCTTCTCCTCTCGGAGCTGGCGTCTGGGGTCTCTGTACATTGTTCTCCCCAGGACTTTGTCCTCCGTTCCTCACTTGGGGCGCACTGGGCCAAAACCCTTCCGGGGGGCTGGCTGCTGCTTCTGAGGGGGCACGGGGAGGGCGAACGAGCCCTGCCCAAACGCGGGCTTCGGGGCGCTTGGACGGCAGAGCTCTGGGCCTGAATCTGCGCCTCAAACATGCCCACTTTCTGGTTCACCTGCACGTTCTGCAATTCGCGCTGCAGAATCCGCAGCTTCCTCTGGGCCTCCTCCGGCCCGGGTGGGGAGAGGGTGCGAGCAGCCACCACCTGCTGCGCGTCCCCTCGCAGGCGGCCAGGCCAACTGGGACTGCTCACGCCGCTGCTGCTGCTGCTGCTGCCACCGCCACTGTCGCTGCTACTATTCAGCCTGCGCCGGCCGCTGCGCCAAGCCCCAGGGCTCCGGGGCTCCTCCGGCGACAGTGACTCTGCCGGGGGAAAGAGGAAGGAGGCGCCTCTCCCGGGGCTGAAGACGCTGCCGGGGCTCAGCGCGGCCCTCCCGGAGGCTTGAGGCGTCTCGCTGCCGCTGGGCCGGGGGCCGCCACTCTTGAGCTCGTTGGAGCTGTTCATGATCACCAGGCTGTTGAGGGCATAGCAGTACACAGCCATAGTACTGAGTCCGCCCGCCGCCGCGGCTCTCCGTCCCGCTCCGCCGTCGGCGCCTCCTCCTCCCGCGGCTGCCGGCTTAGTCCCGGAGGCCCGGCGGCCGCGGCTCCGCGCGCCAAGGGAGCAGCATGGCCTAGGCGGCGGGCGAGGGCCACTACTGCGGGCTCGGCCCCCGCCCCGAGCTCCATAAACAATCTCGCGGCTGTGGAGACACAAGGAGAAGAGTCAGGACTCAGGAAGGCGTCGAGGGGAGCGTGGCGAGGGCGCCCACCCGCAGAGGCCCCCAGGCTGCTGGGGAGACAGGGTGCCCCTGCAGGGCTAGCCTACAGGGGCTGTGATGCTCAGCTTGGAGGCATGCTGGGCCGCCTCGGTGGCCTCCTCAGTGGCCTCCAGCCGTTGTCCACCTCCCCCAGCGCGTGAGACGCTCTAAGAACACTTAGAATCCCAAATTCTACGATTAGTCACGGCAGCCACGCGGGATGGCCGAGGGAGGAGGTCCAACCGCTGGGTCCCTGTGAGAGGCTGGCCAGGTGCCTTTGGCCAGGGCAAGCACCGGCTATCGAGGATGACAGGCATCACTGCTCCACCCTCTCAGGACGACAGGGACCAAGTCACAGGGAACCTGACCCGGACCCGCCTTCCCCAAACCGCTGCTTGAGCCGAGACCTGGAAGGGCGCTGGGGTGCCCGCCGTTTTCTTTCCTGACCCTGGGGCTTAGGGCTGTGACTCTCGGCCTATGAAAGGCCTGGGAGAGCGCAGGGCACTTTTAAGCACTTAGCTTGATGCCTGTCCGTCTCCAAACAAGTGTGTTTTGTGAAAGTGGGCTCAGGCGCGCGCGTGCGCGCGCGCCCGGGACCAAAACTCCGCAGTATCCTGTACCGGAATCGATACTGGAGGCCCCCTACGGTCCCCTCACCCCCTGCAGCGTGTGTGTGTAGGGGGTGTAAGGCCGTGCATGCCCGCAAGCCTCTCCGTCCTGCGTGCATCCTCTCAGCAAAGACCCAGCTAACCCCGCAGGCTCCGGGACCCACACCCCTCCGAGGAACTCCCGGCTTGCTCGCGCGGCTGCAGCCCGGAGGCCTCCCGAGCGTACAGGCCTGAGAATCTGCAGCCCCGCCGAGTCCGACAACTAAGCCCCCCGGAGCGGTGCAGCCGAGGGCAGGGCCTCGCGCATCCCGGGCAGCCTCGCCCGGCGCCGGCGGAGCCGCCCGCCCGGCAGTGCGAGCCCCGGACGCCTGCAGCGCGCCGGGGAGGCGGCGCGGCGGCCCGGAAGGCGGTGGGAGAGGCGGCTCGTCTCCGCTGCCCCCAGGGTCGCTCCATGCCACACTCCCAAACCGAACGCCCTCCCCTCTGCGCTGCGTTCGGACCCCGGAACACCCAGAGCGGCCCCAGCACGGATGGAGCGGAAAGAGGGCTCAGAAGCAAGGGCCGGGAAGGAGCCGCCACGCTTACCTGCAATTGCTCAAACTCCCAGGTCCCGTGCCGGCGACATGCCTCAGGGACTCGGGGCTCCCACAGACCAGGTGGCTTAAAGCAAAAAACAAAAAGTCCCCAAGGGATTTCCGCAACAACTTATGGAAGGAGAAAAATGTGGGGTGCAAGAAGGGAGAATGTTCCGGCGCAGGGGCCAGGCGATCCCGGAGGGGCCAACGCCAGGCCGACCCTGCGCGGCTTCTTGCTTGGTTGGAGACACGACCGCTGTCAGCGTCTGCTCCCGGCTACTTCAGTGTTTGTTCAATGTAAGATTTAAAAAAAAAAAAAAAAAAAGTTGGGGGTTGGGGGAGGAGGCAGAAAGGCGGGGGCTTGGGGGAGGAAAGCAGGAAGGAAGTTGTGAGCCTGTCTGGGGTTGAACTCAGCGGAACAAGTTTTTCTTTTCTTTTTTTTTTTTTTTTTTTTTTTTCTATTGCTTGGCAAGACCGAGGGAGGGAAACACTTTTAAAAAAAAGTTTCCATTGTTAGCTAACCAAAAAAAAAAAAAAAAAGGGCTTTTAACTTCTGCGGGTTAAAGCTATACGATTTATTTTCCACTCTCAACTTTGCTGGTGTCTAGTTTATAAAGCTCCTTTTGAAAGCTGTTTTTAATAAAGTTTTGAGTATTTGTGCTAAACAAAGGCGCTAGTGAGGGAGCTTTCGGCGTGTAGAAGGAGGTAAGAGCCTGCACGAACAGCTTTCGTGCTTGTACACCGCACAATAGGCAACGTTTAGAAGGTCTGTTACAGGGCATTTCCTTGCAGAGTTGCAGATTGTTAGTGCATCGGGGAAGTAATTTTGGAAGGCTGGGAGCCGCTGAAGGGCTTGCAGTGTGGCTGGTGGATGTGTGAAGGAGCTCCGCGCTATGCATTTGTCTATAAATGCTCAAAGCGACTGTGCCACTCGCATATTTTTGCACTCAGTTCTCAAAGTTATTTTAAGAAAAAGCATGGTCCTGGAGCTGTGGCCTGATCGATATCTGGAGCCGCTTGCTCAGTCTCCTGTGAATTTTCCTGTTTTCAAGCGTTCAACTCCACCCTCAAATAAATGGGGAGGGCACCAATGAACTTTACGGGGCAGGGGAACCCCACCACACACACACACACACACACACACACACAGAATTAAGCCCAGCACTGCAAGTGTGTTTTGCATAATTCCCTAAATCTTAAACCCTTAACATTTGTGAAACAGGAAAACACAGCTGTGAGGCTCAGGAGATTTAAGGATCCAAAGCTTGAATCTGCCCCTGTATCCTGATTAGCCAAAATTCAGATGGAAAACCTGCCTGCCTGAGGCAAAGGACGGCTGGCTTCTTGCTTGTTTATGTAACAGCACTGTGGAAGTGAACAAAGCAACCTGCTGCTTGGTCAGGAAAAGACTCAAGCAAATTCCACACCAAGAGCTTTTCCAACCAAGGATTCCTGCAATCAGACTCGTCCTTTCTGATTTTTTTTTTCTTTAAAAACATGCCCTGAAAGGACTGAACCTGATTTTCCTCCCATCCGCAATGAGGCGAGGTTTTTTCTAGAGTTATCCCGAGACAAAGAAGCCACCTCTATCTATACTCCTCTCCGTCCCTAGTGGCAAGAAGAAGGGTTATCCAGCCCAGAAGACTCAAGCTCTGAAGTCTAATCTGAGACGTGATTGCCCAAGAACCATGACAGGTGTCACCGCAGAAGCAACTGAAGAGTGTAGCAGAGCACACACGGAACACGGAGGACGGCCTTCCCAGCTGCTGAGAGGGTGGTCCAGCTGCTATCACCTCACACAGGCGACTCCGTCAGCCTTCCCGAGCTGAGAACGTGCTTCCCGAATGTGCGCTTAATCTCTGAGTAGTCCTAGGCTTACCAGCGACTGTCAGGTAGGACACTGTAGATGGGACTTGTGACTTGGATGCAAGGGATGACTGGGTGATAATTCAGTGACATGGAGAGGGCTTGGTTGGGTGAAAGTCCCAAATTTGGAGGTCAGCATGAATCCAGCTGGCTCCCACAAAACGAAGGTAACATTTCAATGTAGAATTCGTTACTCTCCAGACACTGTTTTAGGGCTGTGAATACAGGACTGGGGATATAAAATAGGTGACAGAATGCCTTCCCAGCATGCACCAGGCCCTGCATTTGATCCTCAGCACCACCTAAGCCAGGCCTGTTGGCACAGTGATACACACCTGTAATCTCAGCACTGCAGAGGTGGAGGAAGGAGGATAAGAAGTTCAAAGGTCACCATCAGCTACCTAGAGCGTTTGAAGTCATCTTGGGCTACCTGAGATGCTGTCCCAGCAACCCCTGCCCTGCCCCTAACACACACACCAGAGAAAGAAAAACACAATTTACGTTGTTTTCAACCTTATAAAAACACTGTCAGGTAGGCGCTGTTACAGGCCTCATTTACACAAGACAGAAAAGCCCAAAATGACAAGACCTTTGGCCAACATGCGCACAACTCCCACTCCCAATACCACAGCTGGTAAAGCTTGACCAATGCCAGGGCAACCGTTCACAAAGTCCGTGCTTGCTGCTGCTCCTTGCACCGGTTATTTACAGCTAGGTACTCCCTAACTTTTCTGAGACCTCATTTACTCACTTTTGGAATGGTATTTTAACGATCAGAGCTATAAAATCCGTATGTAAAAAAGGGTAGCTGTGTAAAACCTTCCACCAGCATCGCACTTAACAAGGAAGGGCTGGGCAGCTGTGCTTTACAACGAGGAGGTTGGGGTGTCTGCGCTTTCCACTTCTGTTCAGCATTGTACTCAGAAAGCTGAGTGAGGTGGCACGCGCCTATAATCCCAACGTTCCAGTGGCAAATACATTGCAAATTCAAGGCTAGTCTGAGCTACGTGAAACCCTGTCTCAAAAGACAAAGACTCTACTTGATGGTGGAGTCACACAAGAAGGAAACAGAAGGCATTTAAACTGAAAGAAGCAAAACTATTATATATATATATATATATATATATATTAGATAATATGCATGTCTTCAAAAAAATCTAGTGGAACTAACAAAAAGCTACTAGAAACATAAACAAATTTAGGAAACGTGTTATAAATTGTTGTTGCTAAGAAAGAACCACAACCTGGTTAGTTGAAACAACAGAGACTTGTTTTTTCTTAGGGCTGGTGGGGTTGGTCTTCTTCTGAGGCCCCTCTCTTGCCTTACAGAAGACTGTCTTTGCTCGATCCTCACGTGATTTTCCTCTGTGAGCACCAAGGTTAATTTCCCCTTCTTGCAAGGTCCCCAGTCGTATTGGATTAGGGCACAGCATACCTAGCTTAACCTTAATTGCTGTCCAAAAGCAAACTGTAATCTCATTTTGAGGTGCTGGAGTTAGGACTTGACCAGGTAATTACCTTTTAACAGCAAGGTTGAAGGGCAGAAGATCAATAAATTTGGCCCGTTGTATGCCTCTCAGAAATTTAAAAATGCTTACAGTAATAGCACCTTTGTAATAATGTCAAAGACTGTGAAATATTTAGGGATAAGCATGATAGATCATGAATAACTCCTTTAGGGAAAAAAAAAAACCCACAAAACACTGCCGAGATAAATGGATCGATATACCATGTTCTTAGATTAGAGGACTCAATATTCTTGATGTCACGCAAACACAACATCCCAGTGGATTTTGATTTGTTTTTATTTCATAAGCGTCACAGGGAAACACAAGGATTTAGATGAGGCAAAACAGCTTTGACAAAAGAAAATAGAAAAACTAACATCACCTGCTTCAGAAGTTACTATAAAACGAGGGTCCTCAGGCTACTCTTCTGGAGCACCTGAGTTCAATTCCCAGCACCCACACAGTGGCTCACAACCATCGGTACCTCCCAGGGAATCCAAACCCCCTTGTGGCCTCCACAGGCACAGCATGCATGTGTGAACACACACATACAGGTGAAACACCCGTGCACATAGAATAAAATGGGGGGGGGGGTGTCTTTAAATATATATAAAAACGTAAAATTTTCATAAGAACATGTAGGAGGGGCTGGGGTGTTGTTCAGGAGGTAAAATGCCTAGCCTTCACAAAGTGGGGTCTGGGCCCTAGGGCCACATAAACTAGGTGTGGTGGCATGCGGCTCTAATACCAGTGCAGTGGAGGTGGTACTGCATGGCAAGTTCAAGGCCAGCCTCTTACACATGAGACCTTGTCTCCAAGAGAAAAACGGAAAACCTCTTGACACTTTAGGTAAACAAATCTGTGTGTGTGTGTGTGTGTGTGTGTGTGTGTGTGTGGTATGTACATGTCTTTATGGATGTAGACATGTAGAGATGTGCATGTGGAAGTCAAAGACCAATATAGATCTTCCTTTCTTTCTTCCTTTTTTTCTTTCCCTCCCTCCCTTCCTTCCTTCCTTCCTTCCTTCCTTCCTTTCTTTCTTTCTTTCCTTCTTCCTTTTCTTCCCAAACTTTTCCAGACAAGGTCTCTCACTCCCCTGGCATGGCTAGTTCCAAGGGTCCAACTATGTCCACAGCCCTCACCTCCAGGACTGGGATTTCAGGTTCATACCAGCACTCCTGGCCTTTCAGATGAGTGCTGGGAATCCAAACTCAGGTTGTGTGCTTCAGTGGCAGGTACTGTGCCAACTAAGCCATCTCCCAGCCCCAGTACTTCTTAGCTACATACAGATTAATCGCACCACACCATAACTTAAAAGTTCAAAATGTACAGAAGTGGGTATGTGGTTCATAGTTATAATCTCAGCATGCAGAAGGCAGAGGCAGGAGGTTCTGAAGTTAAAGGCCAGCCTGGGATACAGAGTGAGTCACTATCTTCAACAGTACAAAGAACACAGAAAAAGAACAACAGTAATTTTTAAGTGTTAGTGAAAAAAAATAAAAGTGGGAATATAGCTCAGTGGAGGAGTGCTTGCTTAGCATGTGAAATGTTCTGGGCTCACTCTTTGGGACTGGTAAATATATATATATATATATATACACACACACGTACATATATGCATATATATGCACAGATATGCATAGCTGCTTTATTTGAATTAAAAAATAGTACTATGTATATGTATATAAAAGTGCTAGGTGATGCTGTTTATATTCTGGAGCACTGCTCATGAGGAAGAGGAAGGACTCTTGGCCATCACAACATGGGGGGAAGCTTTAAATAACTAAGCTGAATGAAATAAATCAGGATAAAAAAGTATTTCCTATATTATTTCATTTAGAGAAAAAAAAATCACAAGGAGTAGTGACAGAAAGCAGACGGGTAATTGTCTGGACATATCTGGCTGTGGAGGAGGGGCAAGAAATGAGAAAGGCAAAGAGACAGAGGAAGTATCTTTACAAAAATATTTACTTCTATTTTTATTTATGTGTGTATGTATGCCACGTGTATGTGGGTACACACGGTGAGGAGAAGGGAAGGTCAGATACCCTGCCACTGGAGTTACACAGGTAGTGAGCTACCTGACCTGGGTGCTGGGAGCCATGTCCTCTGGAAGAGCAGCAAGTGCTTTTTAACTGCCAAGCCATCCCCTCAGCTGTGTGTTCACTCTCCCGGTTATAGAGCTGATTTCATAAGGATATGCATGTGTGAAAACTTATCAAATGGAAAAATGAGCAATGAGTTGATTTTACTTAATGAATTAAAAGCTCACTTAATAAATAAGTTGGTAAATACGGACACCTTGTTTACTATCAGCCATAGCAAGGTACCTTTTAAAAAAGCCAGGCATAGTGATAGAGACCTATTATCTCGGCACCCAGGAGACTGAGGCATGAATATCAGGGGTTCAAGACCAGCTGGAGCAACATAACAAGACCCCGCTTAAAAACAAACAAACAACAACAACAAACAAACCAAAACCAAGCAGCTAAAAACACGCACAGTACGGACAGATGCAGCCTTTGAAGAGAATGCTATTGGCCCCTGCCCGGTACCACACCTGACATATTCTTACATACCTTCTTGGTAAAATGTCAACTTAGTTTGCTTTCTGGTGCTGCCATGAAATGCTGAACAAAGGCACTTGAGAGAGGGAAGGGTTCATTTGGCTTACAGTTCATCATGCAGGGACAGTGAGGCAGGAACTCACACCAGGAGTCGACAGCAAGAAGGAACACAGGTTTGCCCTCAGGCTTCTAGTCACCTACTTTTCTTACGCAGGGCAGGCCCTCCTGCCTAGGGAATGGTACCGCCCATGGTGGGCTGAGCCCTCCCACCTCAACAGCAATCAAGAAAATGCCTTACACACAAGCCTGCAGGCCAGGGGGAAAGAGGAAAAGTTCTTTCTACCCAGCATGTCAAGTTGACAACCAAGATTAGCCATCACTGATGTGGAGTCGTTTCTTGATGTATTTACTGTGTATTTCATGAACTAACACTAACATGTCCTTATTCCATTTTCTATGTAAGTCTGTTATTTGGGGCACTGTACAGTAACAGTTAATGTCCCTATCTTTGTCCTCTACCGGGGCTTTTCAAGGGCTAGGACCCTAGTTTAATTCCCTCCCCACCCTTAGACTTTCAGCCCCACACTGAATAGGTCTATACATGCTTGTTAAAACGAGAAACTTTAGAACCAAATCAGGCCATCAGTGGCTATTCAAAAGAACCGAGGAAGCAGTACACCAGGAAAGGAGCCAGCTCCCCAGCTGCAGAGAGCTGAAAGACTGTTCCACTACTGCGCTTGGCTGGGGCAAAGGTCTCATCAGCCTTTCCCTCACTCCATAAACCCCATGGGGCCAAGGCATGACTGAGGCCAAGCTTAGTCCCTAAGGGAGGTCATCCCATCTACTCCCAGGCCTTGGCCAGAAACAGCAGAGCGTCTTTGCGCTGTCCTCTGTCTCAGTCCTATTCCCAGGTTCCTTCTTTTGTATAACTCACCTTCCCCTTGATGAATGCAAGAAAGCAGTCATTTAGGTGATCCACTATAGAATGTGAACTGTGTGTCAGGCCCATGATCGATACAGGGAACATAGTTTCTGCCCTCCAGTCTAATGGGGACACCAGGACATCCAGAACACACCAGGCCCACCTTTCAGCCAGTGCTGAGCTTCTTCCTGATGTAGCGGTGTACCCCTGCGCAGGTAACCGGAACTTGGCTTTATATCTGTCAAACAGCACACATTATAATCCTGCCTCTGAGCATTCTTAGGAAAAGCTATTAAGCAGTGCATGTTAAACACCCCAAACGTTATGCCTTCTTAAAGAGTAGACCCTCAACCCGCTAGCACCAACTTCCAAAAAAGATTCAAGAGTTACTTCTAGGACAAACCCTGCCTTGTGCACGGCACGAACTCAGTGTGAGGTTCTTGGGCTTTCCAGGGCTCTTATTCTTAGCCTGGCGCCGTTTTCCCTCCAGATAAACAGCAGCAGTTGAGGGAGGCGCCCCGTGAGCCTGTCTAGCCATCCTCTCTGTTGTAGCTTCAGAATCAAAACAAGCCCCACACCCAGACAGCTAGGCACATATTCAGGCATATCCAGCTACGTCACAGATGCCAGCCGGCAGCCCACAGCCACGCCGAGAGACTGGGCCAGGTTCCTGTAAGGAGATGCTCGGTACCAGTGTACTGATTCTGAGCCCACAGTTGACTAGACCGTGGCGAACAATAGTGCCATCCACAGGCTGGCTGGCACCCTGGCATGGAAACACAAGACGTACAGTTGGATTCTTCAGAATCCATGTCACAGATACCAAGTGAGGAAAACTTCGGGCTCGTGAGGCCCAAGGGACAGCTCTAAGGGAGAGGCCAAGAATGAACAACGAATGTGTGGAGAGACAAGAGGACATGGAACCTAGGTGCTGAGTGGAAACTGCCTCGTGCAAACCATGGAGAGAGACAGAAAGTTGCCCTCACTAGCCTGAGGTGTCCCCGATTAGCTCTGATTAGCCCTGATTAGCTCTGTGTCCATCCTTAGGCACATGAGTTCAGGGATTCCCACCCACAAACCTGTACCTCTTTGTGCTGGCTTAGAACAGCTTTGTTCCGCCTAACCCAATCATCCACTTTGTCCTCCATGTGTACACACACACACACACACACACACATGCCCACACACACATTTGCATCCCCTTACACACACACGCGCACACAGATGCACACACACACACACGTGCACACACACACACTTGTGCATCCGCACAGAAAAACACTTATGTAAGCACTTATCGAAATGCTTATCTAAAGGCTAATTATGCACACACAGTTTTGCTGCCCTCTGCCATCGTCATCAAGTGACGGAATGCCAGAGAGCAAATGCAAACAGCAAGGTTGTGATCCCAGTTGATATAGGGAAGAGAACATTCACTTCCCCTGCCCTGCCCCCACTCCTAGTTAGATGCATTTCTGAGCACACCCGACGTCATAATAGCTCATTCTTTATTCTTCCACTCATCCAATATTGACTAAGCTCACCCCTGGCATTCTGCATCCCTTTGTCTCCTCCTTTTTGATGCCTTACGCTATTTGTATTTGCAATGCCTCCAATAGAGCAGGTACTTACATACCCACTGAAGGACCAGTGTCTGCCTGGCCTACTAATGGGTTTCCTGTGAGCTCTGTAGTGAGAATTCTGGAACTTTTGGTCTTAAAAAAAAAAAACCACAGAATTATTATAAGAATGTGTGTTCATTTTAATTCCAGGTATGGGGCTGTGGGGCTGCTGTTACTTGATGACTAAATGCCTAAATCAGTCAACTTATAAAAAGGAAGATTGTTTGGGTTCAAGAGGTCCGTGACCTCTTGGCCCTGTGGCTCTAGGGTGGCGCAGTTTATCGTGCCAGTAATGTGGCTGTGAGAGCAGCCATTCATTCAGGGGAGCCAGAGACCAAAAATTAAGGAAGTGGGTAGGGTCCCGAGGACTTATCTTCCTCAGACTGCCCCCCCACAAAGGTTGACTGTGTCCCAGTAACAGCAGCCTGGTAACCAAGTGTGATGGTTAGCGTTGACTGTGGACTTCACACCATGTAGAATCATCAGGCAGAGGGTTCTCAAGGGAGATCTGAGAGGCTGGAAAGGGAAACTCAAGCTGATTGGAAATATTTTTACAGTGAAACCCAAGGAATGCTCCGCTTCCCTGTGGACACTGATACAGTTATTCGTTTCCGATTGAGATCCCACTGCGTAGATCTAAATGCAATCTCACACACGTGAATACCCCGGCTGAAACATCATGTCAGGACCGTACTTTAGGCCTAGGGAGATAGCTCAGTCCATTAAATGCTTGTCTCACAGGCATGAGGATGTGAGTTTGATTCCCCAGAACTCATGTAAACAAAACAAAATAAAACAAACAAAGTGGCAGACACAATGGCTCTCACTTGTGATCCCAGCGCTGGGAAGGCAGAGACAGGCAGATCTCTGGGGCTTGTTAGCTTACTTTGTGAGCTCCAGGCTACTGAGAGCCTTTTTCCTTTTCAAACAAACAAACCCCAAACCAAACAAACAAAAAAAGGTGGACAGCACCTGACTTCCACATCTGAACACACACACAGAGACAGACACATTACACACAGAGACGGAGAGAGACACACACGCAGTGAGAGACAGGCAGATACACACACAAACACACACAGACTGTATTTTAAGTTAAAACCATATTGTCTGCTGTCGTTGAAGATCCTGACCCTGAGATCTTACACTAAGCCTTTCTCCACACATTACTTTTATGTCACTGGGATGAGCCCTAACACAAATGACGTAAGAAAAGAAAGATCTGTGAGATCAGGTCTCAGAGCCTGCCACCTGCTTTAGTGAAGAGGGTGAGCAGTCCAGTTCAGGGCTGCAGGAGCCTGTGGCTGAGGCAGTTCACATCATGTCGGACCTGGAAACAGACAAGCCAGGGCTGAGCAGCTTCCAATCCCAGTTTCCCCAGCAAGGATCACCAGCCTCCCTCCGTAGCACCGCCTGCTGGGGGAACACAGCTCCCAAACATTAGCCTGGGGGCAACATTTTAGGTTAAGACAATAATTGGGTCTGTGAATGAAAATGTCTGGTTTTTGTTTTGTTTGTTTGGGGTGTGGAGGGCAGCTAGGGATTGAACCCAGGACTTTACATGTGCAAGATAGGTGCTTTTCCACTGATAGCTTCCATCCCATGCCTATTGGCTGGTTTTATGTCACCTTGACACAGGCTAGAGTCATCAGAAAAGATACCTCAATTGAGAAAATACCTCTATAAGATCCAGCGATCAGGTATTTTCTTTTCCCTTCTTTCTTTGTTTTGTTTTTCAAGACAAGGTTTCTCTGTGTAGCCTTGGCAGTCCTGGAATTAACTGTGAAGTCCAGGATGGCCTTGAACTCACAAAGATCTGCCTGCCTCTGCCTCCCGAGTGCTGGGCTCAAAGACATTCATGCACCATTACTGCCCAGCTATTTTCTTAAATAGTGACAGATGGTGACGGCCCAAGCCCATTGTAGGTGGTGCCACCCCTGGGAGGAGGGTCCTGGGTTCTGTAAGAAAGCAGGCTGAGCAAGCCATGAGGAGCAAGCCAGGAAGCAGCACCCCTCCATGACCTCTGCATCAGCTCCTGTACCCAGGTTCTGCTCTGAGTTCCTGTCCTGCCTTTCTTCGATGATGAGCTGTAATGTGGAGGCATGAGCCCAGTAAATCTTTCCTCTGCAAGTTGGTTCGGTCATGATGTTTCCTCACAGCAATAGTAACCCCAGCTAAGACACCCTGTCATTGACAGACAGCGTAAACGATCGGTGCTATGAGAAGTACCCCCCTCTGCGTAGATGTGCTTGCATGACATCTGGAGGACAAGAGTAAAAGGTGAGAACAGGATCGTGAGTGTGGGATTTCCAGGAAGCTTCTGTGCAGCAGTTTTCCTTGAGGCTTTGATACAGTGGGCCTGGTTTTTGAAGGGGCTCCAACAAGAAGTCCAGGAAGAGGGAAAGAAAGCAAGAATTATCATTTCAGTTTTTTGTTGTTTTTTTTGTTTGTTTGTTTTTGTTTTTGTTTTTTTGTTTTTGTTTTTTTTTTTTTTCACATGGTCCAGGGTGGCTGCAAATCTTCGACTTCCAATACTCTTGGGGTTAGGGATGGGTGCTGCGTGCCCAGGCCATGTAAGGTTTTAGGAATGGGAAAGGAGGTTTTATTTCCGTCCTGAGTCTTTAAGGACAGAAGTTTAAAATATGTCACCTTGCAACATTCTAACACAGCACAGAAGCTATCTCTGTCAGGAAGAGGAAGTTTTTCATGCCTCCATTTCTCCTTTCCCTCACAGTGAAGGGAAGGCAGAGATTATATCTCCACTGCTTGCAAACTGTCCGAAGGCAGAGTTTCAAGTGCCCACAGCACTTCCACCAACATAGCCTATGTAGCTGCTTCCCAGTTTATGAGCATCTTGTTTTTAGCCCTGGGCATTGTTATTAATGCCTTTCACATATCCATCAAACCATTACTGGGTTTTCCAGGCAGAAAAAAAAAAAAAAAAGGCAATGAAGAAGGGTGGTGTTTGTCTTCAGAGCACTCAGAGAGACTCAGAAGGGAGCTGGGCTTAAACAGAATTACCATTCAGCGTGGTTTGTGGTCTCATTGCTGTCTAAGTACCTGGGAATCACAGGTGTGGGCTGACCTTGGGCTCAAAGAAGGGGTAAAAATACATCAGGCAAGGGCAGGGTTTCACTGGGCCATAAGGGTGAATAGACATTTGGCAGGCAGCAAAGGAAGTCTTCTAATAGCAAGGATACATTACGTACAAGGGCATTTACACAGAGAGGCTAGGGCTTGGTGAGGCTACAATAAAGGATGAGAGGGGCTCAGGAGGTAGGGAGGAGAGCAAAGAATGATGTTCTCGGGCACATGGAGAAGTTGATTGATAGCTATGTGTTCTAGTTTGCTTTTGCTGCTGTGGTAAACATCACAGCCAGAGCCAACTGGTTCTGACTTCTATATAGATTTTATTTTCCTCCTCTTCCTTCCCCTGTCCCTCCTCCCTTCCTCTTCTTCTTCCTCCTCCTCATCTTCTTCCTCCTTCTGCAGGATCTCACTCACTGTGTAGCCCTGGCTGGCCCAGAACTCACAGAAACCCACCTGCCTTTACTTGTTGAGTCCTGGGATTGACAGGTTCACTTCTTATTACCTGCTGGAACATCTTTCCCTCTATGGTGTTCCAGCCCTCCCAGCAAAAGAGAAGATTTTTGGGTTGTCATTAAAGGTATCTAGCTTAGTGGTGTAGGTTTGGAATCCCAGAACTTGAGGGAAGGGGGTAGGATGAGGAGTGGGAGATTGGTTTGTAATCTCAGACCCTGTCTCAAAAAGAAAAAACAAAAGCAAAGTAAACCTTAACTCAATCTATTTTGTGCACTGTGGTATGCTAAGCTAAAGCTTGTATGGGAGGGCAGGAAGGAGGGGAGGAGCTTCTCCTGGGCTGCCCTCTTCCCTGCTGAGAGGCCATGTCCTCCTGCTAAGGAAGAACTGAGAAGATGGAGCCTGAGGCTGGTGTTTTCCCTCCTGGTCCAGGGTCCAGCCTCTCTAGAGTCACAGAATACCCAGAAAGCACCCTGAAGACACAGCTTGAGAACAGTATTTCCTCCAGGAACACTGGGACCAGAGGCTGTGCCTGAATCTTCCCATCCACATGCTCTCACTGTGGGCGACACCATTACCAACCCACATCACTTGGAGAACCGAAACCCACCCAAAGAACACTGGGACCAGAGGCTGTGCCTGAATCTTCCCATCCAAATGCTCTCACTGTGGGTGACACCATTACCAACCCACATCACTTGGAGAACCGAAACCCACCCAAAGTATGCCTAGATGCCCACACGCTGATGTCAGAAACAAACATTTCTTCCAAAGAAAACAGACCAAGAAGCAGCATAGCACAAATGGACCATTCAAGGCATGACAGATGGTAAGAGGGGAGGAAGGCTGGGCCATTTTTCCAGGGAGCACTCCCTCAAGAGCACACGGCTTGGCCCCATCTTGTAGATGCTGTTTAACAGCACAGAGTAGAGACCTCATTTAGACAAAATCCCAAAACTGTAGTTCTCACTTGGGAAGTAGAGGCAGGAAAATAAAGCGTTAAGATTGACTTTGGCTATATGCAACCATAAGGACAACCTGAGCTACAGGAGACCTTGTCTCAGAAAGAAGGAAAGATGTGAGGGAGGAAGGAAAAGAAAACTAAATTTTGTTCTGTTATTGAGACAGGGTTTCTCTGTGTAAAAGCACTCACTTTGTAGACCAGGCTGGCCTTGAACTCACAGAGATCCACTTGCCTCTGCCTCCGTAGGACTGGGTGTGTGCCACCATCCCCAGCAAAAGAACTAAGTCTAATCAAGGTGTTGTTTAAACTAACTCTCCACAGTGAAAGGAAGAAAAGAAAAAAAAAAGAGAGATTTAAAAAATTCCATCATTAGCTGGGCGCGGTTGCACATACCTGTGATCCCAGCACTCAAGAAGGCAGAGGCAGGTGTATATTTGTGAGTTCAATGCCAGCCTGGTCTACAGAGCTAGTTCTAGGACAGCCAGAGCTACACAGAGAAACCCTGCCTTGAAAAAAACAAAACAAAAACAAATAAATAAACAAATAAATAAAATTTCTATTGTTAAGGAACTGATGTGCAACTCAATTATTAATACCAAGTCTTTGCCATTAGGTACTAATAGTCATGTTGCTAGTTATTTAAATCTGTACAAGGTGCCGGTTCTCAACGCTCTATGTCATGGATTAAGCATTTCATTATAATGCTAATCCAAGAGGTAGATAATATTATCATCTCTGCTTTATAGGCTGTGAAATTGAAGGATGAAAAGGTCAAATAAGCTAGACTACTATGATTTACAGGTCCTTAGGTGCATGTCACTGAGACAGAGTTTTCCTGGAGTCCCTGAGGCTGTGGGTTTTATCCTTAGCAGAGCAAAACATGTATACATAAATAAATAAGAAGTGAAATGAAGTTTGGCCTGTTGTAAAAAAAAAAAATGGAATGGTCATTAAATAATCATCTAAACACTCACTATAAAAGGGCATTAGAAAAGATGATTGCTGAAGCCTGCTGGCCATAAACGTCTGTGAATCCTTCATTGCTAGCAAAGAGAAGTTTCATTCTTTTACTTAGGAAAGGAGTGCCCTCCATCATCCATAGAGCCAAATTTCCCCACCAGGGATAAAAATGTCAGCAGAATGCTGTAGTTCAGTGATCAGATGCAGGTGGTACCCAAATGAGCCCACTCAGCCACTCATTCACTTACCCGCCCACCTATCTGTCCACCTAGCCAACACCCACCCACCCATCCACCCACCCATCCACCCACCCACCCACCCATCCACCCACCCATCCACCCATCCACCCACCCATTCACCCACCGACCCATCCTTTTCATTCTCCATCATCTTTTCATTCATACAGAACTTAAGTTTCTATTGTGGCCAAATTATTCGTGGCAAGTTAAAATGTTACAAGAGAGCACTGTCCTTAATCTTGGCCTTAGGAGTCAGGTATCCCAGGTTTCAAATGCTGTTAGCTGCAATGCAGTTGCTGTATAATTTGGGGCAAAGCTTTTTAATTTCTCTGAGATTTAATTCTGATTCTCTGAGTAGTTTTATAACTAGAATACAAGGTTCGACAACTCCTTATCTCACCTTTAAAGGAAAAGTATTCTCAGGGGCATCCTAGTGCTAACAAACTCATTTTTGTTATAAAGTTACTTAAATAAATACAAACAAATTATAAATAAACTGTATTGTGAGAAGTCTTCTGCAAGAGCAAAACCAAAATAAATTACAAAATAAGACGCCCTCCACTGCCTCCCACTTCCACAGACAAATAGCCTTTAAAACTTTTTTAAATTGGCAGCTACTTGGGAAGACATTTTTATACCATTACTCAGCGTATTCCTGGGTCTCCTACCGGCCAAGTCTCTGTGGAGATACACATGAAGCAGGTTCTTTGTACAGAAATAAAGGTTTGGGGCGGAGGTCTAGCTCAGTGGTAGAGCCCTGGTCTAGCATGCATGGGCTCTGCTCTATCTCTAGCAAGGAAGAAGGAAGGAAGGGAGGGAGGGAGGGAGGGAGGGAGGGAGGGAGGGAGGGAGGGAGGGAGGGAGGGAAGAAGGAAGGAAGGAAGGAAAGAAGGAAGGAAGGAAGGAAGGAAGGAAGGAAGGAAGGAAGGAAGGAAGGAAGGGTCCCTTACAGGCTCATGTCTGAATGACTGGTCCTCATCTGTCAGCACCGTTCAGGGAGGTTCTGAAAGCTTTGGGAGGTAGGGTCTAGGTGGTGGAACAGGGTCCCTGAAGTGGTCACTTGAAGGTTATGCTCGGTGCAGATTCCTCTCCATCCCTGATCCTGGTTTGCCCTGACATGAATCAGCTCTAGCAGATGTACCTGCTACCATCATCTGAGCTGCTTTCCACATCTTCCCTCCACCACAACAAAAACCATGAGCCAAGATAAGCCTTTCCTCTTTTAAGTTGTCCTGTCAGATGCTGTCACAACACAGGAGTAACTGAGCATTTAGGGTGGTACACCCCAGCAGTGCCTTTCCGTTCCATTCTGTCTCATTTCTTTCCCAGAGGCTGCGCCAAGCCTCTGAAGCAGTGGTTCTCAACCTGTGGGTCACTTCTTCTTTGTGTGTGTGTGGAGGCAAATGGTTGCCTAAGGGCACCAGAAAACAGAAGCCTACATTCTGATTCGTAACAGCAGCAAAATTATAAAGTAACAATGAAAATAATTTTATGGCTGCAGGTCGCCACAACATAAGGAACTGTATGAAAGGGTCCCAGCATTAGGAAGGTTCTGAACCACTGGCCTAAAGTTGATTTTACCACCTTCTAGCCTCAGCTTGAGAAATGTGACACACTTTTTCTTTTTTTCTTTGAGAGATGAGGTCACCAACGTCATGAAGGGGGTCTGAGATGGGAGGACGTAAGGAGACTACGTAGGGAGGAGGCATTTTGCCTCTGCAGCCTAAAGCCCCAACAGCGGTGAATGCTCAGGTTTATTAAAAAGAAGGGGTGAAAAGTATTGAATAAGATCATTTCAGTGTTTTAAAACTGATAAGAACAGTTAAACTCAGAGAGGTGAACTGACACACAGCTGTGGAGGCTTGTTTGGACTCAGTCGGCCTGGCATTAAAGCCCACACTCACGCCACTCCTCAGCTGCTGTGGGTAGAGCTCACAGGACTTCTGAGAAGGAAGGAAGGCAAGGTGAGAGGAGACAGAGGAGATAACAGGCCGTGAGGATGGAGGCTTAGCTGGAGACAAGTCAGGGGCAAGGCTCTCTGCACTGTGAATTTCAGTGTTACCTGTCGGGCCTGGAGGCAGGAAGGAGCCGCCTTCTCTCACATGTCTCGGTGTTGTCTGTTGCAGATGCCAAGCTAGCCAAACCAGTGGCTCCCAGGAATTCTCCTGTCGCTGCCACTCACCCTCCTGTTGGAGCACTGGGATCTCAGACCTGTGCACTACCACACCCAACCTCTTGTGGGCTCTGCGGATTCAAACACAGTTCCTCGCTTTTGTGCCGCAAGTGCTGAAGGGGTCTGAGGTGGGAGGACATGAGGAGACTACCCAGATTCACATGACATATCCCAACATGGACAGACATATTTACTCACTGTAGCAAATAATTTTTTAAAAGGTTATTAGCTACAGTAAAATTAGTGTTTATTTAGCAATAGACAGCCATTTGTGTCATTAATGAATGTAATTTATGTTTGTGACAACTGGCCACGGGCCTACCTTTGAAATCTCTGCTAATTGAATGAAGAATGGAAACCCATAAAACACAGACTCCTATCTGCCCAATGGAGACAGTCTTTCCTGGCTCTGACCTGCATGTCAGTTTCGTCACTGAAGTCCCTTGAGGTCCAAGTCAACCCTGCCACGTCAGCTTGATTCCCCCATTATCCAACCCAGAGACTGTGGCTACCCCAGCAGCCCCTGAGACTGCACACGGAGATTCAGGATGAAATCATCACCCCAGGCCTCAAACATGTCCAAGTGGGCTGGAGGAAGGCAGGATGGAAGCTGGGAAATCTCTCTTCCAACCCAGACAGCTGACTAGATTGATTTCCAGGTCGCGATCTGCGCTGAAGTCATTGTTTCCAGGCTCTGAGTCATGGCCCAAGGTAAACCTTCCCAGGCTTCCCCCCCGACCTCCTGTCTGACACTACCACTGGGGTGTCTACGCCCTGCCTCAGCTTTGCCCCACCAGTTAGGGCATGATCGTACCTTGGTCCTGCTGGGTTTTGGAACCTCAGATGACTCATGCTGTGCACTTGAGTGGATGCAAAAAGGAGCAAACCATTCCCGTGGCTGAAGGCAGCCGGAGGACTTCAAGTTGGTGACAGGCGTGACACCCATCTGCAACGCTTTTCTTTTCTTATTTCTAGAGACATTTTATGAGCCCTGGAGGTTGATGGAAGCGGACTCTGTCCCTGATCTCTCCCCATCTTTAAATGCAGAGTTTTTGCTAATTTTTTTATTTTTTTATTTTTACTTTTGCATTTCCCACTGCGACTGGAAAGTCAGAGGCTGCCATTGTGGAGGAAAGGGGTAAGATGGGGGAAGTGAAGAACTGGACTGATTTTCGGCCAAAGTGAAGGCTCCAGGGCAACAAGCTAAATTTGGTCAACAATGCGAAGGTTCTGCCTCCCTGAAGGAACTGTGTGTGCTATCCAAACTGGAAGACTGACTGCTGACACAGGTCCAGAGACACGGCAGACAGAGCCTGGTTGCTCTGCCCGCCAGCCTTCCCTGTCTCACCTTCTGCACAGGAAACCAAAGGAGAAAAATGAGAACAGAAGGAAGTTTGGAACAATTACAAGGGGATGAAGTTGCCCAAACATGAGCAAAATGAAAAGATAAAGCAAAGCAAACGTGAAACCCAAGTGTGAGGAGAAAGGGGAAAATGAACACAAGAAATGAATGCCAAGAAATGGTCAGGAACCATGTGAGAGGGATTCGGGGAGCTCAGGCAGGAGATGGCCACCTCTCCCATTCTCCACGCTGCACGGCATCACGAAAGCATGAGCCCGTCAAATAAACTGAAAACCCAAAGATGGGTGCTGGTACAAGTTAAAAGCAAGATGTCGTCTATGAACTCATGTGTTGGGATACTTGGTCCCCATCTGGTGGTGATCTTTGGGGAGTCCCCAAGAGATGGGCTTTGGGATTAGAGTGGGCTTCCTTTTCTGCCTGAGCTCTGTACTTGTTGGACCACAGAGACACAACAAGCCAAATACCAAGCTCCCTCTGTCATGGAGCCAGTTGCTCCAGCTGCCGTGCTGTTCTGTGGCCGTGATGGATTGGATCCCCTGAATCATGAGCCAGAATGATCTCCCTAGATTGCTTCTGTATGTATGTTATGCTAGCCGTTTTAAAACTGCTCACACAGGTGAACAACAGAAACAGAAGGGAAAGTGATCTTAGATTTAAGGAAATGAGGAGCCACATCATCATGGAATTAAAATATAAATGAGAAGAAACAATACCATTGACCTCTGGGCTAAAACCTTCAGGAAAAGCTGATGATAATCAGACAACAAAGGTGTGGGTAGTGAAGGGGGTCAAAGGCAGTTAATACGAAGGAGCCCAGTACAAGGAATTAAAGATGCGCTCAGAAGTATGACCAGGGATATGGAGGTGGCTAGGCCAACCTGAGTCTGGACCCCGAAAGCCACATGGTAGGAAGACAGAACTGACTCCTCTAAATTGCCCTCTGACTGCCTCATGTATGCCACGGCGGGCATGTATACACAAATAAATATAATTTTTAAAAAAATGTTGTGAGGCGTGATTAAGTATGTTTCTCTGAGATAGAGTACTGAATATAATAATAAACAGACTAGTGTGTTGTAAGAAAATGTGATAGAGAATGTGAAGGAAGTACTCAATGAAGTATGTTACAATTAAGAGCAAAAGTTAACGCAGACTCCGATGTTGCTGGAGAAATGCCTCAGTGCTTAAAAGCTCTTGCTGCTCTTCCAGAGGACCTGGGTTCAGTTCCCTGCCTGCATTTCAGGCAGCTCACACCCATCTGTAATCCCAACTCAGAGGCCCTGATGTCTCTGGCTCCACAGGCTGCCCTCCCACTCACCTGCACATACACACGTGCAGACACAAACACCTACACACAATTAAAATGAACGAAAACAAATCTTTTAGAGGAAATTCTTCAAGCATCTTAACAGAACAGGCAGACCAGACCAGGGGAGCCAACGCTGGCCGGGTCCAGTTTTCTTCGCAGCCACATACAAGATCAGGTGGATCCCAGGAACGCAGCTGCAGGCCTCTGACCACTCAAAAAAAAAAAAAAATACTTGGCATCATCTCGTCAAGTTAATTATGTACACACCCTGTCACTCCACCAATTCCACTCCCGCAACACAAGGAAACAACCCGAGAATGTACTTAACAATGTCACTCTGGTTCTTGTTTTGTTTTAAAGAGTCACTGGAAGGACCAAGTGACAGGCAAGCAGGGAAGCATGGTTCTGCAGACTCATCAAATTGAATCCCTTCTTCTCCTTCTCTCTGGCACCTACAGTCTTGTGTATGCTGGGCAAACACTCTGCTGCTGAGCGACAGCCCCTGTTAGCAGAAGCCCAAGTCTCCAGCTAGAAAGTACTCCAAGAATGTAAGGTCCACGAGTCCTCAGAAAACACACAAATCAATAAACATCCTGCTCGTTATAAAAAAAAAATCTTACCTTATAAGAGAGTAAATCAAAGGGAGTAGTCAAGGGGAAACCCACAGATGGAGAGAGGACATTGTAAACCTTTCAGAGAATAGCATATTCATTTTACAGAGAATTGTTATCTTAAAAGGAAAGAATTATCATCACAGTATATGCGATGTGAATTTGCCCCAGCGTAATTATCTGGCAAAAACCATGTGGCGGGCTTGCACACCAGCCCAAGTCTGTGAAACCGGTGGCTAAGTGCAGCTTCAAAACGAACAAAATGGGTTACGACTCATTTTCCAAGAATGGACTATTGCATTACAAATCTGTGGCCCCGAAGATCAGGGAAGGATGGCCCTGTGTGGACAAGGAAGGGAGGGGTGTCGGGTAGAAGGCAGGCACTGGTGTTCTCTTCGGCTGGCCTGTGATAGTTACTCTGTCAACTTGATGGGAGTGAGAGCCGACGTGGAAACACACCTCTGGGCGTGTCTCTGAGGGTGTTTCCAGAAAGGAAGGGAAAGAGCAGGGAGCTCTCATACCACACCACTGCCTGGGGACTAAGACTGAACGTAAAGGAGAATGTAAAGGAGAGCGCCAGCATTCATCTCTCTGTTTCCTGGTTGGGGACACCATGTGACCAGCCACTTCGAGCACCTGCTGCCATGATCCCCCTCAACACCCTTGATGAGCCATATGTTCAAACTAGCTGAAATGCACCCCGCCTTCAGTTCTTCTGTTTCATGTTTTTCCTCCTCTTCTCCCTCCTCCTCTTCCTCTTCTCTTTCCTATAAGACAAGGTTTCTCTGTGTATCCTTGGCTGTCCTGGACTAGCTTTGTAGACCAGGCTGGCCTCAAACTCACAGAGATCCACCTGCCTCTGCCTCCCCAACCATCAGGTGTTCTCTATAGCAGTGAAGAAAAAAAAAAAAAACCAATAAAGGACTTGAGGGCAGACACTATCAGAAATTATTTTGTACCATTCACCTTTCAAGTAAACTAGTTTCCTTCTTTGTTTGTTAAAGTAGGGTCTCCTGCAGTGCGGGCTAGCCTCAGGCTCACTATGCTAGTCCTGAACTCCTAATCTTCCCGCTTCTACCGCCTTCGCGGTGCTAGGATTATAGGCACACATCACCAAGACCAGCTGAGCTGGTTTATTCTTCACAGCGACACACAGTGAGGTCGGTAGTGCCCTTGCTACAGTTTGGAGCTGGAATGCCCCACGAAGACCTGCAGTCTCAAGGCTTGACCCCGGTCCATGGTGCAATTGGGGAAGTGGTAGGACCTTTAAGAGGTGAGGCTGGCGGGTGGCCTTTGGGTCATTGCAGCTTGCCTTAGAAGGAAGCTCTAATGACCTGATGGGAACCCCTTTCTCTTCCTCACACTTCTTGACCATGAAGTGCACAGCTTTGCCGCACGGTGACCCCCTGCCATTGTTACCAGACTCTCTCTCCCAAAGAAGTCTAAGAAGCATGGATGCACTGGATCGTAGACAGGAATCCATCAGCCGACACAAGCCTTCTCTCTTCAAAAATGGACTATTTCAAGTATTTGTTATAGTAGCAAAAGGCTCCCATAAGCCTCCATTTAAACATGTATGGATTGAGTTAATGAAAATAAGCCATGGTACAAAGTAGTCACTGGCAGAACTCTCTTAACAGAGCTTGGGGGCTGCCTACCATGGCAGAAAGGCTTCTTCCCTGTCAAAGGGAGCTATTGTCTTGTGTGTACTTCCCTGAAGGTAGCAGGTCTGACCACATAACAAGGGTGGGATGAAGCTCCGCCGAAGAGGCTGAACTTGTGCCAATGACGCAGCCGGAGGCAGAGGACACCCCTGCCAGGCACTCCCTGCCACCCCTCCTGTAACATCATAAAATGTCTGGGTTCTCCCAGGCCAGCAAACACAGGAACGGCTGCCTTTCAGAATAAGTAATCCTGAGCTGGATGCCTTCCAAGACACACAGAAGGAATCCCTCTGGCCGATGAGTCGTCACAGAGTTGCAGAGCAAGAGGGACCTGAAATAATCACCTGAGGTGGCTTTTGTTTCCAAGATGAGGAAAGAGCGGCCTCAGAGGTGAAAGAAATGGTGCAAGGTCACAAGCCAGTGAACAGCTGGTGCAGACCTGGATCCCGGCTCCTAACGCAGAGATTCCGGGTCTACCCAGGATAACTTCCAGCTCCAGCTTCAGTGGAGAGTGCTGCCCGCCAGCCCTCAGGTGTGTCTTCAGATGCTTGACGAGAGGCCTTGGTTTGGGGTCAGTCAGAGGTAAGGGCTTCAGAATGGACATGTGCTCTGTGTTCCAGAACAGTCCATGCTCAAATTGTAAGGTCTAGATAGGGTCCCATTGCAGAAGTACCTTAAATTTCCCCTAAGGTGTGAGTGGGTTTTCTCAGCAGAACAAATGACATTATCAGCCTGGTGACACTCTGCTATGGGCCTGCCAACTGTGGGACAGCAGTTAGCTCTATTATTGGGGTGTTTCCAACTGACCAGAAGCTGTTACCTGGTTTCGTGTGCTATGGGGCTAGGCCTGGGCAGACTGTCAGAATGTCTGTCATCCTGGGCTGCAGCTGTTCTGGGATACAGACTCTTGCGTCCTGGCCTTTATCCCCATCTTAGCAGGGCAGTTGTGACGTGAGCAGCACCCACAGCGGTTGTGAACGAAGCGTCACTCAGGAAGAAGTGATAAGGCATGCCGAACTCGATGAGTCATGTCTGTGATACCTGCGCTTGGGAGGCCGAGGCTGGAGAATCACAAGCTTGGGGCCAGCTGGAGCTATGTATGCATGATGAGAAATGTCTCTGGGACTGCCCGAAACTTCAATATGTGTAAGAGGGTGTCTTTCACGTGACTTTGAGTCAACAGGCTATCAAAGGCGTGAATTTTATTCTTAGGGGCACAGATGGTCTTCTGTTGGTGAACAGTGATGTCTAAATCAGAAGCAGTGCAGGTTTACTCACAGAAACAGTGAGGAGATGGGTTACTTTAAATTTCCTTTATTTATCTATTTATTTATGTATTTACCTACTCACCCACGTATTTACTGTGAGTGCCGGAGAACAGAGATACAGCAGTGCATTCTCCTCTTCCACCACCACATCGATGCTGGGACCTGAATTTCAGGTCACTAGCTTGGTGCCTTAACCTGCTGAGCCATCTCACTGGCTCCTGAAAAGGTGCTTGAAAGAGAGGAAGTGAATATGTTTAAACGGCTTCAAATACTGTACAACCTGGACATGCTGGGCTTGTTTTGTTTTATGTTGTGTTTGAGGCAAAATCTTGCTATATGACCCTGGATGGCCTTGAACTCATTTTCTAGGCCAGGCTGGCCTTGAACTCACAGAGACACACCTGCCTCTACCTCCACAGTGCTTACAGGAGGATATATAGGTTATGTGTAGATATTGTGCAATTATGTATAAGGGCTTAAGCACCTATGGATACTGGTGCCCTTGCAGGGGAGAAAGGTCCTAGAACAAATCCCCTATGATACTGAGGACACAAAAGCACCCCTGGGATGTCATTCATGGCAGCCTGCAGCTCACCAAGCCCAGGTTCTATTTAGAACTCCCCAGGCCTGTTGTGGTTTAATGAGGAATGGCCTCCATAGGCTGATGAATTTGAACGCTTGGTCCCCGGCCGGTGGCTGTCTTTGGGGGAAGTTATAGAACCTTTTACAGCCTTACCCGAGGAAGTCATTCTCCTGGGGCGGGTTTTGAGGGTTTAAGGCCTCACCCCAGTTCCTGTTTGCTCTCTCTGCTGCCTTCGTCCTGCAGAAACGTGAGCGCTCAGCTTCCTATTTCTGCCATTTTGGACTCCACCCCTCTGGAGCTGTCAGCCAAAAAAAAATTTTCTTCTTTACGTTGTTTTTCATTGTGATATTTTATCACAGAAACAGAATAAATAACTAACCTTACCACTCTGTCATAACTCAACTCCATCATCTCAGAAATTCCAGAAGGATGGTCAAACATTGAATTTTTTTTTTTTCTTTTCCAAAGTGCTGCATTTGTGTTAGATTTTCACTGTGGTCCCCGTGGGAAGTTTGTTTATTGTTTCAGAGAAAAGACAGCAGAGAAGGAAGAAAGCTCAGTGGGTGGAGTGCTTGCCATGAAGGTAGAGGGTCTGAGTTTGAGTCCCCAGAGCTGTTGTAAAACAGGATGGTGTCACCTGCGCATGCCTAGTTCCAGGGTTTGTTAATCCCAGAGATCTGAGGACAAAGAACAACAGTGAAACTCATGGCCAAATAATTAAAGCAAACTTTCATATTTGTGTACATGGGCTGTCTCTCTCTAAATAAAGGGTTCAAAGATCAGCACTAGACATGGGAAAATGAGGTTTTTTATAGCTCAGGAACAGGGGGCTAGCAAACAAGGCAGATGTTTTCTAGTATTAAAGTTACATGTATTGTTTTTAGTACATTTATTGGGTTGCAGGCATTTAAAACACTGAACAGATGCCAGGCATGGTGGCACATGCTTACCCCAGCATTCAAGAAGCAGAAGCAAGCAGATCTCTGTGAGTTCAAGGCCAACCTGGTCTGCATTTTGAGACCTTGGGGACAGCCAAGGCTATACAGAGAGACAATGTCTCAAAAAGCAAAACACAAATAAAACCGGACAGAGCCTGGGGCAGCAGCTGCAGAAAGAGGGTGTGGGATCTGCCACCCTTGCAATGAACGAGGAGAAGCCTGAGGCCATCTGTGCAGGTGTGGAGGGGACAGGAACTCTGCAAGTGGATATGTTCCTCTGGCCTGCGCGCTGATTTCACTCCACGGAGAACTTTCCAGACTAGGTCACAGCCCAGGATGAAGGTGAGCCACACAGAACTCACAGAGTCCACAACAGCTGAGGGGTGGAACTATTTTTTGAACAGGCTGCATGTGCTCATCAGGCCCACCTGAGAGGCAAGAGTGATGCTCTTCAGGGAAGATGCAAGCCCAAAGATAGCAGGCACACACTTAGGAGGACAGAGGTTGAGAGCTGAGGATCAAGGCTTCTTTCTCTAACAAATAGTTTATTAGTGCATAATATACCACACGTGCTTACAGATCTCACCCCCTGAAAAAGCGGTAGGAAGTCCTAACTAGGCCATTAGAGGTCAAACAAAGGCAGTAAAAATGGAAAACATCTATCTTAGTGTGTTGCCGTTTGGACCTTCAGTGTCCCGCATGCGGCCAGCTTGTACTTTTGCGGAGGTGGTGGAACCTAGAGGCCGTTAGGGCACTGGGGGTGTGCTCTTGAGAGGGCTCGTGGGATGCCTGCCATTTCCCCTTCCTTCCACTTCCTGCCTGCCATAAGGCGGGCAGTCCAGACCCCTAACATGTGCTCCTGACAAGACGCCCCCGTGCTGCCATGGATCCAAGGTAACAGGACCACGTGACCCTGGACTACTCAGCCCTCTGAAAGCAGGAACCATAACAAACCTTTTCTGTCTTCGGTGAGTTGTGACGGCTCCCTGGCACACTAGCTGACCCTGGAGTGTAGCCGCCATGGAAAACATCTCGAGGGATGGCATGGCGACATCTATAGAAAAATCCCTTTAAACACGGCGGTGACAAGCACAGGCTTACGGAGACGCTGACGGCCACTCAAGGATCACTGAGGCTAGGAAGTGTCTGGGCCAGTTTCTGAAGTGGGAGGGGCTGCTGGAGGAGGCTACTCCTCCCTGGAAATTATGTGATGGAGTTTGGGTCGGTCCAGCCTCCGTTAATGAAAGTCTCGCGGCCCAGCTGTCCGGCGTTCCTGCAGGCACACTGTGAGTCCCCTGTGACCCCCTAACAGATTCCGCACACCGAGCGGTTTAAACAATGCAAGTGTGTCTCTGAAAGTCCTGTTTCTGTGCTTACTGGCATTTCACCGAGGCTTCCTAACAGAGGCTGGGAGGAGCCGTCCACTTCCTGACCTCAGTCAACTTCCAGGGGCCTCAGGTGAACCTTGGCCTGTGGCCTCTTTTGTTCTCTTCAGAGGGCAGTGCACCCCACCCCCGAAACACACACACTCCTTTTCCACACATCACATCATCGTCTTCCCTGGCCCGAACTCTGGTCCCTTTATAAGACCTTGATTATATCTGGCTCAAGCAAAAAATCTGGGCCCATCTGGGCCTCACGCCCCGTATGCCCATATGCAGGGTCCCTCCTGCCATTTCTGTAGTTTGGATCTTGTCTGTCTCCCCAAAGCTCTCTTGTTGAGGGTTTTGTGTTTAGCCTGTGCTCCTCTGGGAAAGTAGTGACAATTTTGACCAGTGGGAAGAAGTTAGGACCCTGCAGGGCACATCCTTTGAGATACTTGAACCTTGAGCCACAGACAGTTCTCCTTAGTTGCCCCATGGGTGGGTTGGTTGGTTGGTTGGTTGGTTGGTTTGGTTTTTTGAAACAGCGTTTCTCTGTGTAGCCCTGGTTGTCCCAGAGCTTGCTCTGTGCAGGCTGGCCTCGAACTCATAGAGCTCCACTTGCCTCTGCCTCCGGAGTGCTGGGATTGAAGGTGTGCACCACCACTGCCGGGTTTGTTTTTTTGTTTGGTTTTGGTTTTGGTCAGTTATGGTTGGAGTAGAACAGAAGCTGCAAGTGAAACCAGTCTCACAAATACCCACGGGGTGAGAGAGTGTACCCCAGATTCTTGAATAAAAATGTCAGCGGTGTTAAGAAGCATGGTTAGGAGGGAAGAGCGGATAGAGAGTCGGCAAATGTAAGCAGCAGGAAAGCAAAGCTGCTTGGTGTGGGGAAGAGACCCGTGGAACAAGCAGCTAATAGATCACTTAATTTCATCAGTACCATCTATTCCCACGGCTCCTCAACCAAGTTTCCCACCTACTCACCCATCAACTATGAGCGCCCAAAGCATACAGTTGTCCAGCGGCTGAAATGTCTCGTTTTGCATCTGTGGCAGGGCCCTCTCACATCTGTGATCAGGCTAACATTAACTGACCTTTCAAAAACCTGTGTGTCCTGATAAGTGTGAAATCAGATTACAAAGCCCATATGGCTGAATCTGACCCGTGGGGACCCTGTCTGGTTAACTGGGGCCCTGAAGGACTGCTAGCCAGCCAGCCTCCCCTAAGGGACCTATGCACTGCTGTGCTTCACTGGCCATCCCCTTCCTTGGTGCTCTTCATCTGTCTTTGCAAGTGAGGAAATAGGCTCAGAGGGGATAGCAATACCCTGGGGTACACAGAGAGCCAGTGTTGAGCCCATCTGTATGTGACCACAAAGGCCCCCACCATCACCACCAGGCCTTTCTCTACTTTAACAAGATCTCTGTGGATAAACTCCCAGTCCCTAGAAGCCCCTTCTCATCAACAAAAGTCTCAGTCAATCAGCGTTTGTGCTTAGGCAAAGGGACAGCAATAGGGCGGCATCGGAGGCTGCTACATCTCCATGTGCTGTGTGAGTCTTTTGTCGCCTTGCTCCCAGCCTCCGGCTGTCCTTATCTCCTCTGTGTACCCAGTACAATAGGGGAGCTATGAATCAGCAGAGACGGGTCCTTTTCCAAAGCCAAATAAGGGACTGAGCCCTAAAACCAGCAATAAACCCAACAAGGTTTTATTAATTCAAACAAAGTGTAATCTGCTGTTGGAGGGTGTCTAGGGCCACATCAGCCTGCATGACTCTCAAAGGAAAAGGAAAGGCGAGCAGGGCTGCCCACCTCTGTTTATAGGGAGCAATTGTTCTCCGGGTCCAAACTACATATCCATAATAGGGAAGAAGAGCACAGCCCTATCAGGGAGATTTTATTCTTAGGGCCGGAAGAGAGCACAGGCTGCTTCTCTGGCCTGCAGGGTGTCAGCCTTGGACTTCCTATTTCCCCCTCCTCTCCTTAGCCCCACCCCCACCCCAGCTCCTGTGCTTTTGGCCTTGGCTTGCATAAAAAAAATGTATTTCCCATCTCGATGCGATTGAGCTACGCTACCGCCACAGGAAACAGGGAACGCAGTCCAAATCCTCCATGTCGGATGATGTGGCCAAGTCAGGAGCCGCATCTGTGGGTCTTCAAAGTCTTGAAGGGGCTCTCATCTCCAGCACTGGTCTTTGGAGTCACTGGAACAGTAGGTATGACTGAGAGATGTGGCTGGCTCTGGTTGGGAGGAAGGCAGGCAGGAAGTCCTCTTCCTCCCCTGGAGCAGGGACAGGAAAGACACTCAGGCCCTGATGGCCGCTCTTTGAGATCGTTTTGCTATTGCTTCCACTGCAAAGAGAATGCACGCAGCAAGGAGTCGTTGCCCAGGATTCGAGTGTGAGTAGAACAGCATTCATGATGCATTCTCCTTTACTCCTTGCCATACCGTCTCCATGGAGCACAAGGCCTGCCTCCTCCATTAAACATTCCCTGTCTAGTCCATGCACACCATGGCCAGGAAAGCCACCTTTCAGGACACAGGATCCAGAGAAGAAATGCAAATGGCTAGTCAAATGCTTGTGGAGTGGACAGTGCAGTGAGAACAGTAACAATCATAGAGAAATTTTAATCCAGCAACATGGCTGCTCTGGCAAGAGATCACCTTCTAGGTCTATGTGATCTGGCTGGACACAGACAGGCCCTGAATTACAGTATGATCTGGCTGGGATACGGACACACCCTTAGAACACACCTTTAGCCCCAAACAATGAAAGTAAAATGAGTTTATAGAGGAAGCAGCATGTTTGAAAGTGAGGTCTAATTGAGAGGCAGACAAAGTAATGAATCAAAGAGATTTGACAGGATGAGTCAGAGAACAGGACAGGAAAGAGAGGCTACGTAAGAACAGCGCAGGGAGAGAAGGAGTAGTGTAGTGTGGAAGTGTGTGTGGCAATTTTACCTGGACAGTTTTATAGAGACAGAGAAAACAAGCCAGAGAATGAGAAGGAGCCAGATTAGAACACATTGCCAGAGTTAGTTTGAGGCCAGGCAGAGCAATTCAGTCAGAAGCCAAGAGAAGCCAGCTTGAATCAGGCAGCTTGGAGAGAAGTTTGAGCTGGAACAGCTGAGCTGAACCAGCCAGTGAGAGGTCAGAAAGAGCTAGAAAGGGTGAGTGCATTCAGCACTAAGTCTTGAACATTCTAGGTCTAGGATAGCAGACAGAAGCTGGAAGCTGAAGCCTTCAAGGTCCAGGATTGCAGAAGATTAGATTGTACAGAGGCTAGAAGTGTAGGCCTAGGGATAGATAGATAGAACAAAGAAATGCTCTGGGCCCAGCGCTAGCCATATTCGCACAGCATGGGTATAGCTCTGATGTCATTCCTTCACCCGAGGAACTAAAAACAATGTTTACAAGCCGTGAGCTGCTGCGGTAAAAAGGCGTCCTAGTCCCCGTGGACTCGTTCCTGTGGACACTGACTTGCAGCTGTTTGCCACGTGCCATCTTTCCCTGAGTGTCCATCAATGGCGATCTAGAAGAGCAGGGCTAGATTTGTAGAATGCTGCGGGATGTGCTTCCGGACTCTTCCCCTCTCCTGCCAGAGCATGTGACCTCTGATGGCCGGCATTTGGGATAACTCTGAGACGTGGGTGTGTCTCCTGTCCTGACTGTATAGTTTTTGCTTTGTTTTGTTCTCTGCCTGAGGATTGAACCTAGGACATGCTGCAAACAAGGCAAGTACCCTCCCACCAAGCTCCAGCCCACCTGACTGTCTCATACATAAGACTGGAAAGCAAAGGTGAGGTGTAGTTGTTTTGGTTTGTGAACAGGGCCTTACTGTGCCCTGACTGATTTGGAACTCGCTTTGTAGACCAGGCTGACCTGGAGCTTGTGGGTGATCTTCCTGCCTCTGCTTCCTAAAGGCTGGGATTGCAGGCTGCACCCTACGTGTACTGAGAATCTTGTTTTCTTTAAGAACCCAGTTATGTTACCTGAATATGTTTTTATTTTAATCCCAGGTGTGGGATATGGGGCTGCTCTCACACACACAAACACGCATATTCACACATACATGCTCATATACACACAAACACACAGTCACAGTCACAATACACTCACTCTCAACACAAACACACACTCACATTACACACACATGCACACACAATGTCACATACACACTCAGACTGACACACATGCTTACACACAGCCACACACACATTCACACACAGACACACACATGCTCATATACACACAAATGCATACACTCTAAAAAACACAGACTCACACACACTCACCCAGACTGACATACATGTTTACACACACAAACACAGTCACACACACATTCACACACACAGACACACACATGCTCATAGACACACAAATACATACACCCTAACACACACTCTCACACACAGCCTCTTACTGATGAGAAGCTAGCTACTCAAGAGACATTAAATACAGGTTTTCTTTTTTCTTTTTTGGTTTTTCAAGACAGGGTTTCACTGTGTACCTGTGTTTGTCCTAAACTCTCTCTGTAGACCAGGTTGGCCTTGAATTCACAGAGATCTGCCTGTCTCTGAGTCCCGAGTGCTGGGATTAAAGGTGTGTGCCAACATGCATGGCTTTAACAAAACTCAAAACAAACAAAACAAAACAAAAAACCCAGCACTTGTTTGTGTCACTATGGGGACACACTGAAATGCCCAGGATTTTTGGATGCGGCATTAGTGATGAAAGATTAGCTTCCTTTGTAAATGTTTTCCTGGTATTTTAAAAGCACAATACATGTGATTGTCGTGTGATTTTAATTTTGGCGATGGAACCCAACCTCATGAGTGCACAGCACACATTCTGTCAGCAAGCCCTTTAGATAGAGCTATTTATTCATTTTGTGGTTCTGAGACAAAATCTCATTATGGAGCTCTGGAGGCCAGGAACTCACCACGTAAACCAGGAAGACCCTGAATTGTTGACAATCCTCCCTCCTCCTAAATGCTGAGCTTAAAAAAGAGTGTGAGAACCAAGATGGATGGTGGGGCTCACGCCTTTAATCCTGGCACTCAGGAGGCAGAGGCAGGTGAGTCTCTGACTTCAAGGCCAGCCTGGTCTACAGAGACAGTTCCAGGACAGTCAGGACTACACAGAGAAACTGTTCAGAAAAGCAAAACAAACAAACGAAAACAAAGTTTTTGTTGTTTTTTAAAGTGAGACCCTATACTTGGCTTTGTGTGTGCAAACCTATCTATCTGTCTGCCTGTCTGTCCATTTCTCCATTACCAATCCATCATCTATCTATCTATCTACCTTTTTTTTTTATCATTTCTCTCCCCATCTTCAGTCCTCTGATGAGCCTGGACCATGGGTGCCAGCTGTCTCCTCGGAAAGACAGGGAACTCCTGCTGTCTGTGATTCTCTGGTGATCTCTAAGTGCACCTCATACTGAAAATGGACCACAGTGACTTATGTATGACAGGGCCTAGCCCAAGAAAACCACAGACTGACTGTGCAGCCAAGGATGACCTTAGCTTTGTGATCCTCCTGCCTCTACTTTCCCGGCACTGGGATTACACATTGTGTACTGCCATACGCAGTTCTATGTGTTGCTGGGGCTCAAACCAGGGATTCCTTACTTCTAGGAAAGCACACTACCAACTGAGCAATGCTTTGGTCCCCTTTATGTCATTTTAAAGAAATACCAGGTGGAAAAAAAAAAAAAAAGAAAGAAAGAAATACCAGGTGGAGGTAGCTTGCTTAGAGCTGTGGCGCAGACGCTGATAACAAACCCACCCAGGGGAATTTGAGTAGCCCATTAACCATCCTTTCAGGGAGTCTGGTGAGAGGGACATAAAAACAGGGTGTCCCTGTCCTCCTGTACGGTACTGACATCTCGTGGGTCACGTGTAGCATTAGAGGCTATCACAAGGCTGTATGGACCATGAGAGAGGGGAGGCTCAATGCCAGCTGGAGGAATCAGGAAAAACTTGACTGAAGGCACGCCCCCCTCCCCGAGCTCACAGCCAGTGTCTCCCTGTTGCCCCTTCATGCCAGATCTTTCCTCAAGTGCTGTAGCACTGCCCTGTCCTGCCCACCAAGAACCTGGTGGTTTCCTCTTATGGAGTCTCATGGCACCTGCTGGTGACATTGTTTCCATGTTGGATGCTACTTACCTCTTCACAGATAGAGCCCCTCAGTGAAGAGCAGAATTTCCTGAGGACAATAGCTGCTATAGCCTGCAGTAATCATCACATCTTTTGTTTCCCTTTTTATTCTATTACTTTTTTTTTGAGACAGAGTCTCTCTATGTAGCTCTGGCTGTCCTGGAACTTACTAGGTAGACCAGGCTGGCCTCGAACTCACAGAAATCTACTTGCCTCTGCCTCCCAAATGCTGGGATTGCAGTGTGCACCACCGAGACCAGCTATCACGGTGTCTTAAAACGTGATATTATTTTAGGTTACAAAGCTGTGGTGGGCCGGGCAGTGCTGTTGCACACCTTTTAATCCCAGCACTCCGGAGGCAGAGGCAGGTTGGATCTCTGAGGCCAGCCTGGTCTACAAAGAGAGTCCAGGACAGCCAAGGCTACACAGTGAAACCCTGTCTCTAAAACCAAAACCAAACCAAACCAAATCAAACTAAACAAACAAAACAACATGCGGTGGTTTGAAAGAGAGTGGCCTCCACAGGTTCATATAAATAGTTGTTTGCTGGTTGTCTAGAAGCAGGAGGACTGTTCAGGGAGGATTAGGAGGTGTGGCCCCTTTCAAGCAGTTGTGTCACAGAGCCTTGAGGTTTCAAAAGATTCCTCTGGTTCCCAGTGCTCTCTCCACTTAGGAGCTGTGGACCAGGATGTGAGCTCTCGTCCAGTCCCCCATCCACCATCACGGACTCTAGCTCCTTGAAACCATAAGCCACATTAAAGGTTTTCTTCTAGAAGTTGTCTTGGTCATGGTGTTTCATCAGAGCAATAAAAATATTAAGGCACTTTTGTTTTGATAGTAGGTGCAAGGCCAGGCACTGAAAAATCCATTCTCTGGGTTGGAGATGATTTTCTAGAGAATGAAAGGTAGTTTCAGAAGACTCTTTAATAACACCAATTTCTTTCTTCCTTCCTTCCTTTTTTTTTTAAAAAAAAGATTGTTTGTTTTATTTATCGATTGATTGAGTGATTGATACAAGGGTCTCACTACTTAGCTCTGGCTGTCCTAGAACTCACTCTGTAGAGCAGGCTACAGAGATCCGCCTGTCTCTGCCTCCAGTGCTGGGATAAACATGTGCTCCACCATTCCCAGCTCACTTTCAACCGATCTTCAGAAAGGCTTGCTGCAGTAGACCTAACATCAAGTGATGGAGAAGGGCAGAGAAGCTGGAGCCAAAGCAAGCTGCAAGTGGATTTCCTCTTCCACATAGGAGGTCTGGAAGTGATCCTCTCAAGGCTGGTGAAGCACGCAGCTGGCCAGAAACCACAAGTGCTATCGTGTTATGCTGTCATCTGTGGTTTCCATTTCTAAGGCCTCCAAAGAGCTGCTGAAGCTCCAGTCATCATGTCTGAAGTCCAGGAAGCAGAGAGAGATCCTCCTTCTTTGTAAAGTCTCTTTGAGGAAACGTCATTTCTTTACACCTACATGTGTCAAAAGGGCCTGGGAGCTCTGAGCTCCGTTTTGGCACCAATGTCCCAGCTTCCCCTTCTCAGAGTGAAGTTGTGACATGAATGAAATAGAGTGCATGTGACTGCGAGGCATCTAGGTTATACTGAAATGTGGTTCTGCTTGTATTGGCGAAGGCTTCGAGGTCTGTATACCGAAGGCTAAGAATTCCTTGGATTGTCTAGAAGCAAGAGGGCTGCTATCAGCCTCCGAAGGGGCACGGAAAAACCTCTCAGGAGGTGGGGAGATGGCTCAGTTAGGAAAGTGCATACCACACCAGCATGTCGTCCTGAGTTCAGGTTCCCAAGTCAAAAGCTGGGCAGGGCACCCTGTGGAGCAGTTTGGTCATCTGTAGGTAAATCAATGAACTCCACATTCCACAAGAAACTCCCTCCTTAGAAGATAAGGTAGACAGAGACTGAGCAAGACACCCAGTGTTGACCTTTGGCCTCTGTGAGCACACCCCCACACACATAACATGAACACACACGCACACTTCAGAAGGTCTTATTCACTCACTAAACAACTTCAACTACTGCCTTGTTGAAGCCGACCTCTGCGCTGTTATGACAGACACAGGAGCAGATATGATCCCGCTTCTCTAGTTTGTCTGATAAGGCACAGCCGTGACACACTCACCACTTAAAACAGAGGCCATTGAGCTTATAAAGGGGAGCAGCTGCCATGGCACAGGACGTTACCCAGAGCACATCTGTTGAAGGTTAGATAGCCGAGATAGCACTGCTGGGAAGTGGCGGAATCTTTAGGAGGTGGGATCCAATGGGAGGAAATCGGGCCCTTGGAGAAGGATCCACCATGGAGTTATTAGAATACCTGTCCATTAACATTAGATAGTTCTCCTTGGCTATGAATGTACATTTTTTTAAATCCCACTATATATATATACATATATATATATATATATACATATATATATATATATATGAAGTTGGTCTTTGCATCACTAACATCCTGGGGGTGGGGCTTCCTGGCCACCAGAAGGTGAATCATTTCCTCTGCATGCATGTCCATGCACACATGGTCGGTTACTGCAGGCATCAAACCAACAGGACCGACTGACCATGAACTAAAAGGCCCTAAACTATGACTTTAAGTAAACCTTTCTTCTTTTTAATATGACAGTCATGGGGATTCTGTTACAGTGCTACAAAGCTAACTAGCAGTAATTACATAGGGCAGGTCCAATATGCCAGGACTTGAGGAAGTTCAAAATAGGAGAGTGAAGAAAAAGGGAAAAGGGCAGGGGAGGGGCAGAAGAATAAAATTTATTCGGAAAGAATTTGGTGAGGAGGGTGGAAGGTCGTGAGCTGCCCATGAGGCTGTAAAGAGAGTGGATGAAGAGAAGAGGCTGGCTGGAAGCAAAGGGATGAGAAAGAGCCAAGGAATGTCTCTGTGTACCCAGGTTGGCAGGCGAGAACGTTTAACGAGACTTTGAAGGACTTCAAGAACTTCAAACATCTGGCCATTCTTGTTCCTGAGGAAAGAATCAGAGCGACAGCTGAAGAGGCTGGACATTATCAATCTCGTTTTGTTTCTCTTAAAACAAGGAGAGAAGGCAATGAGGCGGTGGGGAGTGAGGAGGGGTGTGCTGGCTCCCTGGGAGGATGCCTGCCTAGCCTGTGATCCCGGCACTCAGGATGAAGACACTGAAGGTCATCCTCAGCCACGTAGTGAGCTCCAGCATAGCCAGGACTAAAAAGAAAGGAAAAGAAGAGGGAAATGCTGTATGCAAATATGACCAAAATGTGACCTACCGAGAATAGGTTTTGTTGTCATTCTTTTTCCCTATTTTTTTAACTCAGACTTTGCTGCCATCTCTTCATCATTTCTCATGTGCTTTGCTTTCTAGATCCTACTTAACTTCTGCAATCATTTCTAGCTGTATATATGCTAAACCTTTTAATTACATTTACTTATTCATGCACATGCGTTCCTGTGGAGGCCAGAGGAGGTGAGGGGCAGCTGTTCTCTTCTTCCCTCATGTGGGTTCCAGGGATTGAACTCAGGTCCTCAGGTCATCAGTTTTGGCGGCAAGCCACTTTGCTCCCCGAGCCATCTCACTGGCCCCTAAAACTCTTGTTTAGTCTGAGAAGGCTGACCTTGTCCCAGCTCCCTGAAGCATGACATGATTCTGTTTCCTAAAATTATCCACTCATTTCGTCCCCTCCCCCATTGGTACATGCTTTATTATTCATTTACTTTTAACTACGGTGTTTTGAGATGAAGCTTTTCTATGTTGTCCAGGAAACGTGCAGCAATCCCCCTGCCTCTGCCTCCCGAGTACTGGGATTACAGGAGTGCACCTGGCGCCACGTCCAGTTCCAATTACACACTTCAGCGTGTTGACTTTGACCCTTACTCTTTTCAACACAAAGCCATTATGCAAAAGGAAAGCGAAAGGGGCAGGGAGAGAGGGGAATGAAAGGAAAAGGAGTGAGGAGAGAGGGAGTGAGGGAAAGAAACCGGGTGAGGAAAAGAGGAGGGAGGGAAGAGAAGAAAGGAAGGAAGATTAGAAGAAAGATATGGAAGAAAGTTCCCTTTTCATTCTTCCATTTTTTTCCCCTTCTTCCCTTCTTTTTTCAGGCCTGAGAATGGAATCTCAGGGAAGTGGTTTTCCAGCAAGCCACAGCCCAGCCCTACAATTTGTTTCTTGAGTGGCATGTTTACTCTAATTTCTATTACTGGGGAAAGGAAAAGAAATCAAATTCTTGCTTTCCTTGGGAACCTGGAAGTGGAAGTGAGCATCAAGGGCTCAGGGCCAGGCCGTGACTCAGCAGCAGAGCCCTCGGTTCAATTCCCACTACCGCCCAAAGCTCGCCTAAGTCCCTCCTCTGCCCTTTCACGGCCGCCTTTCTTCCCTCCAATAATCGTGTGGAGTGCTGGAGTGCTTGACATTACTCCCAGAGGGAGAGGCAGACATTTGTCAGGTGACCAGATGTACAACCCAGCCCACTGAAGACTGACAGGTGGCGAGGACAGGTGGTGACGCTGGTGTGGTTGCCTGGTTGCGGAAAGAGGCGATTTCAGGCCAGCCAGCTCTGGGCCACTGTCATTGTCTCTGCACTGGCTGGAATTAGGGGCCCATCCCTTCCTCACTGGTCCATCAGCAGCATCTTTCCCCTCCCTCTCCTCTCCCCTCCCACCCCCACCCCCGTTATCACTGGGGCCACCTTCTGTACTCAGGAGCTCCTTGACACACTATTTATGCTTGTCTGAACATTAAGAGCTTCATGTAGCTAGGCATTGTGGGGGACTTCCAGGCTCCCCACTAGCCCACACAGCCCCTTTACTGTGGGTTTTCAATAGGTGGCTCTTCTAACCTCCGTCCGAGCCCAGGGCCAACCCCTGCACCTTAGCCCTTACTGTCCACTCTCCCATTTCACTTCACACGAGGGCTCCATGCCTCTTGCCCAGTAATTTGCACCTTTTGGCAGTTCTGTGGACTCTTCTCAAGTTTGTAGGGACCGATACACCCAGGTGACCCATATTTAAATGTTTGGGCCTTTCACCAAGCCTCTGCCTTTTAGCCACACTCCTCCCAGATGTCTCCACTGGAGGCATGTGTTCACAGGGAAGCAGAGGAGAGAGGTCTAGTCAGGTCCTTTTGGAACTTGAAGGGTGAGGATGAAGCCAATCCCGGAGAACGAGGAGGAGGAGGAGGAGGTGGCAGATCTTTCTGAGACCAGGCTCACCACCGGAAGTGTGAGCCTCTGGGGCCACTGCTCCGCCTGGTCCCTTTCCCCAGTACACCCTCCTTTCTGGACTCTGCCTGTCGCCTGTGGCTGACCGGCTGTTGGTGTTTCGTCCAACCTCCTGCTCCCTGCAGATGGCCCTGGCTTTTCCAGCGCTGTTTGGATTTCCATTCCTTTGTCTACCCAAGATCTATTTAACTACGTGTTTCTGTTTGGGGCCCCAAACATGATCAAAGAGGGAGCCTTGCATGTGCCTGGTCCCGACCGGCACCTAGGCTGCCCACTCTGACCTGCAGCAATACAGGATCATTTGTGTGCTCTGCCTCAGTGTCCTTAGTCCTCAGCCCTGGGGACGGTGCTCAGGCCTGCTGCTCACCCCACAACAACACTCTTCTAACCTTTAGTTGGTGGACAGTTCATAGGGCTTGGACACTCATCGTATAGTTCATTAAGGCCTCAAGTGGTAAAGGATGCTGGGAGTTTGCGTTGGCTACCAACAGGGTGGCTTTAAGGCATGGGCAGGGAGCATGCAGGGCCAGCAGAGGCCCCTCCTGGCTTGGCATGGAATGGGTGAAGAGAGGCAAGGAGCAGAGTGGCAGGGGTGACGCCAGAGCTGAGTGATCCCGAATCCCTTGCCAGGCGACATCTCATTGGTAAAGGCGCCAACGAGTGGTAGCCTGGCTGGTCTTCCTGGACAGCACAGGGACCACCACCTGTAATTCCATCACCACCTGGCCTTTGAGCCTCATCTATCTGTCCCAGGTGGCCCTAGGCAGCTGGCAGGAGGGGAGACACAGGGGCCAAGTGACACCCAAGAAATGACTGTAAGGAAATTTGGCGTGAACATAAGGGGCCATGAGAGAGAGGGGACACGAAGTAACACAGTTCCTTTGAAACTGCAGGAGAGCTAGAGAGTTCTGGAATGCAGGCCAAAGGAGTTCAAGGTAAACGCAGGCCACAAAGAGACAGCGCCTGAGCTGTTCCTTCCTGTTAGGAGGAACCTTGAACCTGAGACACCCAGTGTAAAAATACCCAGAGGTCAGGAAGTCTAAGGAGGAGGAGTTGTGCTCAGCTGCAAGCATCCTTTACTGCGACACCAGGAGAAGGTAAAGTGTGCTCTTCTCACTTACTTACTCATTGTGCAGGCGTCATAGGAACAAAACTATTTCTGAAGACAGTGAACACTTTATAGAGACATCTCATCAGCTCGTAAGAAAACATCTTTGCAAGATAGGAAAAATACTAGTAGCTCTTTTTCTTTTCTTCTAAGTGTGTGTGTGGGGGTGGGGGAGTACTGATGAAAGCCACGAGAAGGCATCAGGTCCCTTAGAGCTCACAAGTGTTTGTGAGCTCCCTGATGTGGGTACTGGGAACCCAGTTTTGGTCCTATGCAAGAGTAGTAGACGCTTGCTTGTTTGTTTGTTTTCGTTTTACAAGACAAGACAGGATTTCTCTGTGTATTCCTGGCTGTCCTGGAACTCACTTTGTACACCAGGCTGGCCTCCAACTCACAGAGTTCCACCTGCCTCTGCCTCCTTGAGTGCTAGGATTGAAGGCATGCGCCACCATGCTGGGCTTAAGTTGTAGACACGCTTAACAGCTGCCATTTCTCTGGACCCAGGTAACAGCTTAAAACAAACAAAAAAACAATTAAAAAAAAAAAAGAAGAAGAAGAACAACCATGAAAACTAAGGACACAACTCATTTACTAAAGTGCTTGCAAGGACCTGAGTTAAACCCTCAGAACCCAGTTCTTACAAAGCCAAGTGTGGTGACACATTTACAATCCTAATTCTGGGGAGGCGGAGACAAAGGATTCCTGGGGTCCACTGTCAAGCCAGCTTGGACCACTTGGCCAGTTATAGGCCACAGAGAGACCCTCTTTTTTGTTTCGCTTTTTTAAAGTAAACAGCGCCTGAGAAATGACACTCGAAGTTGTCCTGTGACCTTCACACACACACACACACACACACACACACGGACGTGTACCTGCCCACAAGTGTGTATACACACTGCTGTAGACTACTGTTCTTCGAACATAACATCCAGTACCATCTTCTGTATGCATAATCTCTTGTGTACCGTATGGATTCTTCACCTATCAACAAACAGCTGATTGGCCTATAGCTGAGGCAGGGAGTAGGAGGGAGGAGTTCCTGTAGAGAGAGTGAATGCTGGGATAGAGTGAGGAGGCCAAAAATTCACCCTGGTACAGTGAGTAGAGCAGACGCATGAGACATGAGCAGAGGTAACCAACCACATGACAGAATTTAGAGTACAGTAAACAGGATATTAATTATGAGCAAGTCATGGAACATGCCTAGATATATTGGCCTAGACTTTTGTAACTATTTAAGCCTCAGAGTCGTTATTTCTGGGAGCAAGGGTGTGGGTGAAAAACATGGGTTACAGAAAACCCCCTTTACAATCTTCATCAGAGCAGCTGGGCCTACTTGTAAGCAACTCTCAAGATCAAACCTGTTGATGTTCCCTCGTGGAGGGAAAGGATGAGGAGAGTCAATAGACCCCCACTTGAGATTCCAACCGCTCCTCCCTCTGCCTGCCTCCCAAATGCATGTAATTCTGCTAAGCTCCATATGGTCTTGTGGTCTCAGAAGTTGCTAGAGTACACAGAATGTGGAAGGTTAACAGAAAGCCGGGTGGCAGGGGCTGGCAAGGACTTCATCTTTGCAACTATGGGGAAGCAATCGTTCACTCTGCGGCAGAACTCTCTTGAGTGTGGCTGCTTTGGAGTCACCCACACTCCTGTAACCCCTTACCTATGCTCTGTACCCAGTAAACTCATCAGTGTCCCCAAGCCAGTGAATTCAAACTTTGGTCTGTGGCTGTGGCCTTATCTGGGGTGGACAGGTACCTTTCCCCATCTCCCCAGGAAATGTGTGTTTGCGCAGCACACACAGGAGAATCCTGACATGGTCATGTAGTGGAGGTCAGGCCTGAGGGATTCTGTTTGAACTGAGCTCATGATACACATCATAAACTGTCAGCCCTCTCAGGGCCGAGGGTTTGTGCCCGCAGCAGGCACGTAGTAAAGGCTCAGTGACTACCTGATTACCCACCCCGCTCTGACAGCTCTGTGGCACATTGAAGCCACAGTCAAACCCAGGGGATGCTGGTCCAACAGCCTCCTTGAAGGACACCAGTCCTGGAGAAGATTGGGCTCAGAATGGTCTTCCAAGTATGTCTTGGAGATACCTGTCAGGAGGAGTAGCAGGAAGGCTGGTTGGAGGATATTTCAAGGCTTTAGCAGCCTGTCTGCTCTTCTGCCTCCCTACCTGATGCCATCTTTACTCATTCTACTAACCACCCCTCCCAGGTCACCAGACTCAGCGGGAGGATGTCAAACTGAGAAGCATACCCATCTCCCACATTCTAGGAGTTGAATGAGAATGGTCCCCATAGGCTCTTATATTTGAATATTTGGTCTCCACCCAGTTGGTGGAACCGTTTTGGAAGGATTAGAAGGTGTGGCCTTGTTGGAGAAGAGGAGGGGTGTGTCACTAGGGCTAAGCTTTGAGGTTTCAAAAGTCTGTACCATTCCCAATTAGCTCTCTGTGCATCATGCTTTTGCAACAAGATATGAACTCAGAGCTACTGCTCCAGTTCCATGCCTGCCTGCTGCCATGACCCCCACCATTGTAGCTGTGGACTGAAACCCTCTGTAAGTGCCCAATAGTATTTTCCTTCTGTATGGTGCCTTTGGTCATGATGTCTTATCTCAGCAAGGGAAAAGTAACTATGACACGAATCTTACAAAATGGAGTTTTCTTGCTGAACTCTTCCAGGAAGCATTCTTTGGCTCTCGTCTCCCCCCGACACAACTCTCCTCATTCTGGATTAAATCCCTCTCTTCTAGGTCCCCAGCTCTCTCCATCATGATGAATTGTGACAATCGGGCCACTGGAGGTAACAAACAATTTCATGTTCTCAGGGCTTAGCCAAGGGCCTGACGTAGAGTAGGTATCAAAAACAAATCACTTAACAAATTAAGAAGAGGGAGAGAAGGAGGGAGGGAGGAATAAGAAGGGCATCCTGGGAAGTGTGAAAGTTTCTGTTGTAGGGCCAGAGAGCTAGTTCACCGGGTGAAGGAGCTTGTCATCAACCCTGATGACCTGAGTCGGAGCCCTGCCATCAGTAGGACCCAAATGATGGAAGAAGAGAACTGACCCCAGAAAGCTGTTAATTTTCTTTTTAACATTTGTCTCATAAATAGCTATCCTGTACTTGTCCACAAATTCCTGCAAAAGTCGGTATTCTAATTTCCTTTTAATGTTCTGCTATTTTCAAATTCATATATGTGTATATTTACATATAGATAATTTTAATTACAAGTGGGTGTGTGTGCGCGCGCGCACATGTGTGTGCCCTCTGAGGTCAGAAGATCCCTCAGGCATCAGCTGAAGTTGGAGTCTCAGGTGGCTGTGAACCAGCCATCCTGAGTGCTGGGAACCCAACACTGGTCCTCTAGCACAAACAGCTCTTAACCACTGAACTCTCTCTTCAACTCCTATCTTGAAATTCTTAACACATGTTGAATAAGGGGCCTCCGGGAATTTTCACTGTGTCCCTGCAAGGGTTTCCGGCATCATGTGCACAACGGAGACTCTGGGATGAAATCCCCAGGCAGGGAAGGCCCACCACGAGAGGCGAGATCTGGAGTCTGGGGAGCGGGAGGGGGGGAGATGCATCTTCTGTCCCTAACCAGTGGCCTGTGAGAATGCCACCAGGCTTAGAAAGTACCCTGAAAACTACAGAGTGCGTGGCTACAGGCCCTGCTCTGAGACGGGGTGTTAAGGGCTTCTTGACTGAGCTGACGTATAAACTCCCATTTACCAGATGTCTAACACAGTTTAGATGCTATGCTAGTCCTGACAAAGAGCAGTGTCCCATGTCCCCTTTGAAGACCAGCTGGCCTTCCTACTGAGAAGCCCCTATTACTCCCCACCCTCCATCTGGGGGATCTACCCCTGAACATCCTTGTAGGAGTCAGAAGGGACCCCAGGGTGGGGGAGCAGGTTTCTCTTCATCATAGTCAACTAAGTATCTATTTCTATCTAGCTCGGCAGCCCCGGTCTGACCACTCCACAGAACAGCTGCTGTGATTGCCTGAGAAAACACATTTTATAGTGAAATCCTGCTTCCTTCTGTTTTATGTATGACATTTCCCCCAAAAGGAGGGAAGAGAGAGAGAGACAGAAGAGCTGGAATAGATAGTACTGTTCTTCTCTTCTTGCTTTAATTTTCCACCTGAGAACCATCTGTCGTTGGAGAACAGTTTATTTTACACCGTACCCTTTGCCTGAGTTCCACATCCAGACACAGGGCTGGACAGGGGACACTGGTGACCTCAGGCACCCCTGTGAGGGAGCTGGAAGAGGCGTGGGGGGGTGAACTGTCAAATCAAAACACTTTGTCTCTGGGAAGATTTCAGGAAAGGGAAATCGTTTAGGGGGGAGCAGAGAGGAAGCCGAGGCCCGCAGATGAGAGTCAGAGAGAGACCTGCTGAGACCAGTGGATGAACCCACGTCTGGGAGGAGCCCCAAACTCACGGGCTAGGAGTCTGAATGGATGGAGGGATCTTTCTAAAACTGAACATGTAGAGGCTCGGGAAAGGTAGCCGACAGACTGCAAAGCAATTCTGCAAAGATCAGGAACCAAGTAGTACTCGTACTTCATAAGACCCCAGAAATCCAGAGGCCAAGAGGGTGGGTGAAGCTATCCAAGAGACGATGAAGGCAGGCTGACAGGCACCAGGGCTAGCTCAGGGTTTGATTTGTTTGCCAAATCTTTAGTGAGCACCAATGTATGTCTGACAATGGCTCTCACAAAGTGATAAACAAATAGGCCTGACTCTGCCCTTGGGAGGTCACAGGGACTATCCAGTTTTGCCACATATGTTGTTTCCTTTAGGGGTTGGGAGTAAAAGAAGCTATTTTGTCTTTTTTTAAAAAAATGTATATTTGGGGCTGGAGGGTGGCTCAGTAAGTCAAGTCCTGCTTTGCAAACACAGACACCTGAGTTAGAGCAGCAAAAAAACTGAATATGGTGAGTCCTGTAATGCCAGCATGGGAAGAGGAAGTCGGCGGATCCCTGGGCTTGCAGGTCAGCCAGCCTAGCGTACTTGGTCACTTCCAGCCCAAAGAAAGGCACTATCTTTATAAAAGGTGGGCAGTGCTGAGGATCAAGACCTCCGGCCTCCACACAAATTTCCACTCTTCTATGCACACACACACACACACACACACACACACACATATTCAATCAAGACGCTCAACTGTGTGTATTCACTGTGTAAATGCCAGATTTTATAGTTGCCAAGTTATTTAAATTCTTCTCTCAAGGGGCACTTTTTTTGTTTCTGCCTTGTAGCGGGGAAGAGGGATGTGCCAAAAGAGAGTTAAGAGTCTCTCAAATGATCATGGTCTGTTTGCAAGGAAGAAAAATTCTAAACAGTCTCTTTGCTGTCTTCCCTTTGCTCTATTAAAAAGCCTTTAAAAGTGTGTGTGTGAGTGTGTTGCCCACATAAAGGGCCTAAAAGACAAGTTGGGTCCGTGAGTCTTGCTGACAAGTCTCACACCCTGAACCCCCATGGTAGGAGAGAATCAACTCTTGCAAGTTGTCCTCTGACTTCCACAGGCACGTCATGGCATGCGAGCCACGCACACACACGCACAAGCACACACACACAAGTAAATAAATGGAATTTTTAAAGCGTGAAGTGCTGAGGTGTGACAGGCTCCATGGTGAAGGGATTGCCTAGCGTGAACGAGGCATGGGGTTCCATCTCCTGTGTCACAATGGACAAACAACAATTAAATAAAACATGCGCGTATATTTTGTATTATATATTATCCGTATGAGATGTGCCCTGGGCTCAGCTTCTGGAAATGCTAAATAAGCATCAGTGTGCTCCTTTCCTTACCTCCACCTGCTCTTTGTGAGGGGCCTCTGAAGAATCAGGCTCCCATGGCTGCCTTCGGGCATCTTATTTGGGGACTCCCTTTGGTTTTTCCAGCAGGGGCCTCGGCATGGTGGTGGTTGGGTCCGCTGGAGAAGGCCCAGCGGGCAATGAGGACCTGACAGCGACTAAGAATGAATAACAGGAAACTCCGCTCCCGCTCCCAGGTCTGAAAATAAGCCCGGCTCACCCATGGGGATGTTTCTGAGACACACTCTCCAGGGGCCCGTGGGATCCACCTGTCTAGGTGAAAGGTTCTCCGGTGGAATGTCCTTTGTTCCAGGCTTGGGGAAAGCGTGCGCTGTGAACCGTGAGGACACGGTCACTCCAGAACACTTCCAGGAGGGCTTCTCCTCCCTGCTGGCTGACCACTGATTTGCCTGGAAGCCAGCTGCTTCCTTCTGTTTCCCGGGAAAGTACTTTTGTTCTTTTTTGCAAACTTGCTGGTGTTCAGGTGACTCACAGCCCTCACAGAGCCTAGTTTTTCAGGATGGTCCTCCCCATGAGGGGCAGCCCCTGGGCATAGCTATAGTCTCTTCTCAGGCCTGCCTGCTCCTCCCTGGTGTCAGGAATGAGGGGCTCCAGAGAGGGACCAGGCCAGGGGGGAGGGCTGGGGGACCAGATGGGCTGACAGCTGGTTGATGCTCTTTCTGAATAACCTGGGAAACCCACACTGGCTCTTCAGATAATGCAGGTGAGGAAGCTCCTGGCAGCACGGAGGGGAAAGGCTCAGACAGCATCTGGAGCCTTTGTGTAGTTGCCAGGAACAGTCTCACCCAGGCCTGATTGGTTCCAGAAGCAGCAGCCATTATGGGGATTTTATGGAAACCCAAACACAGGAAGAGCTCCAGAGCCCAGCTTCAAAAGAACACAATATATTCTCTCACTCTCGCTCGCTCTCCCCTTCTTTCTTGATAGAGAACCTTCACCTGCCCTGCCCATCTCCTTCATTCTCTATTCTCATCCAGCAGCTTGCTCTGCCCATATGTCTACACTTTCTTTTCTTGCTTTCTCCTCCTCCTCCTCCTTCTGCCCCGCTTTCTTTTCTCCAGGCACTGAGACACACCCTGGGGACTTTTTTAAAAAAACTTTCAAAAACAAGTTTATCATTATTCTATGTGTGTGGGTGTGTTGCTTATACGTTTGTATCTACACGATGTCCATACCAGGAACCCTCAGAGGCCAGGAAAAAGAACTGGAGTCACAGGTGCTTATAAGCTGCCGTGTGGGTGCTGGGAATCAAACCTGGGTCCTCTGGAAGAGCAGCCAGTGCTATTGACCACTGAGCTCCAACCCCCTTTTATTTATTTATTTTTTTAAGACAGAATCTCACTGCCCAGAGCCACTACTCAATGACTTTGAACTCACCCCATAGACCAGGCCGGCCTTGAACTCATAGAGATCCACCTGCCTCTGCCTCCCAAGTGCTGGGACAAAAGGCGTGCGCTGCCACCGCTTGACCCTTTCTCTTAAGTTCAAGTTTCTCCCTTGACAATATAGTTTGTGCTTCTCTTTCCCTGTTCAGAATGAATTGAGAGAAATCCCATTAGTCCTCCTAAGGCTGGAGCTCCAGGCGACAGGATTGCTCAGGCGGGACACCTCATCGGTTCCAATCCCTGTGGAAGGGACCGTGGTGGCCATGACAGTAATGAGTAGACTTCTAAGAGGATTCTACAGGTTGCCCTGAGAACTGTTCACAGTGGCCTTGTGCACAGGGTGACATGGGTGGTGGGGGTGCTGGCGCCCCAGGAACGCAACTTTAACCTTGGACCAGGTCCAGGGAGGTGCCCTAGTGCTGTTTTTCTTGGACACAGTAGCCTCCCCAGGGGAGCTGCCGAAGGAGCATGAAATGACTCCGGGATTTCTGATTTTCTGTGGTGTGGGGAAGTGTTCTGTGGTGCTGACATTGTCAGGTCATTTCTGATGGGCCTTAGCTAGAGCAGCCTCATGGGGTCCTAAGGCTGTGCTAACAAAGGCAGTTGGGGAGGTGGCTGGGCTCGCTCCTGCTTACACAAATGGAAAATCTAGGAGGTCATTTGACTCCACAAAATACCCCTCTGTGAAGACTGCTGATCTCCAGCTAACCGCCGAAGACTGAGTGCATTCCAAGCCAGCTTTAGCATAGTCACAGAAATTGCTTGGTAACGGGGCAGCCGCCTGACTGTGCCCTTCGCTGAACACCCCTCATTTGAATAGCTCATGAAGCCGCTGAATGGGGACTGGAGATGACCTTGAGCCGCTTGGCTTGTGATTTCAGGTGCTTTTAAGAGAAAACCTACACAAAGCAGATGTTAAGAAAAATGCAGAAGGGGACAAGGTCTGTTCTTTTTCTTGTTTTTAAAATTTTATTTCATCGTTTGTTTGTTTTTAGACAGAACTCACTATGTAGACCAGGCTGGCCCCCAACTCACAGAAATCCATCTATCTCTGCCTCCGAAGTACTGGGATTAAAGGTGTGCAAACTATGCCCTTCTTCTTCTTTTTAAAATGTCTCTATTAGTGTACCCTCAGTAAATATTACTACAGTTTTAAGAATCAAGCCCAGGGTCATCTGCATGAACTCCCCTCCCCCACACCTTCCTCTCCCTTTTTGTTAAGCACATTGGGTTTTTGTTTTGTCTTGAGAGGTTTTCTCTGTGTAGCCCTGGCCATCCTGGACCAGGCTGGCCTTGAACTCAGAGATTCACCAGCCTTTGCCCCCTGAGTGCTGGGATTAAAGGCATGCACCACTGATGCCCTTCATACTTTCCTCCCTTTAACTTAAATTTGTAAGCAGGAGGTGAGAGGCACAGAGGGTAAGAGCAGGGCTTGAGGAACCCATGGTTTTAGGGGGCACGAGGGCTCTACCATTTCCTGTAGGATCTGGCAAGTCACCTAACAGCTCTATGCTTTTAAAGGTAAGAATAGGGCTGGGAACGGCCCAGTAGGGGAGTGCTTTGCTTAGCATCTACAAGGCTCTAGATTAAGTCAAATCCCCTGTGTTGTGTGTGTATGTGTTTGTGTGTGTGTATGTGTGTGTGTGTGTGTGTTTGTAGAGAAAGAGAGAGACATCTTCATAAATTTGGAAGATGTTTTAGATAGTATAAGCAAAGTGTTTATAGACACACACTCAGGGCCTGGAAAGATGGCTGATTTTCCAGAGGAACCAGAGTTTGATTTTCAGCACCTACATCCAGTTGCTTAGCATCTCTAACTCCAGCTCCAAGTGATCCATCACCCTCTTCTGGCCTATTCAGGTACCTGCACACATCCTCACCCACAGAAACAGATACACACATTTTATTTTCTTTTATTCCTTTTTAAAGGGACAAACCCAATAACATCAAACTCATTCAATGTTTTCTTGATATTTTCCCCTATGGCTTCTGGGCTTAGAAGCTACTCTCTTCTGTTTGCCAAGCCCTTAATACTATATAGTCTGGTTTAGTTTTTAGGGCATGCTTTAAAAACACTTAAAACTGCTTGTTCTTCAGTTAGGTTGGCACTTACTTTGGTATATTGAATACAGGGGTGTTGGCAGCACCGATTGAGCAGTCAGCCATTTATTAAGTTTTCTTGGTCACACATTCAATCCCTGTATGTAAGAGGATGTTTTCCTGGTTTCCAAGTGCTTCTGAGGTTGCAGGTTATACTGTTTGACTGAGCAGGGCAGACTCTGTCCGTTCCTGCCAGGTCACAGGAGTCTCTGCTCACAGATCCAGAAGTGGGATGTGCCTTTGACACGTGTGTGTTTATCATGAGCCCAGGTGACTTGCCCCGGGGTTCCCTGAGACATCAGAGCATCCTGATACGGAGTCAAATTTACTTGAGCCAATTAAGAGGTGTCTGTGTCTTGTGACTGTAAGAGTTCAGAGGAAAACTTCATGATGACCTAAAAAATAAAACTAGCCAACAAAGCTGCATTGCTGTATGCCATGAAGATTAACATGCTTTCCCTAAGGCGTCATCAGACCATCTCCCCCAAGTCAGGAAGATGTCTGTAGGACAGGCCCCTCCGATGATGCTATACATGCCTAAACTGACTTTATAGGTTCATACGTGGCCCCAAAAGCAGATTCCCCTCACTTCATGACCGTACCAGCTCAGTAACCTGCAAGAAGACAGATGACAAAACGTTTGTGACAGCAAAGTGAACATCAGCATTTTTATCATTATTAGTGCCTTGTCCCACCTTCACCCAAAGCCAGGGGCACACAAACGTGGTATGAATAACAGTTTGAGAGTAAGTTTTGAGTTTGTTTGAAGATCTGTTTGGAGGCTGTCACTAGACAAATCATTTCTCAGCCAACACTAGAGACGCTCTGCCGCTCCAACACTGGGCTACACCCGCCCCCTTATGTTTTGGTTTTAAAACCCATGATTAGTAAATAGCGGTAGCTTGCTGATGGAGAGCACAATCTGTCTGCCATTTGACCCTCATTTTTAGCTCTGGAATCTGTAAGAAGAAATAAAAGCAAAGGTAAGGGTTCCTGGGAAGGTTAGGGTTCCCGATGCAGCTAGCTAGCTCTCCTAGAGGAAACCGGAAAGAGCAGGCAGGACAGGAGTGGAGGAGAACCCCCGTAGCTCCCCTCCCCACCAAGGGTGACTCACCTCGAAGCCCCACCCAGGCAGGAAAACCCTCCACGCTTGCGCATTTCGTCAGCCCTGCACCTGCTGGGATCTCCTGGCTGGCATGGACTCTGTACAGTCACCTGGTGTCCCCAGCACAGGACACCCTGAGGCCTTTTTCCTACTCCGAAGCTGGCCAGAGGGTGTGGCCAGCTTGGGTTTCAGATCGAGTAACAAAAGACATTTCACCTCTCCTGGAGCTTCTCAAACCGCTGGCACACTGCAGAGGGGACATTGTGTGAGCCCAGGGCCAACCCTTTGGATTTACCATGTTAGAAATGAAAACTGGCTTTTTGATGCCTGATCTGTATTCTTACCCTTTCTTGTCTTTGTTACCCATCTGTGGCCTTTCTTCTGGAGATGACACTGGGGAAATCCATACCCGTGCATTCATGGGGGGGGGGGGGAATGACAACCCAAACCACTGAAAACATTAAAACGTTAAGCTCCATGCCGAAACACAACATCGTGGTCCAGAACTCGTCTCATATCCCCGTCGTCTGGACCGCCAGTAGATACAAAGCCGCACTCAAGTGCTGCTGTCACCGTTCTTGTCCAAATTCAAAACCGCCTCTGCCAGCAGCAGCCCACCTGTGTTTATCAGGAAACGTCGGAGTCCTTGCTTCTACCATCTGGTTATTCAAACATTCCAAACCATGATTTACATGTGCTCATTAGGAGTCTTCCTCCATTCAAATGAGTTGCTGAGAGGAAAGATCCTTATTTCTTTATTTTTCCATAACCTAGAGATTTAGTTGAAAGTGGCCAGCTAAGAAAATCGAAAATCTCTAGGAAAGAAAGGCAAGCAGCATATTTATGTGGGGGTTCCAAGCCTGCCTTTCCCTATGGGAACACGTTAGGTGGAGCCCAGGTCTAGTATAGACCAATTAATTCATCTCCAAGTTTTGTTTGCTGCAGATATTTCTGGTTCTGCACAACAGGCGTGATGGGGCCAGAATCCTCAGAGTGTACCAGGCACCCAGGACGGTTGTTCATGCCACATATGAACGCAATAAAACAATTGAGCACACTAATGAAGGAAGGTCTTCGAAGAGATAAACTCTGTGTGTCTTCATAAGTAACATACAGATTGCTACTTTCTTTTTTTTTTTTTCCTATTAAAGTCCCCTAGCCCAGCATGGCAGCACATTCCTGTAATAGCAGTGCCTGGAAGATGGAGGCAGGGAGAGCAGAAGTTCCATCCGGCCACTACTACATCACAAGTTCAAGGCCAGCTTTGGCTACAGGAGAGTCTGTCTCAATAAAACAAAATGTGTTTCCTATGTGCCTTTTGCAGAGTGGAAGCATGTAGAACTCCATGTTATTGTTGTGGTATATATTCTCATTTAAACTGAAGTCATGGAAATGACTCTCTAATGACAGAGTGGAGACAGTAGTAGTTGCCTGGAGCTGAGGGTAGATGGGAGAGTTGATAACCAAGAGCATCGTGGACTCCTTAGGATGAGGAAGATAATTATCTTGAGCCCAGCGGTGCCCACACAGGGCTTGATGAAAATCACTGAAACGTGCATTTTATTGTGTGTGAAGTCTACCTCTGACATGAATGTTTAGAAAGTCTGAGCTTGAAATATGGTTAAATAAAGCCCATATCAGGGTATACTATATTTACAAACAATAGCAAATTCCTTCGGGGAGGGAAAGGAAACCCAGAACTAAAGGGGATGTTTTGTTAGTTCCAAAGCAGGATGTGAGCAAACGTGACTGTGTCCGCCTGCTGCGATTGTACTTAGCAGCTCGCCATCGTTTTCAGAAGGCCGAGGAGGTAATTTTGGTACTTTATAGATTATTGGAGAGTAACTACATCCTGTTTCCTGGAATGCAGGAAGGGCTGGGGTCACCTCACAGCACACACAAACAACACCATTCATGGGTCACTCAGGCGGGGCAGGCCATCTTGGAATGGAACTGATGATGCCAGCCTTGGAGAAGATGAGTTGGTGATCTTTTCAAACTGTCTGTGGCCAGCTTTAGGAGTTCAAATCCCAGGAAACAAGTGACCTGCGTGTCCTAGCAACCTTCCTCTTACTGCAACAAAACACCTGACCGGAGCAGCTTAAGGAAGGGGCTTTTTTCTTCTCTTGAAGGAAGCCGTGGCGTGAGGCGGGGGAGGCAGCTGTTCTTGCAGCCACACTCAGGAGCCAGAGCTGACTGCTGACGCCCGGCTCCCCTTCCTGCTTTGTCCAGGACCCCAGCCCATGGAATGGGGTGACTTAGGGTAAGTCTTCCCATTTCAGTTAACCTCGTCGGGAAAGTCCCTCACAGGTAGGCCCTGAGATCTGTCACCTAGTGGATTTTCTAGATCCTGTCAAGTTTGCAATCGGTATTAACCGCCTTAATAATACAGGTTTGCATGTCACTGTAGTGTCAAGAGGTATTGTCCCGATACCTCCACAATGTGCAATCTTTAGGCATCAAAATAAACCAAAAAAGAGGGAGGGGCTGGGTGAGATGGCAAAGTATCTGGGCCACAGGCACAAGGGCCTGAGTCTGGTTCCCGGCATCCAGGTAACAGCTGAGCACGGTGGCACACACATCTGTAGCACTGGGCGGGGGGGGGGGGACAGAGACCCGTGGATCCCAGAACATCCTTAGGGATTCGCTGACCAGCCTGTGTTGCTTAAGTGATGGGCTCCGGGTTCGGTGAAAGAATGCTTCAGAAGATAATATGGAGAGCAGTTGAGGTAGACATGTACCCTGACCTTAGCCTCGGTACATACCGGCACAAGGAAAACACCTAAGATGCACATATATATACAGTACACACACTAATAATAATAGCAACGGTAATAAAAACCTTCAGAAGGTTACCGTCCTCTTATCCTAGCCATTATGTTCATTCATTCATTCCCCAACAACAACGAAAATTTAAGTATTATCCTGTCGGCCTGGGGTAAGACAATAGGTGGATATGTTGTTTCTGTCTGTCTGATGAGAGTCTAGCTCTGGGAAAAGCAAGGAAACAATGTTTTGATTTTCCTGTTGCACAGAGGCTAGCCAAGAAGGTCCATGTTACAAAAGCAATGCACTCACTCCAGAAACAGAAAAGAACAGGGATCCTCCTCCACGGACCATCTGATGGCAGAGGAGACAAGGGGTCCCTCTCAGGAAGCCCTTGATTGAGAGGGTGGGCCTTAGCCCCCTGGATTCACCGTGTGTCCCAGAGCTGTGTTAAGGATTCTCTCTTAAATGAGCACATACTTGGGAACACAAGCATTAAGCAAACGTGAATGCTTGGCTAGAACTCTCTGTATCCAAATCAGCCACCATTTCAGCTTATTTACTGACATATCAGCAGGCATCTTGAACACAGCCCGCTGGGTTCTGTTTTGCCCTGGATAGCAGTCTTGGTTTCTATCAGAACTGTACTTGAACTTTTGACTAATAAGATCCCACCCAAAGCAAACTCTCTCTCTGGGACTAAGCTTCCTCGTGTGATAGGTAACAGCCACACGCCATCAAGGAAGGGAGGATGGGGGTCCACCAGCAGCCTGTCTCCCAGCTTTCCTCTTAACAAGCTCGGCATGAATACTGAGCTTTCTCTCATCAGCGACTATCCTTATCTTCCCACCGAGAGAACACAGCCGTTAGCATAACCGCTGGAACTCCTTTCTTGGGACGGTTGTATATATTAATGATTACATTTTACAGGAATGTATTTCGCTGAAGAAACATTGGAAAGGACCTGATTAAATGCCGTAATACCCTGTTGATTATTATTAAACTGTGAACCATGGACAAGGTCTTAAGCTTCCAGGAGATGTTTTTATCATATTTTATTAATTCAGTGTGTGTGTGTGTGTGTGTGTGTGTGTGTGTGTTCGTGTTCATGCCATGGCGCATGTGTGGAGGTCAGAGGGCGACCTGCAGGAGTCAGTTCTCTCCTTCTCCTATGTATGTCTCAGGGATTGAACTAAGGTCATCAGACTTGGCACAAGCCCCTTTTCCCACTGAGCCATCTCATTGGCCCTCTGGAGGCTTTTCAGCTGGGCTGTTCCAGCCTTAAGCCATAAGTACTGGTACAGTTCCATGGCAGAGTCCATTAGACCCTGGGTTCTATCTCCCCAAACTCCCCCAAGATTTAGCCGTAGTTACTGTTCTATTCCTGTGAAGAGACACCATGACCAAGGCAACTCTTATAAAAGAAAGCATTTAATTGGGGCTTGCTCACAGTTTCAGAGGCTTCGTCCATTATCATCATGGCAGGATTATGGCAGCACAGAGGCAGGCATGGTGCCAGAGCAGTAGCTGATTCACAGGCACCAGGAAGAGAGAGAAAGACCCTGGGCTGAGCGTGCACTTTTGAAATCTCCAAGCCTGATCCCAGTGACACATTCCCTCCAACAAGGCCACACCTACTCTAACAAGGCTACACCTCCTATTCCTTCTAAAATAGTGCCATCCCATGGTCACTGAAAATACAAATGTATGAGCCTATAGGGGGCATTCTTATTCAAACCACCGCACCATCTAAAGGTAGAATATAGGTGATGATAGTGAAAAAAAAAATTCTTGGTGGTACTGTAGAAGGGGAAAATCTTCCTGACGATAGCCATGGCACCTTCTTGTAAGTTGCAAGAACACTTACTCTCGGCATCCCCTGGAGAGTGTGGAAACGTGCTAAAGATGTGGACTTGATTTTGCAGGAGCTACAGGCCTTAGCAACTGCCCCCTGCCTTGATTCTCTATATGCTGTTGAATCTTCTGGTCAGCCTTCTCAGCTCCGGCTCAAGTGCCTCTCTCTGCATGAAGGCACAGGCCGAGCGCCTCTTTTACAGAGTCCTTCCCACAACACTTCTGGTTCCTCAAGTGATGTTATAAACTGCCAAGTGACTCAGAATTCCCAGGAACAGGTCCTGATGGAGTGCAGGGGGAACAGATGATTTCACCCGCAGCTGACCCAGGCAGGGACGAAGGCACATCTGTCATCACCTTGGCAGCACTCCGGGCCTCACAGGAGCTCCTGGAAGTGATGTGTGTGGAGGCCTGGCTCACATCTGGCTGATTGTCCCTCAGCTTGGCCCAGACTCCTGGGGGAGGGGGAAGGAGAGAAAAATCAGGAGGCCAAGAAGCTCCTCCCCAACCAGAAACAGGAGCCTGTTATCCCTGGGGAAACAGCTCTGAAAGATAACTCCCAGCACCCTCCTCGCCTGCGTCCAAGGAGCCTGCCGCCCTTCATCTCCCCAGACAGTCCTTCCTGAAGCCGACCTGCAAACTCCATGTTCACCTGTAGCTCGGTTACTGTCTGACCCCATCTCTTTCCCTGTGGCTGCCCAGGCCCAATGAAGTCCAGCTGCTCTGTGACGCCCTGCAGCTGGAGCTGGGAACACATCTGCACATTGGATCTCACTGAACAGCTCTGCTTGGCCGCAAACGGAACACGCTTCACCTTCAAGCATCAGAGTGGACAGGCCCCTCCCAGGCCGTGAGGCGATGCCTCTGACGTGAAGAGTCTTTACTCTGACACTTGGCGCAAACAGATTCAGCGAGAAAGAATCTTGATGAGCGGTTCTCAACCCGTGGGTTGTGACCCACCTTGGGTCATTTAGGACCGTCCTGTACATCAGATACTTACACTATGATTCATACCGGTAGCAAAATTACAGTTGTGAAGTGACAACAGAAGGAATTGTATGGTTGGGGGTCACCGCAACATGAGGAGCTGCATTAAAGGGTCTCAGCTTTAGGGTGGCTGAGAACCGCTGATCTTGACAGAATCGTGGGGAAGGCCAGGAAGTCAGGCCTGGGGCTGCTGAGGTATAAGATGGCACCCATGCCCCCTTCCCATTCTACAGAGGACGGGTGCTGCTGACAGCTGGGTACCGAGAAGGGACACCGCCACCAACATGGCTGCCCTGGAGCTCTCAAGAGCTGCTCCACAGGCTACAAGAAGGTATGTCTACATGAGTCTGCTCACCCAGGGACCCTCATGGATGGAGAAACATGTCTGTGACCTGCCTGCAAAACATCTGGCCTGGAGGTCTCTAAAATTAGGAAAAGTAGCTAAGCAGTCGTAAGTATGACACGTTTATCTAACACTCCTCCTCAACTTAGTCACCAGGACCTGAGAATGGACAGGTCCCTTACGCAGAAATTCGTGGTTTTTGCATATATCCTATGCACATCTCCCTAAATACTGGGAAGTCGTCTGTAGATGACTTCTAACGCCTAACGTGATACAAATCCTAAGTCCATAATCACTGTGCTGCACTGGTTAGGGGAAATGACAAGAAAAAGGTCCACCCACTTTCAGCATAAATGACATGTTTGTTTCATGGTCTATGATAGTTTGCATCTGCAGCAGCACAGGTAGAGTGTTTCTCTCTCTGTGTTTCTCTGTGTGTACATGTGTGTATGTATATGTGTGTGTGTGTGTTCTTTGTTGTCTTGTGAAGAGGTGAAAATGTCAGATGGAGCAATAACTATTTTTGGGGGGTTGCTATACCCCCCCCTTTGCTCCTAAATATCTATTTGGGTCTTCTATCCCACTTTAGACCATTTAGTTCCCAAATAAAAGACACGGAGAGCTTTTAGATTTACAATAAGCCTCAAAGCACTAGACCTGGGCAGATCAAACCTCTAAGGTATTTTGCTATTTCCCAGCTACACACCCCAAGTTATTTGGCATAATTGTTCCTGCCTGGGCTGCTTCTTTTCCATCAGGCCAGCCCTCATGGCTACTGTGCTCATGATCCTTACTGCCCCATGGCAACTTCCTTCTCTTCGGCTTCTCTCTCTCCCACCTCATCGTCCGCCTCTGACCCCAAACTTGGGACCTAAGCTCCGCCTACTTCTCTTCTGTCCAGCTATAGGCTGTCTAGCCTTTTTATTAACCAATTAACTTCAAATTAGGTAGAGCAGAGTTTACACAACAAAGTGTACGGAAGGAGGTCAGCATTTAGAACTTGAATACATAGGACCAGACCAACCCTCAACAGGTAGATGCTGTTGCCATTTTCCTGTCTCTTCTGTAATGACTGAATGCAAATCCAGTGATTCTACACAACACACATTCGTTCTCTTATAGTTGTAAAGGTCATAATTGTGGACTCACTGGGTTTTAAGGAAGGTGCTCACAGCTGGCTTCCCCTCTAGAGGAGAGCCTGCGCCCTTACCTACTTAGCTTCTGGACACTGCCTGGTGTCTTCTCCCGGCCCACAGCCCCTCTTTGTGTTCTGTTGTCAACGCTCTCAGATCCTCCTGTCTCCATCTCACGGGGACACCCTTCTCAGCATGATCTCGTTATCCCGAGAACATTAACTCAGTCACATCTGCACAGTCCCCTTTAAACACCAGGCAGCATAGTCCCATGTCCCAGGGATTTATAACATGGGTGTAGTTGGGACCAACATTCTACGGCATCATGTCTCAGGGGACAGCCAGTTGGCGGACTGCACAAAGTCCCCTGTCCTGGTGGACTGACCATAGTCCAGCATACCACCTCCATTCTTCTTGACAATATGCCAAACTGAGAGGTGTTGGCTCAACATCACCAGCCCCCATTGAACAAAGGAGAGTACTGTGCCGGCTAGAGTCTTTCCAATCTGACACAAGTTAGAATTAGCTGGCGAGAGGGAACCTTGATTGAGAAAACGCCTCCATCAGATTGGCCGCTGGGTAAGGCTGTGGGAGAATTCTCCTGATGAATGACTGAGGTGGGAGCTCCCAACCTTTTCTGGGTGTTGCCACGCCTGGGCAGGTGATTCTGAATTGTATAAAACCAGTGAGCAGCACTCCTCCGCAACCTCTGCTTCCTGCCCCCAGGTTCTCTCCTTGAGTCCCTGCCATGACTTCCCTCAGCGATGGAGTGTGACCTGAGAGCTGTCAGATGAGATAAACCCTTTCTTTCCCAAAGCCTAGCTGTGGTGTTCCATCTCAGCAACAGAAACAGCCTGAGCTAAGACAAGTACCAAGTAATCTGTTTATTCCTTTTCAATGGCCCTGTTTCTTTAAGAGGACTGTAGGTGTGTGTGTGTGTGTGTGTGTGTGTGTGTGTGTGAACCCCTGTATGACCGCTGAGCACCAGTACTGGAAGGTGGGGAGTCTGACTGGAAAGCAAGGGCTGGAGTGAGGTGGGCTATTGGAAGGTGCCACATCTCCAGGACTCAGGATTGCACAAGAGACTGCAGACTCTGTCAGCTCGCTGCCATGTTAAAACTGCAATGGTTCCAGAGGACACAGTCTGATGGAAACTTTCTCAGCTTGTGGTTTGTCTGTTAAGTACCTGAGGAGATAAAATGTTCAGGGGCAGGCAGACTCCGGGGCCACACCCTGGGCCTCCTAAGAAGGGGGAGCTACTTCTTTGGGTGGGACCCGGGTTCTTCCATTGTCACCTCTTGGGAGGCTCACATGATCCAAGTACCAGTGGCAAGTTGCACTGGAGAGACAAGAAAAAGGGTGCATAGGGCCTCCCACACAGAACTCGGCTTTCCAGAGAGTACCACAGAGGATGCCACTCAGACCACAGCACGCCCTTCTCTTAGTTTGAAATCGTGTTCTGTTCTTGAAAACTCAAAAATGTGAGGAAAAGGGTGCGTTTCCCCTGCCCCAGCTCTCGGTGGTGGCCTCAAGGCGACCGCTTAGCCCCTTAGCCTGCCTCCCACAGGGACCCTGATTTTCTGAGGATGTCACCCCAGATCCCTGGGGGCAATGTCCCTTTCGTTGTTTCAATCGGACCTCCCATCTGAAAGGTGAAAGGTCGAAGCCTAAGGAGAGCCCCAACAGCCGCAGGCCCAGGTAAACAGGAAAGGGGCTCCTCCCTGTGTGTCTCTAGAGAGATCGAAACAAAGGGTGCTGGCGCCCTCTAGTGGCTAAGATGCTGCTTCCTGTCCCGCCCAAGGACGGGCAGGCTGGTGACTGGTCCCCCAAGGGCCTGGGAGAACCCTACCGAGGTTCTCAGGGCTGTTCTCTGGGGGAACTCACACAGTAGCAGAAAAACCCCTCCTAAGCCGAGGACTTTGCGAGAACATCTCACGCTGCCATGGGGCGCTCCTCCATCCGCTGGCTAAGCCGCCTCCCCCGCTGAGGATGTCAACCCCGCGAAGCTTAAATCGGAGAGAAAGTGTGCCCCTGTGCCGCACACACTGGGGAGGGAATTGCAGACCCGAAGAGTGAAGTTCCATCGGTGGCTGAACAGGATAAAGAGTTCTGGTGGATGCATTCAACAGAAGACTATTCCACTTGAAGCATGAGAGAGTTCTGATCCACGCCGCCCGTAGCAACCACGAGGACACTGTGCTAGTGAAGTGGGCCACACACAAACACTGCAGGGCTCAACTGATGTAATATACATAACCACTGAAATAACGTAGGTTGGGGCACGGTGGTTGCCAGGGTCTGGAGGAAAGGGAGCGGCATCAAATACCCAGTTTCACTTTCCAGAATTTCAAGTGCCCAAAAGTCAACTAAAGCTAAAAAAAAAAAAAAAAAAAATCACATGGAAAATGCCAGAAATAAGTTTATATTTCAAGTGACTCTCCAAAATCTTCCGCCATCCCGCTCTGAGCAGCAGAGACGTTTCATCCCTTTCACTAGTGTGTCTATGCTGTATACACTGCCCTTACACCCCTTAGCAGCCTCCTCAGTTTTGCAGCTCAGCTGGCCCAGTGTTTGTGCTCCAGGACGCTTATTTGACTTACCTGGGACCTCAAAGCCCAATAGCAGTGATATAAAAAAGGCACCAGTGTGCCAACGATCAAGGACAGAGTAGCTCTGATACCGTGTGCCACTGCTGTAAAGCATACAGGAATTCTCTGTACTACCTGCTCATTTATTCGGTGACATTAAAAATGTCCTGAAATCTTAAATACATGGTCGGGTGCGGTGGTGCATGTCTTTAATCCCAGGCTCTGTGAGACAGAGGCAGGTGGATCTCTGTGCATTTGAGGCCAGCCTAGTCTACAAAGCAAGTCCAGGACAGCCAAGGCTACACAGAGAAACTCTGTCTTGAAAAAAAAAAAATCTTTAATAGTTTAAAAAGTTCTAGAATGGGATAGTGGTGATGAGTCACGCCATGAACATTCTTACAACCCTAGAGGCTATGCCTAAAAGTGGCCAAATGATGACAAATCTTATTTTTGTGCATGTGTGGTTTTTGCTATAGTTTAAAAAATAAATAGAATAGTCAGGTGTGGTGATACATATCTGAGATCAAAGCAATTGGGAAGTGGAAGGAGATAGATAGAAAGAGAAGCAGTCAATAAAATATGGAAAGAATGAATGCTATTTAAAGTGGAGTCATAAATAAACAGAATTGGATTAACTTAGGGACCAGAGACAATTGCAAATTTAGAAACATCATAAATGAAGATACAGTAGTATTTTTTAAAATACATTTTAAGGTGTTTTATGTTAACCCTCTCCCCCCCACACACACAAAATCACTTAAATTTAAAAAATAAAATAAAATCACTACTGAGAGAATGACTTTCAGGCAAAGTCAGAAGATGTGGAGCAGGTAAGAGTAAAGAAAATCAGAGGCTAGCAAACGTGTTGGGACTTTAGGAAAGGAACGTCCTGGCATCCTGAGGGCCAATCAGGGATGGAGGGCTGGTGTGAATGTGTGACCATGCGAGGAACTCAGCCCTGCCTGGGACACAGGCCATCTCAGTTACTGTTTGGTCTGCCTGCCTATCTATCATCTGTCTGTCTGTCTGTCTAATCTATATTAATAACATTTTATTTATTCTTTGAGAATGTCATACATGTAGAGCATGTATTTTGACCAGGGCCACGCCCCACTCCTGCCTGCCTTACCCAGCAGCAACCCTCCCAAATCCACGCCCTCTTCTTTTTCTTTCCTAGTTTTAGAGCTCACAGAGCTCCACCCAGCGCTCCTCTCTCAGCTCCTGTTCTTAGTCTCCAGAGTCGGGGGTCAGGACCACTTTCTGTTTGGTTCCTTCCGCCCTGGGAGGTTCTTGGTATGCTCTGTGGATAATTCTTTGCTGAAAGCACGCTTTACCAGGAAGTAATGTACGTGTGGCTCAGGAAGACTCAGGAGCCTGTCCAAAGTTAGACTAAGCAAGTAACCTTAGTCAGTGCAAGCTAACTGATGTACATAAATACCTCTGCTGGCAAAATTTCCCAGCACGTTCTTTTTAGTGTCCTCATAGGTGACAAGTCTGTGTCCTTTCTGGGGCAGATTGGATTTTTGGCCAAAAGTTACTCAGAACCAAGTATTATGAAGTAGGAAAATGAAACTGATTTCCCCTCATGGGGGTTATATGTTGAGTCAGAGAACAATTTTAACAGAAGGAATCCTGAAAGGAGCCGGCCACCATGCCCCTCACCTGGCCCCCTCCAAGTGACTAAACAGAGGATGTAATAGTCGGCTTGTTTTGTGAGTTTCGTCTCACATTTTCAGCACTCACACAGCCCAGGTAATTCTGAAACCGGTCTGTGTGACTTTTCACTTTGTGCCAGGACCAGGTTAGCTTGAGGATAAAGCGTGGGTACCAAAAGCCTATCACTTTGATAACTCCTGCTGCACAGACTTCCACCTCCTAGGCCTTTATTCTGGTGCCAACTAAAGCCACTCACTCTCTCACTCACTCACTCACTCACCCACTCACCATTTCCCCACAGCTCCTATAATCTAACTTACACTTCCCAAGCATCACAAGATGGCCCAGAATAAGGCCACTTTCCTGTAAGACCACGTTCCTATTCCTTCAGCTCGCTATCTGCTTTGCCTCCTTTCCAATGTCACAAGGACTATAACTTGTTTTAATAATGAATTGGAAGATGAGCCCATTTCACACTGCATCCACCAGAATGAGGCCACTTAGAAAGAAGTGATGTGCAGGGAGAGATAAGTGCCCTTAGTAGGACAGAGGACACCCTCCCAGGGGCTGCCTGACACTCTGCTGCCAAATCTTCCCTCTGCCCGAGGACGCAGGCACCCAAGAGCAAGGGGCCTGAAAGAAAAAAATAGTATTTTTTGTGTCTCATTGAAAACAAGCAAATTTCTCTCCACACTTGTACACACATGCACACGCGCGCGCGCGCACACACACACACACACACACACATAAATAAGAAATGAAATAACATTTCCCAGATTCCTAGCCTGACAAAAACACTTTCGTCTTAGATTCCATGGGGGGGAGGGCAGATAAACAAATAAAAGTTAAAATGGACACTTAAAATTGTAGTGCGCCGTTCTGCTTAGTCATTGGTGCTGAGGCTGTGCATATGCGCCATACTCCACCCCAGCCTATAGCTGGTTCTCCTCCTCCCTGGGGGGCTGTCGGCTGCCAGCACACGAAGGCAGAAAGAGCAGAAGCTGAGAAGCTGGGCGTGGAAGGCCGTGAGCAGGACGGAGGATGACCACTCCGGGAACCACTTCAGGGAGCTAGCTCAACTTGAATTCCAGAGAACAAAGGCTGTGTACCCCTTGGAGTGGGAGGGGGGCTCCCAGGACAGGTGTATGTGATTGGTTAGAACGAGGCGCTTCGAGGATGCTTGATTTGCATGAACAGCACACTCCTATGAGTGGGAACACAGTCCCTAATTATCCTATAGGTGCAAGGAGGAGAGAGCTAGCAGGGAGCTGTGTCAAAGGCCATATATCAAATGTGGTTAGGGGCATCTGTGTCTAGAGACACTCTCCAGGTGAAGTCAGGCAGAGAGCAGGAGGCCCTGCTGGGGAGAGGGAGTCCTGCACCTTAACGCCGAGCTCAGAATGGCTCTCGGTACTGGGAGGACTGCAACCCACCCCATCCCAAGGTGTGTGGATACTGCTTTTTTTTTATTTTGTTTTTGTTTTTAGATACTTCATGCTTTTGTATCCCTTTTATATCACAGTCTTAAATCACAGATTATCCTGCCAGTGACTGGGAGAGACACAGATGGAAATGAAGGCTTTATTGCTTGTAGGTAGCTGTGCTTGGAGGCTCCACATGGTTGGGGTGGGGTGGGGGTGGAAGAGGAGAAGGGAGGGGAGGAGAAGAGAAGGAAAAAGACAGGAGAGGGGAGGTGAAGAGACGCTCACAGGACAAAGGCTTCGGGGAGACGGTTCAGAACACTATGGGGATCTCATAAACACTCAGTGGAAAAGGTTTGATCTTCTGTGTGTGTGCGCACACGCATATACGCATATACACATATATGTATTGCACACGACACCATGAGACTATTTGTATGACTTTTTCCTAGGTACTTTATATCATCAACATTTACCTTTAGATTTATGAGATAGGGGACAGGATTCATTCTCCTCGTACATTTATCCAATAATTTCAGCACCATTTGTTAAGACTTCTCTAGGGCTGCAGAGATGGCTCAGCAGTTAAGAAGCACGTGCTCTTTCAGAGGACCGGGGTTCAATTCTCAGCACCAACACGGCAGCTTCCGTCTGTAACTCCACTCCCAGGGAATCTGACACCTTCTTCTGGCCTTCACAGGCACTGCCTGCACGTGGTGCACAGATTAGGCTAAACCCTAATACACAAAAAAGTGAAATAAAATCTAAAAAGAGAGACTTCCTTTCAACTATCGAATCTCCTTAGCATTTTTGTCAAAAAGCAACTGGCCATCTCCCTAGGACTTCTCTATTCTCTTATTTGCTGTTCTTGATTATCACAGCTTTCCAGACATCTTGCAATCAAGCTTGTGAGTCTTCCAACTATTGCAAAACTATTTTGACTATTTGAGATGTTTTATGGTTCCTTTTTTTTTTTTTTTTTTTTGAGATAAGTTCTTGCTATGCAGCCCTAGCTAACCTGAAACTAGCTATCTAAACCAGGCTGGTCTTGAATATATGGATTCACTGGCTATGTCCGGGTGTGGGGGCAGGCGAGGAGAGAGAGGGACTGTATTTTCAGCAAATTCTGATAGGACTACTAAACTTCCTAACTACTGTTGTGCCTTTTTCCAATTCCTTCCCTAATGCGAACTTTTGTTTCACTTGTGTAGAAGACTCCTGGGTCGGTCCCTGTACAGATAGTATGGCTACATCTTCTTGACGAATTCTCTTTCGTCATCCTGTTTGTGATAGAGTGATACCTGTTGGAGCAGCCGTGGATTTGAGGGAGAATTCTGGGCATATTTGTGGGGGGGGGGGGGAGAAGGGGCTTCACTTTGCAGCTGCCTTCCTTTCGGCCCTTCCTCTCACAGTCCAGACACTCTGGCAGCCTCCAGCTACATCTGTGGAACCCAGAGCCAACCTGGCTGGGACTGGCGATAGCTCCTCCACAGGCAGTCTATGCTCCCCAGGGAGATCTGTAAAGAAGACCTTGAACAACTCGGTTCCCTTCCTCTAGGGTCAGACGCTCTCCAGTTTCTGCCTGGTTTGGGTTGTTACAGGCTGCTTGAAAACTGCATGTTTTTGAGATAACTTGTCTGGAGTTGATCGCTGTTGTGTGTGGGAGAATAAACATGAACCATTGCTGAGACTGCAAATGGCGTGCTCCAGGCCCACGACCAGCAGCTCCAGGTTCTCCCAGAATTCCTCAGTCCCTACCTGCTGCTGGGCGGGGCTGGCAAACCCCACCTCTATCCTAAACTTAGCAGGGCAGGAGCTTCCCTTCCTCTTCACCATGTAGTCTGGACATTTTGGTGCTCTCTCTCTCTCACACACACATGGAGACCAAGAGCTGCTTCCAACGAACCTGCATTTATATACTTTAACTTGCCTTACACGAGAAGCAGTCCATCATCCTCATTTTGTAATTATAGAAAACAGGAGGAACGTTAGCATATAGGCAGCCTGCTTCTGGGTTGCCTAGTAACCTATGATGTCATCATGTGCCCCCCACCACGTGTGCGGCAGACGCACCTAGCAGACGCAATTCAGCTGCACATCAGATATAAAAGGACCCACCTGCCACCTCATTGCTCTCTCCCCTTTCTCTGTTGGGGCGGCCCCCTCTCCCCATCTTTCTCTCTCTCTCTGTCTCTTTTTCTCTTTACACACATGGCCCACTCAGGCCCTAACTCCCTTCCCCTTGCCTTCTCCCAAATAAACCTCTTTCATAGACTCAAAACTGTATTAAAATGAAATTAGCTGCCTTGGAAAATGGGGAAGACCGAACAAAAGGCAGTGGCTTATGACACAGTCCTCCCAGCCCCTTGTAAATCTGAGAGCTGCTGGACATTGGCAGCCGTGGGGGAGGGGCAGGTATTGGTGGAATTCTTTCAGCATCAAGTCTCTGGCTTAGAATTACGATGATTAGCACTCCTGGGTTCTATAGATTTATGCCCTGAAATGATTGCATTGGTTATACACCCTCAGTGTGTTAGGCAGAGTTGCTTTGCAACCTAAATGCTCCTCACTGTGTGAGGTAGCCTGCAACCCTCATTAGCTACCACCCCACCCCCACCCGTCTTCCTCCGAGCCAGAAAATAGCTTCTAAACTCGGGAAGGCAGAGCCGGGAGCCATGCTGACGTCACAGATCTTCCCTTCCGCTGTGTATCTTGATTACCAGCATTCTCCACACTGGCAAGATCCCTGTTTTGCATAAGCGAGGTGTGATCTGATGCTGTGATCCCTCTGAAGACAAGCAGCTTAGAGGAGGAAGGGGTCCCTTGCTTTACTTTTACAGGCCTGGTGCATCATCGAGGGAAGTCGGGGCAGGAACTGAGGGAGTGGCTTGGAGCAGAAGTGGTGGAGGAGGAGGCGGTCAGACTGCAACCTGCTTAGGAGCTAGGACTTCAGTCTTGGCCCATCTAGAGCTGAAGGTGGGCTTAATCAATGAGGCTCATGAGATGAAGCCTCCAAGAAAACCTAATCTGCCTCTAGAAGCCCTACACTAGAGGCTGGGTGGGACACATCTCAGTGTGTGAGAGGCCATAGATCTGTCTGTCTGTCTATCTGTCTATCTATCTATCTATCATCATCATCTATGTACATGTATGTTTATGTAATATATGCATACACACCCACACACACGTGTGTCAGCAAACCCTGCTGCGAAGGTCACAGTCTTAGGTGACTGGAAATTCCTGACCTTGGTGCAAAATGGAGGACTCCCTTTGTTGGCAAGGCTACCTTTTCTCCACCTGGGGGGCCCAGATCCCCACACCTGAGAAATGTCTGTAGTCCTTAGAGAAATTACAGGTCCAACTCTCTTTCTCCCGATAAGAACCCAGCCAGCAAGCACCTGAGATTCCTGGAATGCCTCTCCATGAAAATGAGGCACCTCAATATCTTAGCCTTTCAGCCAATGACTTTTGCCTACCCTGAATATCCCTTACCCCTCCCCAAAGTCCTATATTAGCCTCTTCACCCTGAATAAAATTGCTACGCCTCCCTAAAGCTGGTCCCGAAAGATCATTTCTGTTCGTGCTTACGGGCGACCAAACCCTCAGTCTGTAGCTTCTGCTCCCTTGTTTTTGAGGACAGGTGGCAATGACGTCAGGAATGAGGGAGAGCCACACGTGTATGCATGCTTGTGGATAAATATACACACAGATAGACGATATAGGCATGTGTATGGATGTGTCTGTATACACACACACAATTATAGGCAGGACTTCATAGATTAACCTATAGAATCTGAGGTTAGATAATCCCACAGTCGCTGTCTGCAGACTGGAAAGGGGGAACCAGGAGCTGCTTAGACTGAAAGCCTCAGAGCAGTAGTTCTTGGCCTTCTTAGTCCCCTGACCCTGTAATAGAGCTCCTCATGTTGTGGTGATCCCCCTAACCATAAAATTATTTTTGTTGCTACTTCACAACTATGATTTTGCTACATGATGTAAATAACTGATAGGCAGGATATCTGATATAGAACCCCTGTGAAAAGGCTGTTTTACCCCAAAGGAGTCATGACCCACAGGTTGAGAACCACTGCCTGACAACACGGAGGCCCAATGATGCAGCCCCAGCCCAAGAACTGGAAATGCCTTGATGGGCATCCAGTCCACATTCAAAGGCTGAAGAGTCAGCTTCCCTTAGCACAGAGGTAATAAACACCTGTTCAAGAAGAGGAGGCACACATGTATGTGAGCGTGCCCCTTTCTTTGCCTTTCTCTCCTTTCGGTCCCCAGCCTACTACACAATGCTGTCCTCATTCAGGGCAGTTCTTTCACACTCAGTTTGAGGACCCACATGCCAATTATCCCTGGAAATACCCTAGAAGTCTGCTCTGTAGATTTCCTAAGTAGCACTCAAGGCAGCGACGTGGTTAAGCAATGTCAGCCATCATACCCTAGCAAGGAAAGGCCTGCTTTAGAGTCTCTACCTCACAACTGAAGATACCTGGGGATACGTGGCTAGTGTCTGTCTGGAGGCAGGGGTCCCTGGCAGTGTGGCTGTCTTCTCTGGAGCCCTATTGACGCTGTTCAGATGCAGACTGTGGTTCTGTGTGACTCCAACGGCAACGCCTTTGGGTAATACAATGTCCACCATTCCTAGAATCCATTTATTCACCTGTTCTTTTACTTCTCTTGAGAAGCAAAGCTTCCAACTCCAAATATTTTTTTTTCCAAATTCTCATGTAAGAAAATTTTCAATGAGATGCTAAAGCTAGAGAGTCATGAGTTCAAGACCATCCTTGGCAACATGAGACCCATACAGTAGTCTCAAAAGGGGTACCAGGAGAAAAAGATACAGAACAAAAACATGAACACATAACTTTTCTTCTACTTATTTTTTTTTTTGTATTTTACAAATTTTCTACAAAGTCTAAAGATTAAGAAAAAAAACTCAAGTACTTAATTTTAAAGTAACTGCCTCACAAAATATAAATATGTAACAAAGAAAGCCTTTTATAAAAGTCCAAGAAGGAAAGCGTTGCCCAGACCGTCAGATCCTAAATGTTAAATATACGGCCCAGACCAGACTAGGTGAGGCTACTGTGCAATAGCAGATAACTGCCAAGTCTTTGGGCCTTGTTGTTTTATTGCTTAGGTTCTGCATATGCTGTAGTCTGGGTGATTTTGTCCCTTCAAAGTTGCTGTGCTGAAATCCGCACCGCCAAGGGTACCAGTTAAAAGGTGGAGCCTTAACTAAACTTTCGCCTCAACTCAAGCATGGTTGGGCTCTTTCAGGTGTGGTGAGCATACCCAAGGTCCAGAACTTTTGGCCACGGCTTCCCTATGGCACTGTTGCTGTGTGCTGGACAGGGCAGAGAAGGGGCAGGAGGCCTGTGAAGAGTACTACAGTCTGTCATTTCAATGTCAAACAGAATGAACCCCACACCGCGGGTAGAGAAGGGAAGTAGAGGAAGGGAAGCAATTACCAAGTGTTCCTTGTGTGCACTGCCCCACTGCCCCGCTATTTCTCTATTTGCTGTGTTCCTCTGAAGGCTACCACACCGTCCTTTCACAGATGGGGAGACCGAGGCCCAGAGAAGGTGAGGAACTGCAGACAGAAAGATTTCAGATTCGGTTCTGTGATTCTATGCTATCTGCTGGGTAGAACTGGCTTTCTCAGTTGTGTCAAGAAAAAATTCAATACACTGAGCTAAGTCCACGGGCAGAAGTAGGTCGATGGCTATCAAGGCCAGGGAGAGGTTGGAAAGAAACTTCTCAGTGTGTGCAACGTTTATTTTTTGAGCAATGGACTGCTTTAGAGCCTTACAAGCCAGATCTGTACCCATTGAATTCGCTAAATACCTTAAGTTAAAAACGACTACTTTTTTTTTCGGGTGGCAGAGGTGGGGTTCAAGACAGGTTTTACTGTGTGTAGCCCTAAGTGTTTTGGAGCTTGCTCTGTAGACCAGGCTGGCCTAGAAATCAGAGATCTGCCAGCCTCTGCCTCCCAGGAGCTGGGATTAAAGGTGTGTGCCACCACTGCCCAGCCATATATTTTCCTTTTAAAGGCAAGATCTAATGTATGTGATGACTGACAGTGGACTCCTAGTGACAGAATTACCCCCATGCACACACCAGTATTGAACTCAGGGCTTCCTGCTTAGATAATGACAACTATGACCAACTGTTGACAATTTCAACTCACTCTACAGACCCCGAACTTACGATCACAACCCCCACCCCCGAGGCAGATTCCCAAGGTCTCCGTCCAATTTTGTCCCGGTTCATATTTACCCAGAGTCCCCCATGCCGCTGAAGCACTCCAGAAAATCAGGACGAATGCTCAGGATGTTACTAGCTTACTTTAGACTCCATTTTAGAGTGCATGCAACCCGAGAGGGGGGCGGAAGAAATCACAAAGCAAACACCCACCCCCCCCGTCCCCGCGGCGCTGCCAGGCCCCGAAGAAAAGGCACTACTTCAGATGTCAGTGTCAGTGTGACGTCGCGGTCTCCAGGGCAAGGCACAGCGAAGGCCTGGACCTCCTGCACCCTCCGCTTCTCTGTAAACCAACTAAGGCGCAAGTGCGCTGGGGAACCCGCACCGCCCAGGGGACGGGGCGGGGGCGGAGCCAGAGCACTGGGCGTGTCTCCGTCGGGGGCGTGTCCGGGGCGTGGGCGAACCGGGGCAGTGGGCGGGGCCGGTGCTAGCCCTTGAGAGGCGCTCCGCCCGCGGCGTAAACTCTCCCCTGCGCCGCGGCGGAGCAGGTGAGCCGAGGGCGGGGGCTGGGTGCGCGCGGCCCGGTGCCTGTCACCGATCGCGGGTAGCCGGCTGCGTGGAGAGCTCGGATGCAGCGGGGGGCCTTCTCGCGCACGGCCCCGACCGCTGCTTCCGCGGCCCCCTCGGGGCGCCAGGGTCGGGACTCCAGGCTGAGGCCCCTACGGCGATCTCGGCCTCTGCGGCCGGCGCGGGGGCGAGGAGAAGGCGCCGGGGAGGCGTCCGTGTGGCTGACCCAGAACTGGGGCTTGGAAGGAGCGTAGGGAGAGGCTCTGGGCCTCTGGCTGCGTCCGGGTGCCCTCAGCTTCCCTTCCTGCCGCTGGAGCCCCATGGAAGGGTAGGCGCAGAGCGAGGTGTTAAAGGGCCAGTGCACGTGGGTCACACAGCTGTGTCGACCACGCATTTTGGTCCCTTCTACCCAGGACCTGCCCTGGTCTACCTGGGCTCTACTACAGGTGACGAGGGAGTGGGAGCGGGGCGCACGACAGGGCCTGAGGCTGGCTCAGAGGCTGGCGTTCTGTTACCAGCCGTGTTTGGGTGTTTTGTAAGTCTCTTACAGCTGCGGGGAGACGCCCAGAACCAAGCCTTTGAACGCTGAAGGAACTCGAGAGCAAGAGCTAGTTGCCACTGAGTTACACTGATGAAGACACTGCGCCTAGGGCTGAGGATGTAGCTCTATGGTAGAGTGCTTGCCAAGCATGTGCCAGGCCGGCCAGGGGAGAGAAGGGACGGTGGGGGAGAACAACTCTTACAACTGAAAAGTGCAGCTTCCCAAGGTCTCCTGGATAAGATGCAATGGAGCCAGGCTTCGAGCTGGTGCCTGGGCCTCTGCTTCTGCTATCCAGACCCAAGTCTTTTACCAGTTAGGTGAAGTGTCCTAGCATCTCTGCTTTACGTATTCGCCTTTAAAGATATGAATGTTTGCTGAAATATCTACATCCATTTACAGATGGAGGATCAGAGAGCATCTAAAACCAGAGCAGACGCAGATCAGTTTAACTCAGAATGGACAGCCATCTCCAGAATAGTCTGTTGGGGACGGAGAGACCCCATCATCCAGAGTGTGTGTGTACCCGATGTCTGTATAGTCCCTCTGTGGACATCTGCGCCTCTCGGGCCTTCAGCCAAGACTTCCGGCAGTAATTAGAGGTTCTCTATAAGCTGCTTCAGGTGTGTAAGCCTCAGCTTCCCCTCTGGGTGTAGATGGCTCTGTGGGAGCCTGAGAAAGTGTCAGGTTCCGTGTTTTCAGCCAGTGAAGGGGCCAGCGTCTTGACTTCAGCCCAGGGGTGGCCATCCAGGTTCATTCTTTGGCTCCCAGGACAGTGGCTAGAATCAGGCTGGCAGGGATAGAGAGTGTGGGGGTGGTCGTGGCCGAGGTGCAGGATGGGAGGGAAGCTGTGCCAGGTTTGAAGAACTATGTGGATATACCCATGCCCCAGATCTAGGCTGTATGCCTTGGTACGTGGAAATAAACATTCCTACCATCTGAGAAGGTGAAGCAGATGCAGATGAGAGATGCTGCCAGAGACTGCTGCTGGCCATCCATGGCCTGGAGCAGAGGGGTCTGACTGTACCCTGTCCAGTGGCCCTTCTGTGAGTGCCCAGGGGCCCACTGCACAGTTTCGCCATGTGAGAGTCTCTTGCCAGACTTGGCCTCTCTGGGTTGTTGGTAGTGGTGACCATGTGACATACCCATGTGATAGGAGAGGGGCATTCATGATAAAAAGCCATTCTGTCCACTGGTTATCACAGTAATTAGAAAGCCTTAGTAACGGGCCGGAGAGATGCCTCAGCAGTTAAGAGCACTGGCTTCACTCCTAGGGGACCGGCGTTCAACACGGAGGCTCTCGACCATCTGTAACTCCAATTCTTGGGGACCCTCTGTAGGCCTCTGTGGACACCAGGCACACATGTGCTGCACAGATATATATGTGCTGAACAGACATACATGCAGACAAAATACCTATATACATAAAATACAACTGAAAAAGTGTCTTAAGAACTTAAGTAATGCGATAGCTCATGTCTGTAATTCCTGTATAAAATCACTGAGGCAAGAGGGTTGCTGTGCGTTCAAGGCAAGCCTGGCCTGTGCAGTGAGTTTCAGGCCGATTTGAGCTACATAGTGAGACACTGTCTCCACACAAAGGAATGAAACACACAACAATGTAAATCATCAAACAGAACTAGAGAAACACCAAAACAGTTATCATGACTCTGGGAACCTGAGCTCTGCCCAGCTGTGTGTGTGGCTCCGCTGCCCATCGGTGCAGGATTTAGACCTTGCTACATGTACTACTTCCTGTACCTCTGGGGTTGTACCTGGACCACAGTCACCTCTAACCTGTGACGGCGGGGATGTTTCTGTGGGGTCTTCACTAACAACTTCCTGAGAACCTGGGAGGGATTAAAAAATGTGTTGTGTTTTGAGACCTGTTTGGGGTTTTGCTGTGTAACTTTGGTTTGGTACTCTATGTAGCCAGGGCTGGTCTAAAAGTAATGGCAATTCTCCTGCCTCGGCTTCCCTCTCCCTGTGCATTTGAGCCTAGGCAAGTGCCATCACTTCAGCATACATTTTTTTCACCCTAAAGAAACCAAAATGCAAGCTGGACATGCTAGCGCACAACCATTAGTCCCAGCACTTGGGAGGCAGAGGCAGTCGGGTCTCTGAGCTCAAGGCCGAACCAAAATGCCTGTGATCTCAAGCACTTGAAGGTAGAGAGGCAGAAGGATCCAGAGTTTAATGTCATCCTGATTATAGTAGTGAGTTCTCCTATTAGAAAACCAAAAGGAGAGGGAGAGGCACCACCAACACTGTGTGTGTATGTATGTGTTGGTCACGTGGATCTTTCTAACAAAAACCTCTGTGGCTGTCTCTCAGCCGTTTCTCTGAGGCTGGGCCGCTGCTCAGCTGGGACCCCGCAGACAGCAACTGTTTCCTCCACTATTCCCACCTGTCGTGGGAGCTGTGGTCCCTGGGGAGCAGTGCTTAAGTCATGAGTGTCCTCCCCCACTTCCACCCCCTCCCCCACTGAGGGATGAGATCACTGCCACCTGAACACTTAGGGGAAAGAATAAACCCAAGTCAATCCTCAGGGAAGTTAAGGCGTCTGCTAGGGAGACAGCTCTCTCTAGCTGCTCCACCGATTGAGAGAACAGGTGGCCGAAGGCTTCCTACCTTCCTGTCACACCTCAGCCAGAAATCTGAAAACATGTCTTTAAAAAGACATCCCTTCACCCTTAGCCCCCCAGTAACTGCTCTGGGTACCTGCAGGTGTTTCACAGGTGGGGTCTGTTGGAAGGCCTCTGGTCATTGGAGGTGTGAGGCTGTCACCTCTTTCACTTTGTGGACCTGAGCTGACTAGGTTCCCTGTACCACAGGCCCGAAGCCACAGGCCCAGCTGACCCCGGGTTAGCATGTAAAGCTGCAGCAAAGTAAACCACTTTGTTTTTAGATGTAAGTTGTACCTCCAGTGTTTGTTTTAGTAACAGAAAGCCACCTGACACTTCTTGGAAAACAAGATTTTGTAGGTGTGGCAAGACATTGAAAACGTCTTTATTTCTTTTACCAACCCCATATCAGGACACTTTCCCACTTGTCTTCTGAACCGAACCAGAAAATCAGGAGGCTGTTTCCTTCCCTCATTGCTATGGGTTGGCAGGTCTACCCCGAGCCTTACAGAAGAGCCTCTGGGTCTGGAGATGGAGGTGTATAAGATGAACTTTGAGTGGGCAGGGTCTGGGAGTGGGCAGGGGCCATTTCCAGATACATCTTTTTCCATGGCAAAGACACATGCCGTCTAAATGCATGAGTATTCTCCCAAAGAGCCCAAGGGTGTGGGTTGGTTGCCTGGTATGTGTGCAGGAACCTGAAGGGCTTGATTGTACAGGGAATGATGTTCTGTGAGCAGTTTGGAGACCCATAAACTGTTGGTCCTCGTCTGACACCTTTAGTTTCCCTTCACCCCCAGCTACCCTGAACTGTAAAATAGGGCACCAACTGATGGCTCTCGGGGGGTGTTCAACCCAGTTTTGACATCATCCTATGGACGTGCAGTTCCTTTGACAAAATGTTCCCATTGTCAGGCTGAGGCTGGATGGAAACAGGATCTCCCTGGGGCCTGGCCTTTGTACTAGTTCCCTAGCTTCCAAAGAAGGGCACCTCTTGGCTTCCTTAATCCCCTTCTGTCTCCATAACACCTATCTTTTGAATACCCGCTGTGGCTAGATGCTTTACCCTGTTTCCCCAACCTCACAAGGCAATGTATTCTGCTGCTTACAGAGGAGGAAATAGCTCCTGTTACTGCATGGTCAGGAGCTGCCCAGGAAGTATGGTTCATGTCACACGAATCTGTTTGACTACTGGCCTGCTGTGTTTCATATTAAGAAAAAAATATTCTGCACCTGATGGTGGTGGCACACTCCTGTAATCCCAGCACTTGGGAGGCAGAGGCAGGTGGATCTCTGTGAGGTCATCTTCAGAGATGTTCTTCTGTGAGGTCTGTTCTACAGAGCGAGTTCCAGGACAGCCAGGACTATACAGCAAGACCTTGTCTCAAAAAAGAAAAGAAAAGCAAAGAGAAAAAATATTCTAGTTTTTACTTGAGGGTGGTATCCTAGGGGGACGGATCCTCCCTGTCTCTTCCCCTTAACTACCCTTCTCCCAGGCTGCTTCATGAAAGGAGGAAATTTGCCCCAATATAGGCACTTCAAGAGAGAAGTAGGTAATGGAGCTTAATCCAGAGGCTAAGCCTAGGATCAGGAGGCACCACTGGAGGATTTGCAGGCTGGGATCTGGCTCTCTAACTCCAGCTCTGCCTGAGATCTCAGGAGAACCATTCAGCAAGTGCTGGGTGGACCAGCCAAATACATGGTCTGGTGCTGAGGGTTAGAGGTAGGCCTGGAAACTGGGGGATGTCACCGGGTGTTGCCTGGTTGGGGGAAGCCCGTTCCTAGTGTACGTACAGGAAGACCGGAACTTCCCAGGAGTCATGGGAATGCTGGGAAATAGCCATGTGACCACAGAAGGTGACCTTTTGAAAGCTAAGGACATTGTTCTCTTGGCCCTTTGGAAAAGTGTCAGGGAATCCCAACCTCCTGCAGACCTACATGTTTGTGGTCAGGAGTTTTTAGTTCGCTTTTGGAGGATTACTCTCCACGAGGCACTTGAATTTTCTGTGGCATTTCAAAAATCTCTTTCCTGCCAGGGCTACCGATTTTAAACATTAGAGCTAACCTTTGCTTCTCTGTACCACCGAAAAGCTGCTGGAGGCAACTGGGTCACCTGGTTTCCATGATAATTGCAGGAACTACTGGCACCAGTGGGTTGGGGAACTTGTGTGGGTCAGATGCCCGAGTTTGGCTAATCAGTGTTTCACTTCCAGTCAGTGAGTTAGTCAAAGTGGGCAGAGGGTACCTAATCCGTCAGCTTCCAGAACCGACCCGCAGCGCTCGCTCCGCTCCTCCCAGCCAGCTTCTCAGTGCTTCCTGTGGACCCTTGGGGTGTGGAGCTGGTCGGGTGGTCTCAGCACTGGAGAGGCGTCATGCCCACCCCCACCGGTGCTGAGTCAGGCTCCCCCAGGAGCTCTTTGCCTCCCTCTGACGTGGGTGTGGATGCAGCAGGGTTGTTTATCTGCGCTCATTTCGCATGGTGATTTTTCCCTCTAAGGATTTCCGTGCTCTCTCCGGCTGCAGAGCCCACACAGAAGCCTTGCAGACCTGCCCTCAGGGATTCTAATGGGGAGCTGAAGAGGCATTTGTTGTCATTCAGGGCTTTGGAGAAAATGTCACTGGCTTCCCATATTTTCATCTATTTCCCCAGGTCAAGCAGGTGATTCAGGAGGGAGAGGAAACCCCGTGTGTTGATGCCTACTGTTTCCTTTCACAGCTCAGTGTGCCAGGTGCAGTGGCACAGGCTTTTAGTTCCGGAGGCAGAAGCAGAACTCTGTGAGTTTCTGGCATGCTAGGTTTACCCATCAGTTCCAGGCCAACCAGGGCTACATAGTGAGACCTTATCTCAAAAGAAAAAAAAATCAGTAAGTTGAAGAATCAACGCATCATGATTATTAACACACACACACACACACACACACACAGAGAGAGAGAGAGAGAGAGAGAGAGAGAGAGAGAGAGAGAACTCTAGAAAGCAGAAAGTACTTGCTTAGTGTGCAAGCCCTGGGCTCTCGCCCTAGCATGGAATAAACTGGGTGTAAAAGCATGCCTGTGATCCAAGTACTTGAGAGGTAGAGGCAGGAGGATCAAAAGCTTAAGGACATCTTTAGCTACATAGTAGGTTAGAAGCTAGCCAGGGATACATGAGACCCTGTCTTAAAAAATAAATAAAACTGAGAAATACAGAAAAATGAAGAGCAAAAAATCTCCCAGTCACACCAGTCTAAAGATAATGGCCTTTCCTGTTTTGTAATAGTTTACCAGTGTTTGTGTGTATAATTCAAATGATTATGAGAACACTTACAGTCTGTTTAATTTAACTTCTCTTAATTGTTACCAAGTATTGTTTGCAGTAAGACTTTACTGTTCCTGTAATAGTCCCAGTCAGATGGACAGAATAGATGGATACCTGAAGTGCTGATGAAAACCAAGTCCTGTATAAGCTGTGTTTTGTTTTGCTTTGGTTTCTGAACATACATATTTGCGACAGTTTAGTTTATAAATTGGACACAACAAAAGATTAATAGCAGCAAACCAGTAAGTAGAGCGACACACTGTAGTGAAAGCTATTTAAAACTTATGAATTGATTACTCTGGAATTTTCCATTTCATGTTTTTGGGACTCATTTGACCACTGATAACCATAACTACAGGAAGTAGAATTGCAGATAAGGGGAGGTGGGGCCTGAGTTCCTGTACCAGAGAGCCAGAAATTTCAGTCATTTTTAAGTTTGTGATAACAAATCACTACAGCACATATTTTTGTATGAATTTTTTTTTCTTAGATAAAATTTCAAGATGTAGCATTTCCGGATCAAAAGGTCTGTGTCTTTGCATAGCTTTGGGGTTTCCTGTTTTTGGTACTATAGATACAGTTTATCATAGATATAACCCCTCGCCCCCTATACACACACACACACACACACACACACACACACACTACCACCACGCTCTCTACACACATACACATACACACACACACACACACACACACTATCACCACCACCACATCCGACACCAGGATCTTCCTCCTTCCCAGTTGTTGGAGACTTTGCTAGTCTGAGAAGCTCTCACTCCGTTCTTCCCAGTTCTGACCAGTTCTGGTGTCTGGGACAAAGGGCTGTGCACTTTAAATCCGCATTCCCACAGTCAAGTAGTGATGGGTTCTGGGCTCGGGAGTGGGAAGGAGCTGGGTAAGAGGCTCCCTGGTCTTCCTGAGTTGGGCCCAGCCTAGGCAGGCCATGAGTGTGTAGGGTCACCATCTGCAAAAGCGTTGCCCAGACACTGGGCTGGAGTGGAGCTTAGGAGATCTATGTTTTAAATGTACAGCTATGATGGTGAACTGTGAGCTTGACAGGATCTACAATCACTTAGGAGGTGGGTGGCACAGTTCCTTGGGCTGTGTGAAAGGAGCAGGAGCTGCAGCATCCATTCACCCTTCTCTCCCTGACTGTCGATGGGGCGTGGCTGACTAGCTAAGCTCCTCCCACCCTGATTTCACCTCAATGAGCTGTGAGGTGGGATAAAGTCCCTCTTGAATTGCTTTGTCGGGGTTCTGACCACAACAGCCGAGACAGTAGCGCAACATAGTGTTGAAGAGACCAGACACAGAGCACCCAGGCTTACGGATAACCTTGAAGTTTATCACTTGCTTTCCTGGGGGGCAGGGGATGGAACCTGAAGCTTCAAGGATTCCAAGCTCTGCCACTGAGGCATACCCCTGATCCAGATGTCTGTGAGAAGAGAATTCACAGTTGCTGGAAGGGATAGTGAGAATTCCTGGGCCCAGCGGGTATGTGTTTACAATATGACAGACAGGCCTCAAAAAGGACCTGAGACCTTATAGTCTTGTAGACCCCTGCCTGGTTAAGAATTTCCCCAGAGCCCCTGGCAGGTTGACCGGTGCAGCTCAGTCCCCTTGAACTGTGTTCTCTTGTGTAGACTGTTGGTTCCAAGGCCCGGCCTCCGGGGAGTAGAACCACTACTGGGCCCTAGGCTCAGCTGAGCTTCCAGAATTCCAAGTATTGGGGGAGTAGACTGCTTTCACCTAGGCCATGCTCTGCTGTGTGCAGCCTAGATAAAGGGGACTTCTCTTCTGTCCTCCTAGGAGCTACCTGGGCTGATGAGGCTCCCTTCTTCCCTTTGGCCAGACAGCCAGACCCTTCCTGGGGATAGTCCACCCTGCCAGGTCCCCTGATTCCACCGTATCAGTCCGTTGGTGGTATTGAGGCAAGAGCCTGTTAAGTACCCATCTTGTTACCTCTTTCCAGAATGTCCTGTCTCCTGAAGTCACAGCTTATACACCTTCCTGACTCCATCCCCCGCCCCCTCAGTCCTCAAGACCCAAGACATCGGGCTATAAGAGCGACCCGTTGTTGCCTCTGAACTCGGATGGTGCGTGGTCCTCGTCACCTCCCTCTTGTGTCTGTGGTATTCTGCAGCTGTGTTCCCATTCCCAGTGTTTGGTGGTCCTGAGAGGCAGCTTCTGGGGGCTCTGGGCTTCACTTTTTGCAAATCCTCTGAAGACACAGGGTGCCTTTGTAGTAGGTCCAAATCAGAGACAAAGGCAGGCCCTGTACCATCTCTGCAATGGTGGATTGAGGGTGTTACCCAGGCCACAGGCAGGAGGGCTGTTCTTGGTGTAGCAGCCGCAGGCCCTGCCTTGGCGGAGAGACCCTGTCTAGTCACTTGAAGATCACATGCGTTCCAAGAATGACTTGTCTGGAGACAAGCTTTCAGCAAAGAGCAGGCCTGCTCCTACCTCAGCACAAAGCTCAACTCCAAGGTGATGCTGCTGGTAGTGGCAGGTTCTGTCCAAAAGTGAGCACAGTCAAATCCTCTAGGAGGTTGTGCCTTGACCCAAACTATGGGGACCTGGTGCTGTACTGGGCCCCAGGGTGCTGCTATGTTGGAATACATTGAGATTCGTGCAGAAGTCCTGGGGGTGGACCTAAGTCCTCCCCACCCCTCAGTGGGTCCTTCCAAGGGTCATGTCCCACTACTGACTGGGTGGCTTAGCTGGCTTCTGGGACTCAGCTGCCACATTTAAAGTCTAAGACTAGTCTACATGTACCCCACACTCAGGTACCCTTAGATGGTCCCATTTTCAACCCACAGACACTGGGTTTCTGGATCACACTGAGCCTTTCTTGGTGACATCCTGTTTCTTCCTCTTAGTCCAGCCTGGCCAGTATCTTAGGGTTTTTTGTTTGTTTGTTTTGTTTTGTTCTGTTTTGTTTTTGCCCTTTTTCTGTGCCCTGTGTCAGCTCCTCCCATCAAGAATGGCTTCCCTTCAGGCTAACCCCTCCCACCCCAACCGCAATCAGGATACTTCCTTCTGAACTCTGCCCTTCCCCTCAAAGTTACCAGCTAGTCAGATACTCGTCAACACCCAACTTTCCTTGAGATGGCGTGTCCTGTACACTGCTCTACTTTACCTCTGGCATGGGTCCTCTCTAGGGATCATGGGATTTCTGCTTCTGAGGTCAAGTCATCAGCTTGATGAAATGTCACTTGTCATGATCTTGTTGTTGTTGTTGTTGTTCTTACAGGACAAAAGTGTTTCTTTCTCAAGGCTGTAGCTCCAGAGCCAAGCACAGTTAGATTTTCCAGATGTTTATTGACTGAACAAACATGTTGACAGTTGAGAGTGACCCTGACTTTTCTGATTGGACATTTTGTTCCATGTGATAGGAGTCTGCTCAAGCCGGTCCCAAGCAGGCTGCTGCGGCCTCGTGCTGGCTTTTGGCACTCCTGTGTTGAGTGCTTGTTTGATGTGTGTATATGGGAAGCTTGTTCTAGGCAAGACCTCTGCCTGGTGTTTAAGCCGCCGTGCCATCCCTGTTCCCCCACTGCCTTTGCCTAGCAGGAAAGCGGAACAAGGTCCCTGTGCTTCTTTTCCAGGTGCTGCTGGAGGCAAAACCATGCTCACATTCATGGCCTCTGACAGCGAGGAAGAGGTATGCGATGAGCGGACATCCTTGATGTCAGCTGAGAGCCCGGAGGGCCGGCCAGGACCGGAGGATGCAGACAGCACTGCCCAGTGGGTAGGTTCTAACATCAACTGTGGGCCTCAGAACAGGACCATGAGGTTCCCGTGTCTTATTTATTAATTCATTTATTCATTTATAGTCAGGGCGTCTCTGTTTTAGTGGGGCTTAATTATGGGGACCCAGCCCTCTCCTCCTTTTTTTTTTAATGTCCTAATTGTGAGATGAGCAGGTTGGAGCTCTCTATGGTGTCTGCCCAAGGACCTCTGGACCATTTCTTCTGTTAGGTGTTTCTTAAGAGAGAGAGAGCTGACTAGTCCGTGGATGACACCAGGTGTTCTTCCACTGAGGAAGAGCAAATAAACATGAAAACTGGCCAAAGTGGTGTCCACTGGCCACGGTGCATGTGTGTCTTCTGTCTGTAAAGGCTTTGTACACAATTACAGCATGCACTGGGCTGGCTGGCACATCCCCCTTCGCCTCCCACCCCTCACCTGCCTTTCAAATGCAGGCTGCTATCTCCAGAACTGTGAGTTTGAGTGCTTGAGACAGAGCATTAAGATGGTAGGAGGAAAAGCTCTTAGCAGGGCAGGGTTCTGGTAGGTAGCCAGACAGAGTAGCTGCAGAATGAGTTGGCCTGAGTTAGGCTTGACTTTAGCCTCACTTTGACCCGTACTGCTGTAGCCTCAGGCCAGGAGCTGGCTAGTAGTCAGTCATTGCCTGACCATTTCAGCTTGGTCAGGCAAACCGCATCTGAGGTTAATCTCATTCCATGCCCAGAGGGCTTTTTTTTCCTCCAGCCATCCTTAATCCTTTGACCTTAAAATCCCAAACCCTTTCTCCTTGTTCTCTTCAAGGTTAGTGTCTGAGCTCCAGTGGGTTCACAGTTCAAGGTCACCAGCCTGATCTCTGTTTCCTCATCTCCTCCCTAGCCTGTAGGAGATTCTTCCCAGACCAATGTGGCCATGCTGGTTAGGGGCCTTACTACCTGCCCTTGGGAAGGACCAGGGTCTTTGATGTACCCTGCTGTGGTTGTGCAGGCTAGCTTTAAACTTTCTTCACCACTGTCCTAAGTTTTTTACATGTCCCGAGACCTAAATGGAAGCTCACAGCTCTCATGTCTAGAAAGCAGCATTTAGCCTCCTGGGATCTACCTCCGAAAGCCCCTTCATGGTGTCAGTAGCTCACCGTGATTTCCCACAGAGGAGCCAGGACAGCGAGGAAGACTGTGAGGAGGATCCAGACCGCTACACCTGCCACGGGGTTCCTGGGCAGCCGCCGGGCCTGGAGGAAGAGCTGACCCTCAAGTATGGGGCGAAGCATGTGATCATGCTGTTTGTGCCTGTCACGCTGTGCATGGTTGTGGTGGTGGCCACCATCAAGTCCGTGCGCTTCTACACGGAGAAGAATGGGCAGCTGTGAGTTGGGAACCTGGCATCGGGAGGTTGAGGTGGCAATGATTTAAGGGGGTCATAGGCCCCCTCAGCTGCTGTGCCTGTAGCTCTGTACTGGTGGCCATGGAGAGCAGCGGCAAGGACTGGGACATATCCTGACACTCTCAGTGCCTCCAGTCACATGACTTGTCTGGACACATATCTGACTTGTGTGCCTCCATTTTCTTGCTTCATGGCTTTAATTATGGGGCCACCTGGGAATTAACTAGGCTAATGTACATGTCACACAGTACTCGCCGAAGGCTAAGTGGGGTCTGGCTACAGGTGGCACTGGTACCATGGCACTGAGCTCCGGGTACCAGGTGCCTGGTCCTGGCCCACTGTGTCTCAAACACCATGTGACCTGAGGTGAATCTGGGTCTCTGCTCCCTTAGATGTGAGGTGGCAGGGTTGGACCCGATGATTTACTAGCACACTTTGAGCAGATGAGGAGGACTTATCAGGCCCTTTTGCAGCTTTAATAAACATAACACAGAGAGCTGGGGCCTTCCGGAGCCCCAGCCCTCCACCCTCCCCTTCCCGGGCTCCTCACTGCTGAGTACATTCTCAGCATCTCGGCCCGCAGACACTTGATGTCCAGTTTGAATTTGAATCCTTTTCCTTTGTTTTAGAAGAGAGGAGGAAGGGAAGTTTGTGGCCTGTGGGGGACTCATGGTAGCAACAGGTGGAAGGCTGAGAGAGGGCGGGGTTAGCATGGCTGCCGGCAAGCTGAGCTGGGAAGAGGAAGGTGCCTGGGAATTGCTTCCAGACTTGGGCAGTACTGCCTGTGGCTGCAGTTGGAGGTAGGGGTGGGAGGGTGGGGCAGAGGGTGCAGGAGTTTTAGGCTACAGAACGTTGATGAAGTGTATTGTAAGGATTCTGTAGGGGCATAGAATCAATGAATGTGTGTGATGAAAAAGGATATATTAGCTCAACTTACACAGTAAAGGCTAGGGAGTCCAACAACAGCTGTTTGCACGTTGAAGAGGCTGAGAACCCCATAGCTGCTCCGGTCCACAAGGCTGGATACCTCGGCAGTCCCAACCTGTTGCTGAATGCCTGGAAGATTCCCAGACAGCTGCTGGCCTTTAGTCCACAGTGGCTGAGGTTCTGTCAGCAAAGGGTGGCAACAGCAGCAGCAGCACCAACAGAGCAGATGATCTCACTAGCAAGGAGTGACAAAGGCAGGCAGGCAAAGCAACACTGCTTCCCCCCAACCTCTTCCTACCTGAGCGTACAATGGGAGGAGCTGTCCACCCCTGGGAGGGTTGCTCCTGCCCAGAAATGCCCTCACAGACCCAACATGAAACATGCCTCTTAGTTGATTCCAGAGCCACTCACATTGACAATCAAAACTATTTATCACACGGAGAAGCCGGCAGCCAGAGCTGAGGTCCTGGTGGTGGGAGAGTCAAGTGGAGGAGCGAGGGCTCAGTGAGCTGTAGTCTGTCCTTTCTGCCATGATGGTTCCGGTTATCAGAGGGATACAAGTCAACTGACCAAGAGGCAGAGGCCACTCATACAGATAGCAATGGCCCGCCTCCATCAGGGCCCAGCCAGTGCCGGGGTTCTAACAGAGCAGTGTGGAGTTTCTAGGAGCTCCATGGTCAGCCTGGGGGTCACTGAGATGGGGGTTTCCCCGGGGCAGCAGACACTGAGCCTCTTCTGGTGACCTCTTCAGCATCTACACCCCCTTCACGGAGGACACGCCCTCAGTGGGCCAGCGGCTCCTCAACTCCGTGCTGAACACCCTCATCATGATCAGCGTCATCGTGGTCATGACCATCTTCCTGGTGGTACTCTACAAGTATCGCTGCTACAAGGTGAGGTCTGTGGCCCCCTGCCCCTCCCCCTCTTTCCCGTCCCCTCTACCCCACTCCTGCCATGATGCGGCCAGAGCCACTGCCATGTGGCAACTTTCTAAAACCATACCCAGGTTTTCTTCCCTCTGCTGAACAGTTTGCCTTTTCATGCTCTCTGGCACTGTGGGACGCTGACCTGATGCTGACTTTAAAACTGTATGCCCTCCACCTCACCCAATGTCCTCTGAGCTCCTCACCACAGTATTTCTGACACTCTGCTCTGAAGTTAATTTTATTTCTTCTGAAGTTCTGTTTTAGCTTCCCTCACCCCAAGACTTTCTCTCTCTCTCGGTTTATGTTTAATCTTCCTGTCTCCCTGCAGACAGGGATGCTCGTGTGCTGGGGTAAGGGATGTTATCATTCTTTCTGCTGGCGAAGGAAGCTAATTCAAGTTCAAGTATATAAATGCAGGCTTATTGGGTCCTGAAGAATGGGGCCAGAGGTTGCCATGTGGAGGCAGACAGCAAAATGCGCGTGCAGAGAGGGAGAGAGAGAGAGAGAGAAGAAATGGAGAAAGGAGGAGAGAGAACCAGAGGAGAGAGAGAAGACACACACACAACACACACATACAGAAAGAGAGAGAGAAGGGAACCAAAATTTCTGGATTGTATAGAAGGAGGAAGGGAAGCCCCTGCCCCTGGGATGGAAAGTTCAGGATAGAGAGAGGGTGTGCCAGCCAATCCCTGTAACAGGTGGGGACGGAGGAATGCCGGGAGAACCACCTGGAGGTGAGGTCTGCAGCCTAACATCAAGGTCTCCTGGCCCTGGGAAGCCTTTGGGTTGGATTCAGCCTCCCCATGGAATGATGAAAGAGTCATATCTCATGTGACCCCAAAGATGTCATAACCCCACACCAGGCTCCCCAAATGGGGATTGAATTTCTGACCTTGCACATGCTAGGACTCCTGAGCTGCTCCCTCAACCCTTGTGTTGGAAGGGGTGGCAGGAGTCAGCTCTCTCCTCTTACCATGTGGGCTCCAGGGGTTGAACTCATGTTGTCAGGCTTGGCAGCAAGCACCGTTATGCCCTGGGCCATCTCCCAGCCCACTTTCTATGATTTTTGTAGACAAGGTCTTGCTAAGTTGACCAGGCAATCCTCCTGCCTCAGCTTCACCAGTTAGACTGCTATCACAGACCTGTGCTAGTAGGCCTGGCTGTGCATCAACTTTTAGACACTGGTTTCAGGCCGCAGGCTTTGAAGCCTTTAAGACCAACAGGACGTTGAGCTAGGTATTACCTATTCAAAACGGCCACCACAGGCATAGCTGGCCCTTTGTGTTCTGGCAGCTGTGTTTATGGAGCAGGAAGAGGAGAGGGGCCCATGGTGCAGAGAGAGAGAGCCAGCCATAGCTCGGCTGGGTGATATGGGGTTGAACGGTGGGAGGAGCTACCAGGAAATGTTCTTGAATGGAAGCATAACTCATCCGTAGCAACTGCCCATGTAAATGAGACAGGGCTTCCAAACGAGGAGGGAGGAGGAAGGTTCTGGGAAGCTGGGGGAAGGCTACCTGTTTGGACACAGAAAACACTAAACAACCTCTGGTCGTGGTGGTGCTCGCCTTTAATCCCAGCACTGGGGAGGCAGAGGCAAGGAGATCTTTGTGAGTTCGAGGCCAGCCTGGTCTACAGAGCGAGTTCCAGGACAGCCAGGGCTGTACAGAGAAGCCCTGTCTCGAACCCCTCCACACCCGCCCCCCCAAAAAAGAAAGAAAACAAGACCACAAGCTAGAAACAGCATAGGGCGTGATCTTGCTGTACTCAGTGTGTGACCTGTGGACAGTCCCACAGAAGTGGCTTGACCATCCACACAGTCGGGGTCTTTGGGCAGTTCTGAGCGGACAAAGCCCAGACAATTGAGTCATAGTTGGGATAAAGAGCATGAGTAGGTTCCAGAGGCTGCCCCTTCCCTTCCTTTAAGGCTGAGTGTACAGTCCAGCATGGCCCTTCCTCCAGGTAAACTCTGCTGGAGACCCAGTGGGCTCAGAGGATAACCAAGGAGTCCTCAAAAGTGAGATGAGGCTAGGGGGAAGCGGCACCATCTTCTCCTCGACCCCTCCGTGGTCAGCCAAGAAAGGAGGGGCCCCTCTCCTGAGTTCCTTAGTGGGAATGACTTCCCTTCCATCACACCCCTCAGGAGGCTTGCCCTGACCACTCTGTCCAGACAGCAGCCAGTGAGCCTCCTGACCCTTTGTCCAGACTGACCTTCATCCGACCTGCTATCTAGTGTCTGTTTTTGTGATGCCTTTTGGTAGGAACTTTGCAGGCTTCAGAGAGTTAGGGTGTCTGTGAAGAAAGACCGCCAGCATGCTCTTTGCACATGATAAGTGTGAAGGGGATCGCCCAGCACAGTGGACCCTTAGGACCCCCGCCTCCTCCAGACACTTGGAGGTGACTAGGAATAACTCCCTGAGGGGTCCGCCTTTCCTGTCTGAGAAGGATGGTCTGGCTCCGGTCCACGGAGATAATGCACACGTGTGTCACCAGACTTAGCAAGAGAACCTGTGTTTCTGGCAGCCCCAACAAGCCAGGCTTGGATGCTTGTCATGCATAAGCCAGTTTTTAGAAGCCAAATCAATAGTAAAATGGCAGAAAAGGGAGATTTAGTCAGTGTGGCTACACTGGAAAGTGGGACAAAGAGACCCAGTGACCCACCCCTCAGATCCACTGACTTCCCCATCAGGTCCGTCTCTCAGGTCCTAACGTGGGAGTAGGCTTTAAAGAAGGTAAGAGATCATGATGCCCAAGCAGTCCTGGGGCACGCGTGGTCCTGCCTGTCACCACCCAGATTCACTACAGCCAGACACACTGTCAGAAGTATGTGAAACTCCTTCCCTGGAGGCCAGCTCCTCTGGCTAGCACCAGGCTTCATTGCTTTCCTTCTGAAAGCTTGAGATTCCTAGGGAAATTCAGATTCCTTGGGTTCCATTCCTTGGGGTCTTTTTGCTTTTCAAGATAGGATTTCTCTGTGTAGCCCTGGCTGTCCTGGAACTTACTATGCAGATCAGGCTGACCTCGAACTCAGAGATCCATCTGCCTCTACCTTCCAAGCGTTGGGATTAAAGGTGTGGGCCACTCCCACCCCTGGGGTCCATCATTTCAAGCCTTTGGTAGCCAAAGGGAAGGACAGATGGAATTGTCTATCTCCTGGTGTCTTCATCCTGCTGGCGGTTACAGCGGTCCTCTTGTTTCCCCTGCCCAGTTCATCCATGGCTGGCTGATCATGTCCTCCCTGATGCTCCTGTTCTTGTTCACCTACATCTACCTCGGGTGAGTGCTGGCGGCTGAGCAGCCGCTCCCTGTGGCCTAGCTGCACGAGAAGGACCTGGACAGGGAAAGATGTCACTGGGTTCCTCAGAGTCAGCAGCTCCGGCCTCCAGGCTCTGACACAGAAGTGGGCTCCGTGGTTGGTCACAGCTTTCTTTCTGGTTCCTGACTTAAAATGAGCAAAGGAAGCTGGCCTGGCAAAGCCTCCTTAGAACACACTCAGAAGGTGGAAAGCCCTCAAAGTTACATTCTACTTGGGGGGGTTGTGTGGCTAAGCCTGGTGCATCTGCCCTCTCGCCCTTTGATTTTGGATATCAGCCTGACCCAGAGGCTCATGGAGAAATACTCTTTTAGAGGACCCATCTCCGCATAGGGCTTTCCGGGGGGTGGGGGGTGGGGAGGAAGGGGCATCACATGGATATGTGACCTGTGTCCCAGCTATTGGTTCTCTCCCCACCACATTCCCGAAATACCGAGAGGTTAATTGCGGGGCCCATGGAAATGGAGGATGGGCAGGTTGTAACTCGAACCCAGATTGGGACCTAATGGCTGAGGAGTGGAGGGTGTCGGGCAGTTCAGGGTACGGCACACCCCACCCCACCCCCAGTGTCCCACGCCCTGCTGCACCTTGGGCCTGCAGGGAAGTGCTCAAGAGCTACAACGTGGCCATGGACTATCCCACACTCTTCCTGGCCATCTGGAACTTCGGGGCAGTGGGCATGGTGTGCATCCACTGGAAGGGGCCGCTGCTGCTGCAGCAGGCCTACCTCATCGTCATCAGCGCACTCATGGCCCTGGTGTTCATCAAGTACCTGCCGGAGTGGTCCGCCTGGGTCATCTTGGGTGCCATCTCTGTGTACGGTAGGTAGCTCGGAGCCCGGGTGAATCAGGGGTGGAGCGGTGTCGTCCTTACTCTGGCATTGCTGTGACCAAAATAACCGACAGAAACAGTGCAAGGGAGGAAAGGTTCATTTTAGCTCATCGTTTCAGGCAGTGACGGTCCATCAGAGGAGGGAAGGCAAGGGGCGTGGCCCAGTACCAGCAAGCGACAGAGGCTCCTTGCAGTAGATCAGGAAGCAAGTTTACTGGAGCCAGGCGCTGGGTCTGACCTTCGAAAGGCCACCCCTAGTGATCTGAATCCCTTAGCTAGCCCCCCACCTTCTAAAGATGCTAAAACAGTGTCACCAGCTAGGGATTAAGCATTCAAAGCATGGGCCTCTAGGGGGACATTTCGCATCAGATTATAACAGGTGAGAAGGCACGCAGGACATTCCCCTCTGTCTGCTTCTACTCCAGCCAGTGCAAACTCCAGGTTGGTGGGCTTGGGACACCAGTCCAGCCGCAAGGTGTGGCCCGGCGCTCACTTAGGTTCCTGGTGATGGAGGGGTGGCTCCTCGCTGCATTGCTTGGGAATCAAGGTCCCCTTTAATATGACAAGGATGTCTCTCTTTTCCCAGATCTTGTGGCTGTGCTGTGCCCCAAAGGGCCACTGAGAATGCTGGTGGAAACTGCCCAGGAGAGAAATGAGCCCATATTTCCTGCCCTGATATATTCGTGTGAGTAGTCCCATTCCTCTGCCAGATGGTGGGATCAGAGGGTGGCCTCTGGTGGAGCCATGAATGTTGGTTTTGAGAATTGGCAGGTTAGGTGTTCTATCTTAACCAAAGATGAGGATCAAATCATGATAACGCTTATGAGGGTCACCACATCTGTGCCCACACTTCTGAGGGTTACACTTCTGATGACCTTGGTGGGCTGGAAATCAGGGTTAGAAGCAGGGTACACAGGCTATGGACAATCCTGTGGCCATATTCTTTAAAAAAAAAAAATAATAATTTATTCTATTTTATGTGCTTTAGTGTGAAGGTGTCAGATCCCTTGGAATTGGTGTTACAGATAGTTGTGAGCTGCCGTGTGGGTGCTGGGAATTGAACTCAGGTCCTTTGGAAGAGCAGACAGTGCTCTTAACCACTGGGCCACCTCTCCAGCCCCCTATGGCCATATTCCACCATCTTGGAGCCCGCACAGGGTACAGGCCACATCCTGTGACCCTACCCCCTTTAGAACCTTGCAACCAGCTCTCAACCCTGCAGGATTTGGAGAGCTGGGTTCCCACTTATCTCTGGGTCTCATGGACAGCAACGTAGCGGTGGAAGTTGGTTATCCCTGAAAGGAAGGCACAGGGATTGCCCCTGGCCTTGGGGTCGTGTCAGAGGGCTATGGGTTTATATATGTATTTAACAGATGTCAACTTTAAATTGAGTCTCTGCTTACCGGTAGGCCCTGTGACTGACCTGGAGGTCATGTAAATCGTTTGCGCCCTGTGGTGGCAGAGGTCACTCTCTTTGACATTGTGTCTGTCTAAGTTTAGAGTCTGTGATTCTGGGGTGCTGGTACCTCCGGGACCCAAGAAGCCATCTGCAGATCTGGGTAATGATGAATAAGGAATCAAGCTTAGAATTGCCAGCAGCATGTCCTCTGGCTTGAAAGTACATCCCAGGGATGTTCTAAGGATGAGGGACAGATGGCTCTGGTCAGTCTGAGTGCCCATGGCCAGACATTTCCCCATGTGCAAAGGAGGTTTGTGTCCATGGGAATTCATTTTTGGAGGTGAACTAAGGCAGGAGGGTAAGGGGCCAAGGCCTTCAGGGCCATGGGGGAGGCTGTTTTGCAAAAGATGGCCAGGAGCCCTCCTTCATAGGTCACCCTTGACCAGAGACCTGATTTAGGTAGGGGTTAGCATGGGGTAGAAATCTGGAGGCCAGCCTTTGGGGAAGGGGGAAGAGCAGCAAGTGCGAAGACCCTGAGGTAGGCCTGGGCTCGGTGTGTTCAGGGAGCACCCAGAGTCCAGTGCTGCCAGAGCAGGTGGGAGGAGAGAGAGGTAGGGAGGGGAAGGCCTGACAGTGTGAGCCCTGCACATGGCAGTGGGCCACGCTGGCTCCTGAAAGATCCCACGGCCTGCTAAGTGTGTGGTGAATACAGGGGCCTGAATTAGGGAGGCGGGGGTCCCAGGCCTGTTTAGTGGGTACAGTTTCAATCCTGTAAGAGGAAAAGAGCTGATATTTGTGCCACAGATCTGAATACAGAGAGTGCCACTGAGCTGCAAGTGTTGCATTTTGGATACTTGCATACACATGTGTATGCATGTGTGTCCATGTGAACATGTGTACACCGCATGCACACAAGCCAGAAGGAAACGATCAGCTCCCTCACGTAGAATCAGGGGCATTTACAAGAGCACGAGCTTGTTAATGGTGCTGGAGCGTGAGCTCTGCTTCTCATGGTTGTGCAGCAGGTGCTAACCACTGAACCAGCCCTTCAGCCTCAGGACTGAAAAGTTGTCCTCATTTTACATATATGTGTGTCTGGTTGGCAAAGGCTGTCTGTGCGTGACGTGCATGCAGTGCCCATGGAGGCCAGAAGAGGGCAGTAGATCCCCTGGAGCTGGCGTCACAGCCGCTTGTGAGCTGTCATGTGGGTGCTGGGAATTGAACCAGGACCTCTGCTAGAGCACTATGTTTTAACCGCTGAGCCCTCTCTCTAGGCCCTCATGATTACATTTTTAGGTTGCATCAAAAAAAAAAAAAGACAATTGAGGTTCTTGCTGCAGTGGTAAGAATCACGGCAGACAGGTTTTTAGAAGGTTTCTTCCGCTGTTTGACAGTCTCGGATGAAGGAGGGAAGCTGAAACTGTAACCAAAGGTCACACACGTGTTCAGAAAACTCTCAAGAGAGAGTCTCGCAAGCCACGGTAGCAGCTGTAGGATCGGGCTCCAAAGGACAGGGTGGAGGGATTCAGCGGAGGCACCAACGTAGTTCTAGAGCATGAGGGAGGGTTGGTTCTTGCTTAGAGACGGTGACAGCCTTGGAAAGTATGGGGACTGAAATCACTGTTGAGCCGGCGCCACAGGAAGCTGCCTATTTCACTGACGTTCTGAGCGATTCCCTCGCGTGAAGAATTTCCACGCCTCCCTTCTTGTAATAAGCTGAAACCCCCAAAAATGAAACCAAAGATGATTTTTAAAGAGACACAGTTCACCAAGCTGTTACTTGAGAGGAGGGCAAAAAAAGACAAAGGTAGAATGTCAGTCCCCACCCAGCCAGTGACCTTGAACTCCTGTTCCCCGAAGCTTCTATCAGCCAAGCAGGAGCCATACTGAAGGATGGGGCGGGGGGGGGGGAGGGGGCTGCACAGGCTTCCTGGGGACAAGCCTGGCTCCAGGTCAGGGGCAGCTACTGTGAGTACAACCTGAAGCGTGTGTGCCCCTTTGCTCTTTCTGTAGCTGCCATGGTGTGGACAGTGGGCATGGCAAAGCTAGACCCCTCCTCCCAAGGAGCGCTGCAGCTCCTCTATGACCCAGAGATGGGTGAGTATAGGGGTTCACAGCCTTGACTCAGGGGAGCCCCTCATCTGCACCCATGTGGCCCGCCCCTCTATGAGTTAAGGCTCAGAACGGCAGGGTCACATTACCTGATAGCCAGACTTTGACACCTGTCTTAGGGAATAAGTGAGGGTTGGACTGTCCATCCCGTGCCTCAGTTTCCCACCTCAATTTTGCTGGATGTTGGTGGGGGTTGGTGGGGGCGAGCCTTCCGGACTTTTGTACCTTCTGACCAGCCTCTGTCTCTCCCTGCCACTCTTCACCGCGTGTGATGGCGGTGGTCCTTTGTTCCTGGATGCTCAGAGGAAGACTCCTATGACAGTTTTGGGGAGCCCTCCTACCCTGAAGCCTTTGAAGCCCCCCTGCCTGGCTACCCAGGGGAAGAGCCGGAAGAAGAGGAGGAAAGTAAGGTGCCCAAGCTCAGATGGCCTGTTTCACGAGGCAGCAGGGCCTCCACAGGTCTCCTGTCGCTGTGTCATCCATGTTCCGGGGGGTTGGGGGGTGGGAGTGGAGTGGGGTGGCACTAAGTTTATTTAAAAATACCCGTAGTCTGATTCCATGCTAAACCTCGAAGCGGCTTGCGGCCCCAGTAGTAAGCGACTGTCCCTTTCTCTTCTAACCAAGTGGCTCGCCTAAATTCCCGGCTTCTGCCTTGGCTGTCGGTCAGCTCCCTCCCTGGTTCTGTCCCTGTACCCCCAATCTTTTCCTAGGCAGTCTGTCTAGTCCTAGTCCTAGTCTTCGGTACTGCTGCTGAGGGATACCGTCATCTTGTTCCTTGACCCTTTTACTAGGTCCCGTGGCTGGCTGATGTCCTGCCAGCCCTTTACTACTCCTTCTTCTTCTTCTTCTTCTTCTTCTTCTTCTTCTTCTTCTTCTTCTTCTTCTTCTTCTTCTTCTTCTTCTCCTTCTCCTTCTCCTTCTCCTTCTCCTTCTCCTCCTCCTCCTCCTCCTCCTCCTCCTCCTCCTCCTCCTCCTCCTCCTCTTCCTCCTCCTCCTCCTCCTCCTCCTCCTCCTCTTCCTCCTCCTCCTCCTCCTTCTCCTCCTCCTCCTCCTCCTCTTCCTCCTCCTCTTCCTCCTCCTCCTCCTCCTTCTTCTTCGTCTTCTTCTTCTTCTCCTCCTCCTCCTCCTCCTCTTCTTCTTCCTCCTCCTCTTCCTCTTCTTCTTTTTTTTCTTCCTCCTCTTTTTCTTCTTCCTCTTCTTCCTTCTTCCTGCTGAAGTGTCCTATGAGTAGGATTGGACAGGGGCCACTTTCTTTTCTCCATATAGGGGGCGTGAAGCTCGGCCTGGGAGACTTCATCTTCTATAGCGTCCTGGTGGGCAAGGCAGCAGCCGCTGGCAATGGAGACTGGAACACCACCCTGGCTTGCTTTATCGCCATCCTCATTGTGAGTGGGCTGCATGGTGGAGGTGGGGGTCACATCTTCCGGGATGCTCACAGGGCACTTATAGTTTCTGTCTTCCCTCTCAGGGGCAAAGGCAGAGAGGGGAGGGGTGCCCACCTCAGAGTGTGGTCTAAGGAAGGTATGTTCCTTCCTTAGAGAGAGCACCAGGGGAGCAGACAGGAGGTTTTGATCTCACTGTACCTTAGTGCTAGGGCCTGGATGAAAGCTTCTGGCCCTTGACCCTTAGTTCCTGGGATCTTGTGAGATTTATGGGAGATGAAATACCTAAAGGCTTTTACTGTGGGTACAGCCTGGGCGGAGTGTGGGAGGACACCCCTCCCATTCCACAGCTACATGTTCTCTGTGCTCCTGGGACCCCCATAGAATGCTGAATCCTGGGTTCTCCAACCCCGCAGTCTGGAGGCTCAAGCTAGTGGACATATCCGATGATGTCATCTTGGAGGAGGCTTCCTTTTAGATGTTAGAGTCCTGAGAAGGCTGTAACCCTGTGCTACCCTTGGGTGGGAAGCCTGGTACTCTGCCCAGTGTCTGCAAGAGCTGTTTCTGCCCACGCATGTGTCAGGGATGGGACAAGAGAACCTCTCCCTCCCCCTTCTTCCCCTACCGTCCGTCTGACTTGGACCCTGTTGTCCCAAGGGCAGGACAGGTACTTCGGTGCCTTGTCCCCACCCTGGACCCCAAGGGTGGAGGTGGGAAGGGGTGCATTAAATGGCCTCTGTGGTTTCCTTGGTGTCCGCTGCCGAGCCCCTCAGAGAATTCTATTTTAGCTCCTCCGAGTGTCCCGTAAGTGCATGTTCCCTGGAGAGAGACTCCCACCATCCTATGTGACTGCTTCTCCTCGGTGGGGAAGCCACATGGCCTGTGCAGAGCTGTGACCAGCCCCCGTGGCTCCTGACCTTGGGGTGCCTATGGGAGAGAACCCTGCCCCGTGCACCTTGAGGGGCTACTGCCTGTCTAGGAAAGGCAGCTGCCTGGCTGTGGCACTTCATGGTAGTCTCAGGGCTGCACCACCTGCCATGGTAGTCACCCATTTCCCTCATCTCCCTGTCCTGCAGGGTTTGTGCCTGACCCTGCTGCTGCTCGCAGTGTTCAAGAAGGCCCTGCCCGCCCTCCCCATCTCCATCACCTTCGGCCTCATCTTTTACTTCTCCACAGACAACCTGGTGCGTCCTTTCATGGACACGTTGGCCTCCCACCAGCTCTACATCTGACGGGAGACAGGGTGTGGCCCTCAGAGCCGTAGGAACCTTCTCTGGATGCAAGTGACTAGTTTTACACTCTAGTGCCATATTTTTTTTTAAAACAAACTTTTTTTTCCTTACAAAAAAAAAAAAGAATAAAAAAGTGTTGTGTTTACTTCGCAATGAGGAAGCAGAAGCTGCTGTTTGGTGCTAGTTGTCCTGTCACCAGACTGTGGCTTTCCTGCCTCTGCACCTACCTGTGGCACCGGTGGAATGCCCAGCAAGCGTATCTTCAGGGATGAGGTCACGCGTGTGGATCAGGCTGTGGAGGACTTGGGCCCCGTCCAGGTCTGTAATCCTCCAGGGCCGAGTAGAAGGAACATGTGCGTCTGGGATCAGGAAGGATGCTCAGCACCATCACCCCGACCAGAGGAGCAAAGCCAGTTTGCAGCCATGAATGTTCCCAGTGCTTTGTTCGTGGTGTCTCTGTTACTTTAGAACCTTTAGAAGCTGAGTCCTGTTCTTACTACTGCAGTGACTGCTGGGAAGTGGCTTAATATTAATACCAATAAATAGATGCTCCTGTTGGAATGTTGGTGTTTGGTCCCTTTGTTGACATTGGCTCCCATCCCTGCATCCTGGGGTTCTCCAGAGGTGATGTGTACTGGGTACTGGGGAGGGACCTAACCCATCATGAAGAAGAGAGGCTTAAGCCTTGCCTCTCCTTGCCTTGTACTCAGTTCTTTAAGTAGAAAGTGTCATCACAGGGCATTGGGAAGTACTGGGACAAAAGCCTGCAGAATCCCCACAGATCCCCTGGCCTTGGCCTTGGTAGGGAGGGTGTGATGTCAGAAACGCTGCAAGGGGGTTGCTAAAATGCCGAGTGGTCCCTTTGACAGATGTCTGTCCTTAGTAGGAGCCAGCAAACCAAGGGACCAGGGCACCAGCTAAGTTCAGAGAGTTGCTCTCAGTTCCTGCCAGTGGTGAAAGGCAGGCCAGCTTTTCCCTTCACGCTGCGTCAGCCTGGCACAGGTTGCCAAATCTCAGAAGTGCCTCTGGGTGTGGACATGAGGCCACCGAAGCTGCAGAGCAGGCTCCTGTCCTGCTGGGGCTGCTGAGAAAATGCAGGCATGTGCTAGCTCTGTCTCTCAGCTCCAGAAGAGGCTGCGGGTGCAGGAGTGACCCCTGGTGGTGAGAGCTCCCAGGGGCTGGAGGAGAGAAACTAATGTCAATCATGGAAATGTTCATCTTCCGCAGAGCAGTTCCGGGGTGAAGCATCTAAGGAGAAGACTAGGTAAATGTTTTGGTCTCAGCAGCTTGAAGAGATGTTACGAAAGAGCTAGACAGGAGATGCTGGAGGCGGAGGCCACAGAGAACAAAGTGGAAATACGGGTGTGCCCCCACCACCACTTAAACAATGACACCAAGGGAGTGAGACGCGGTTGGTCCCTGAGGGACCCAATGGCTCCTGGCTGAGACAAGCGTTAGGACTGGGAAAACACGCCTGTGAAGAAAGTGAAGTGGGAGAATCATGGGAGAGAAAGGAAAGATCCTAGAGTAGATTCGCCCTGATACCCTCATAGCAGGAAGAACCGGAAATTGGCGTGGAAAAGACGGAAAGTGCTGGCGCTTAAGATGGAGTCAAACATCCTGGAAAGGACAGTGGGCAGGTCTGCAAACCCCGCTGAGCCAGTCAGCTAATGGCTTCCTGTTTGTCTCAGAAGTAAGTGAATTTTTAAAATGATACATCAATCCTGTTGCCTCTGTCCCCATCCTCAGGTCAGTTTATTCTTTTTTATTTAATTCTTTGACAAGCTCATGGATCATATACTTTGAGCATATTTCCCCCCCTCATATCCCTTCCCCTTCCCCTTCCCACGAGAACCTGTCTTCGCACTAAGTCCCCTGATACATTCATCTCTTTTTTTCCACTCTTTGTGGCCTGGTGCATTCAATTAGGGCTCCTCATGAGCGTGGGTGAGGGGTTATTTACCTGAGCACAGGCAGATCACCAGAGGATACAGGACTAAGGACCATGACCCTCCTCAGAAACCATGAGCTGCCTGTAGCTCCTCAGGGAGGCCGGGAGCCTGCCCAGCCTTCCCTCATCCAGGATAGACTCTTGATAGGCCTGAAGTCAATTCATACTCCAGCTGGTTTTATTTCAGATGATGGCTTATTTTTGTTTCTTTAGAGAAATGCTATCTGTTATAATATATAATTACATCACGCAACATAGCTGGTATAAGAAAGCTTATTTGGAGAAGGGAAAGGGGAAAGGAGTTAAGGCCTCCAGGAGGAGAGGTGGGGGCAGATGACCGGACATGTAGACAGGTAGACAGACAGACAGGGACATAGCCATGAGGGCAGAGAAGGACAGAGAGAGAAAACATGGGGGCAGAGGGAAAGCTGGAACACACAGATCAGAAAGACCTGGAGTGGCGGGCGGGTCCTTCTATCCGGCACACACCTAGTGGTGGCGGATGGGAGACCCTGAAGGTAGGCCATGGCACACATCTGAAATTTGAAGGACAATATGTAGGGACGCGCTCCTTTCACTCTACGGTCCCAGGGATTAGAATCAGAGCACCGGGCTTTGTGGCAACATACCGGCTCATCTCACGTGTCCTACCTATGTTTTCTTGTCCACCCTGAACATCTTGTGGGCTGCGGGTGGCCCTCCTACCCTCCCTGAGGGGGCTTTTGCCGTGCCAAATTAGTTTTAAAATGTGTTTTTAATGTAAAAATTAATGTAAAAAAATTAGTTTTTAATGTGTTTTAATTAGTTTTTTTTTTTAATGTATCTTTTACCCCTGTGGTTTATGTGCCTTTGAATCTTATGAAATCTTTCTACACCATCAAGGTTTTTCTAAAAGCTAATGTTTTAATTTTGATGATGAGATTTTTGACTCGTGTGAGGTTTTTGTGATCGTACTTAGGAGCAAGTTAACTGGGGTGTTCTGTGTCCAGTTGCTCATATATTGTAGACCTCTCCTAACATGTCAAGTTTCCATAAGCAGGTAATGGACTTCTGGATTCTACGCTCTGTTCCACGGCCTTGGCTTCCCCAGACCGGGCCTGCCGGGTGAATGGAGCCTCAGGGCGGTGGGGGAGAGAAGATTCAGCTCCCGAGAGCCCCTGGCCACAAGACCTTGAGCAGAGGACGGTTGATCTAGAACTGTGCCCAGTTTCTCAAAAAGATGCCAAGCGTCTCGGTTGTGCAGCGTGGAACACAGGTGCCAGCACATGAGTCTACCTCGTGAGAGGGTGACCTGGCATGGAGGTCACCCAACGAGAACATGACTCGTTCCCAGTCCACACTCTCCTCCGTGACCCCACCACGGGTGGGAAGGTGTCGGGTGAGCCTGCAAGCTCACCCCTTGCTTCCATCCCTCTTCCCGCCCTGTGCCTTCTAACTGTCTCTATTCCCCTATAAAAGAAAGGGCCTTTTCCACACTGGCACTTGCTGTCACAGGCACCATGTATAAGACCCTTTCCTGCCTGGAACCCATCCTTTCAGGTAAGACTCAAAACCCTGCTAACTCCATTCCTGTTTTTATTTAGAAATCACCCCTCCCTCCTCTTTCCTTGACCGTTTTTCTACTTTTTCTCTAAATGTGGTTTTGGGTGGTTCTGTTTTTTTATTTCTCTTCTCTGTTGACAGTCACCCTGTGTGATTCTATCCACTCACATGACTTCCTTCTGCTCTTGCCTCCCCCAGTTTCTAGTCTTCCTCACTGGCAGAACCCTCATGTGACCAGAGTTTATGTCACTCACTGCCTCAACCCCTGATGACTGTTTAAATCCCGCTCAGCTCTGGCCGTTGAGGGCTAAGCTGAAGCCTGGTGGAGGACCCCCCTCCAGAAGCTGTTTTCTTGATTCTAAAAAGGGGCACAGTCAGTGGTAATCCGCCCTCTGCCTCCTTATTTTCTCCTTCGTGAGACACAGATGTGACGTTGTGAGATGTCACAGTGTGACCGTGAAGACAAGTGCCACTGGCAAAGTGAACATAGCAGAGGAGGAGATTACCAGGAGGCTGGGGACTTAGTGACCTCCTCAGGAAGCCACCCCAGCTTGCTACAACCTTGTTACACTGTAAAAACAAAACCAAACAAAACAGAAAAACAACAACCCTTGTCTGACTAAGCCATTGTAGTGTTTCTAGGACATAAAGTTGAATGCAACCTTATCTAATTTCCAAGTGTGTTTTTATGTCAGATGCCTCTGCTCACCCTATCACTCCTCTACCTCCATCTTTCCACCTCCCTCCTCCCCCTTCCACCAACACCCCAGATATGCTCCCCTAACATTCACCACCCCAAGTGCTTATCCTAGCAGCTTGCCCACAATCTTCTTAGCAAGAAGCTTTAGTTTAATTTTATTTAGTTTAATATTTTTTAAAGACGCGATAAGAAGCATCAGCTTGGGCACACAGCAGAGAAATAAAGGAAAGATCCACGACCATGTGTTGGGCAGGATTTTGATGAACATGAACTTTGTCTCCTAAATGAGGAATTTTCCAAGCATCCCAGCACAAAAGGGTGCCACAGACCTGTGTTTCTCCTGAGGATTTGTTCCCAGCATCCCCACTCCTGGTAGCAGATCCTGCCTTTATTTTGTTAGAAGGTTTAGATGACCTCTTGGCAACAGCTTATCATACCCTGGTAGATTGCCATTCTGTCTATAATCCCAACAACCTTTTAAGAAAAATGAGTCCTGTTTGCTTTTTTTTGACACAGGGTCTGGTCAGGCAGTGGGAACTGAATGGCTCTGTGGAAGAGTGCTTAGAGAAGAACCTGGCGTGCTCTTTAGTTTCATGTCATCTGAAAGAAGCGAACCTTAATTGAAAACAATGCCTCTGTAGCATCTGGCTGTAGGGCATTTTCTAATTAGTGATACATGGGAGAGGGCAGTCCACTTTTGGTGGGCCTAGGTTGTATAAGAAAGCAGGCTAAGCAAGCCAGTTAGCACCACCCATGGCCTCTGCATCAGCGCCTGCCTCCACGTTCCTGCCCTGACCTCCCTCAGTGATGGACCGCCTTGTAGAAGTGCGAGCCAGATGAAGCCTTTGCTCCCCAAGTTGCTTTGGTCATGTTTCATTACAGCGACAGTAACCCTAACCAGCATCCTTCCCTAACCTTGGGTTAAAGCATCCAAACTGTGATGGTGAGAACGAAAAGGGGGCTTGTGGGAGTCCTGGTGAGGATGTGTTCTTGTGCAGCCATAGTGCTCAGCCCCCCCAGTCTTCAGAAGATGCTCTTATGTACTTCCTGATTTCTCTCCTGAGATCCCCTCTCATGGTAGGTGTCTCAGCTTGCTTCTCTTCTCACATAGCTATTCTCTTGCTCCGCCCCTCCCTATAGAATAATTTATCATTCAGCTCTCTGAAGTTTTGTTTTTTGACAGTCCTGTTTAAAGATCCCTCCTCCTCAAAAATTTTAATCATCCCCCTTTTACCCAGATGTTGTTTTTGATGAAGGCACTGTCTAACATCTTCTCAAACTCACTAAGGTGTAATAAGATGGCCGTAAAATGCTTTCTGTTAGAATCAACTCAGGGTTTCCCACAGTCTTTTTATTTATTCATTTCTCATTTTGTTCCTGTTCTGAAATGGCTGATGACCATGGTTTGGTTTCATTTATTTATGAAAAACTAGAGCCAGCGTCTGTAGTAGTTTCCTTCAGAGCAGAAGTTGGGACTCATTCAGTTAAGTTTTCCCCCATCACTCCCCGCTGGCTGCCTTGATGGGCCTGGTCCTGCCTGTTCTCTATCACTTCTGAATATGCTTCCTATCTTTTAATGTGTATGAATGTTTTGATTGCATGTATGTGTCCACACCACATGTGTGAAGAGGCTGCAGAGGCTAGAATACAGGGGGTTAAACCCCAAGAACTGGTGTCACAGTGTTTGTCAGTTGCTATGTGGATGCTGGGAACTGAGCCCAAGTGTCCCTCTGTTGTTTCACATCTCACTAACTTAAGAAGATCGCGAGTTCTCTTCCTAAAGACAGGAACGTGCACTCAGAGGACTCCCCTCCGGCCGCCAGTTCCTGAAACGATAAGGAAGCATGGGAACCAGGTGCCCACAGAGGTCATTTCTAGTCCACTGTTGGTAACCACGGGCAGATGGGCAGATGTGCACTGCGTCTCTGTGGGCTTCACTTTCTAAGGTTTATAAAGTGAAGGGTTTAAGCTGATGAGCAGTGGTGGTCCACGCCTGTAATGCCAGCACTCAGGAGGCAGAGGCAGGCAGATCTCTGTGAGTGCGAGGCCAGCCTGGTCTATAGAGTGAGTTCCAGGACAGCCAAGGTTACACAGAGAAACCCTGTCTCAAAAAAAAAAAAAAAAATTAAGAGTTTAAAACACCTTACAGATCCCCAAACTCCAGGTATCACAGGTAATCCAAGTAGTGGTTAAGTGAGTTCAAAAGCTGTGGTAGAACGACTCAAACTACTTCCCAATGGCAGCAGAGTCCAGTCTAGAATAATAAGACGTGCTGCACACAGCTAGGGAATGAGGCCTGCCCCAGACATTTGGCTGGGCTCTGCCTGCTGTCCAGTGCTGGCCATCAGATCTCCCCATCTCAGGCCCACCTGGATTGAGGGCAGTGCCCAGGCTAGGGCAGCTGAGGGACTCCGTGAGCAGTAGTCACAGACAGGACCTGGGCAGACCGGGGCAGATCAGTTCTGAAGTGAGGTCAGAAGTCCTTCGCCTGCACGGGAACTTACCGCATACCTGGTGTGTTCCAGGCATCATGGAGCCCGAACCTGGGCCACAGCCTTGGGTTTTGATTCTCTGAAAGATGTTTCCATCTCTAGACGCACAGGACAGACAAAGGAGAGCTGCTTGGAGCATGTGTGCTACGTGCTATGCTCAGGTCGGAGTACGTGAGAGGATCCCAGCCAGTGACTCCACAGGATGGCTTAACACTGGGTATCCATGAGTGAAAACAAGGAACAATCAGGAGGCTGCAACTACCTAGAAGGAAAAGGAAGAAGACAGGCTTGATCGACACATTCACTGTGTCTTCTGAGGGGCAGCTTCCCTACCAGATGCTGAAAAAGAATGCAGGCACCATGCTCTTGGATCTCCTAGCCTCAAGAACCAGACAGACTTCCATTCTTCATAAATTGCCAGGTCTCAGATATTCTGTTACTCAATGGAAAATGGATTAAGTCGCTCTTTTTGGTCCATGGAAACTGTTGTTAGAAATTCCCAGGCAAATTTCCTCTCCTTAAACCTCACCGGTCAAAACTGTATCATATTCCATGCCGAAACCAACCAGTGCTAATGGACAAGAATTGTCACGGCTGGCCCAAGGCCAACTCATGGGGGAGGGGCAGATACCAACATACTGCAGAGTTTAGCTAGCGGGGAAGAAATGGTGGAAGGAAGGATGGCGAACTGTTCTCTCCAGTAACTTTCTTCATTTTTCTGAAACGTAAGCTGCATGCTGTCTATTGCTGAACAACGGAATCGCAACTCATTCCTGGTAAACTCAGTTTTGTGGGTTGTCCTTTCCCTCGTCCCCATGGCCCGTGTAACAGCAGCACTGGGGGACGGGATCTAATGGGTACACTTGGGATTCAGCTGACATATTTCTACATGTGTGTGTGGGGGGCACATGCAGGTGTGTGTGTGTGTGTGTGTGTGTGTGTGTGTGTGTGTAAACAAACAAACCGTGAGCTGTGTCATCCTCACCCGTTTGAAGTGTACAGCCCAGCAGTGCTGGCTGCATTTGTGTTGTTGTGAAACAGAGCTCCAAAACTTTGCCTTCTTGCAAAACTCGAACTCTGTACTCATTAAGTACCCTCACCCGCTGCCCCAGTGCCCAGGCTGCTACACCTCCGGACCTATTAGCTGTTGCTATGCTTTTGAGCTCTCCAGACCCTTCCCACGAGCCAGTTCGTGCAGTACAGGTCGCTTTATGTCTTGCTTACTTGAATTAGCACGCTGTCCTCAGGGTTCAGTCTGGGTTGCAGAACGTAAAGCGCTTTCCATCGCTTGAAAAGGCCGAAAAATATTTCACTGTGTGCCGGTGCGTATGCATGGTCTTGGTCTCGCCCCCTAGTGGTGGAGACTTGGGTTGCAGCTACCTCTTGGACGTTGTGACTTGTATTTTGTTTTATATTTTTTTTATTACACGGGGAGACTGCACATACCACGGTGCACGTATGACAATCACAGGACCACCACGGAAGTCAGTTTTCTTCTTCCACCACGTGCACCACAGCCGGCTTTTACCCGCTGAGCCTATGGCCAGCCTTATTGAGAGCAGTTCTGTATTGAATACAGGTGCTCGCTTATCTGTTTGAAACCCCGCACGCACCCCAGCAATGGGATTGCTGCTCATGCAATTGTCCAAATTCTGACTCTCTGAGGGGCTGTTTCTCATACCGACTCTACAATTTTACATCCTCGCCGCATATCATACGCCTGCAATTTCTGGTTTCTCCACATCCGGCCAATGCGTGTTAGCCTCCTTGGTTGACCATCCCGATGAAGTATCTCATAGCCACTTTGACTGTTTTGGATCTGAGCGTCTTTTCCTGTGCTTTTAGGCCATTTGTGTCTTCTTCAGAGAAATATCTGCTCAAGTCCTTTATCCATTTCTCCACAGCAGATGATAATACTTGTTATTTAGAACCCGCCGCTCTGAATGGTCATATTCTAATCACCTTGATGTTTTGCTGGGATGACATTAAGAGCTCAGCACTGGGCAAGCTAAACTATAGTACTGCGTGGACACTTTGGTGTTATGTCGTCGCACAGGACATAGGGGCGCACGTGCAGTGACCCCAGAAATGCTTTAGCACAAAGCAGCGCTGTTCCCTGAGTCTTGAGGTAGTGGACCCCTGTGAGAAGGGAGAGGATCAGAGAACCCAACCTCCATCATGAAGAGAGAAGGCACTCCAGAAGAGGGAGTTACAGACTGCGGCACAGTGGGTGCCACACGGGCCAGCTGCCTTCAGACAGCAAGGAAGTGGAACTGTGACAGGGTGGCCCACAGCCAGCGAGCTGGCAGCTAAGGTGGTGTCAGTGGCCTTTGGGTCAGCCAGAAGTTTCAGAGTAAAGTTCTGTGTCCCAGTGATCAGGGACACGGGCAGCTCAGGCCGGGCCAGTCCCTCTCCCCCTCACAGGTCCCCTTTCCTGTTGAGAGAGGCACGGTGCTTACTCTTCAGGCTCCCTCTCTGATGCAGGAAGTGCCAGGTCAGACATCTCTGGGCTGTGAGATTCTTCACTGTCCTGCAGCACTGCAGTCAGAAACGTTTCTATGGGACAATGTCATCACCAAATTCGTGTTACTGCTCCCCCTGGGGGGCAGGGTAGCAAGGACATGGTCAGTGTGTCGTTGGGTTACATTGCCTTCGGTATCTGAGGCTCACATGTCCCTCTGGATCTTCTGTGTTGGCCATGCCCTCTGGGTGTCTGGCTGGCAAGTTAGTGTCTCCCTCCTGCCTCCACACACATCACTCATGGTGGCTATCTGCTTCCAATAGTGTGTTCACGCTGTTCATTGTGCTTTTTCTGTTCCGGTTTAGAGATTTCTCCTTACATTTAGTGTATGTGGGGGGGGAGGAAGAACACAGGCATAAGCCACAGCACACACGTGGAGGTTAGAGGAAGGCCTGCTTTGGGGCACTGTTCCTCTCCTTTCACTCTGTGGGTCCTGGGTTAGCTCATCAGCTTTCGTGGCAAGCCCTTACCCACTGAGCCATCTCACCAGCCCTCCTGCTGCACTCACCCCCCCCCACACACACCTTGGGGCACAAGTGGTACAGTCCTGGGTGTCGTTAAATTTCCAAGGATTCTTGATGTTCATTTACTTTCTCCAAAACAGCTTTGCTGTAAATCTCCTGAAGAGGATGGAAAATGTTGCAGGCGAAGTTCCCTGGGCAACTCATGATCCTGACGTTTTCATTATTGCTTCCCTTCTAGTCTAGAAAATTCTGGTGTGAGTCACTGAAAACTTTTTGGGAAAAAAAATGGTGCAGATCACGCTGGTGAAGAGAGGCCTTTGTGCTTCTTAATTCCTCTGCAAGCATCGGGCTTCCTCCCGATTGTGCTTCCTCAGGCTCCCATTCCCCTCACTGCAGGGACACGAGGGAGCCCTGGAACTTTGTCTCGTTTTGGCAATGACAAGATTCACAAGTGATGGCTCAGCAGTTAAGCGTGCTTGCAGAGTAGCAGGGTCGGAGCCCAGCACCCACATCCAGCCAGATGCCTGCAAGTCCAGAAGCAGGGACCCGATATCTACTTCTGACCTTTGTGGGCATCTGTGTGCATACGTGTGCACAGACACACACACACACACACACACACACACACACACACAGATACACAATTAAAACAGAAATTTAAAAGAAAAGACTTGCAAGCCCTCGGTCACCTTTTGGAGTCACTAGAAGAGTGTGTTTTCAAGAGTCAAGGTCTGTCCCAAGGTCAAGCGGGGTGTCTTTCACCAATCAGAGCCCCACAAATGCAGTGGCAGGCGGCAGAGCAGAATGCAAAGTGGACACAGCTGAGGGCTTTGATGCGGGACATGGAGTGGACCGAATCTGTGTGTAGGCCAATCTGGCTGCTGTGGCCTTTCAGCACTATTGACCCATGACCCCAGGATACCCTTTCATTTATTCATGCCTTCTTTAACTTATCCTAGCCGTCTTCTGTGGCTTTCAGCTTGCAAGTGGTTCCCCTCTCTGGGAAGGTTTATTCCTGAGTGTTTTATCTTTTCAGTGCGACTGCCAACAGCAATGGCTTTCAACGTGTCCTTAGGGTCCTAAGGACCTAAGAGGCCTGGGAGTGTGGTGCCTGGGAGACAGGATGATGTCTTAATAACACTATGAGACTGGATTCCCATTCTCCTTCTCTCTCCAGTATGCCCAGGCTTCCCAGAAGCCACGTGACTCAGGATAGCATGACTGCTGAAAAGAACAGAACTGTCTTCTGTAAGTCTTTTCTGGTCTATTAAAAAATAATTTCCTTGGGCCGGCAGGATGGCGCAGTGCACAGAGGTGCTTGCCACCAAGCCTCAGGGCCTGAGTTTGATACCCGGGTCCCTAATGATGGAAGCAGAGAACTGACTTGAAAGAGTTGTCCTCTGACTTTTGCACATGTGCCGTGACATGCACGTGTGCATGCGCACACACAATAAATAAACGTTAAGATAAACTTTAGAAAAAGTGCAAAAGTGAAGTTGTCAAGATGGCCCACTGGTCAGGAGCAATAGCTGCTCTTCCAGAGGGCTCAGGTTTGGTTCTGAGCACGCATGCACGCACACAAAATGAATTTTTAAGAAATTGCAGTAGTGAAACTAAATGCCATTCTTTTCATTCAAGTTTTTTTTTTTTTTGGCAAAACAATGCTCATAAAACCATTGTTTATGTAAACAGGAAGCTTATCAGTTTAAAAGAGTCAGCACCTAATTTTTGAAATTCTGACATGCAGTTTCTACCAGGGGAGACTCTAACCCACAAAACGGGTTTTAGAGTCTTTAAAAACTTCTACCTGGGTGAGAGGGCCTGAGACAGGCCATCCCTAGGAAAGCCATTGTGCTCATGGTGGCTTTAAAGCCACGCCCCCTTCACACCTCTGTGTCCTTCTTGCTGACCTCATGGCATTGCCACAGGAGGGCAGCAGATGCTGTTAGGAGCCCCAGAGGCCGTCACCCAAGGCAGCGAGTTCCCTAAGTCAGTCTGCTGGCTCCAGCCTCTTCCCGTGTCTGACGCAGAGGTCTGTGGGGGACTTAGCCCTGTTTCCCCCCAACCATATCCCTGGAGAAAGCATCAGCATATTGGTCCAGGCCGGGGCAAGAGCCTGACCACTAGAGGGGAGGGGGATATTTGGTGAATCGGCATTCACTCGCAGTGACGGAGAGGCTCATAGAGCCCCTTTCCAGTCTCAGCTTTAACCTGGAAGTATTGGCTCTTGTGGGCGTTGTCTTCTGGAAGAGCACTTGGAGCCAATCAGTGTTTAATAGCACACAGCTATCCCACCGGCCTAGCAAGTTTTGCATCATGGTGAGTAAACTCATGTCCCGAGATCAACAACTTACGAGGAGGAAAGGTTTATCTTGGGTTGTGGTTACAGACGCTTTGGTCCATGGTTGCTGGCTTTGTTGCTCTGGGGCCTGTGATAGCACAGTGCATCATGGCAGGAATGGGTACTGATGGGAGAACCCTATTCAACATGGCTGCCAACAAGCAGAGAGGAACAGCACAGCAGCCATCCCTCCAAGGCATGCCTCCAGTGACCTAATGCCCCTCCTCTAGGCCTGTCCTCCCAAAGGTTCCAGTGGCCCCACAGGCTGGAAGCCAAACCTTTAACACAACAGGTGCAGTGAGGTGGGGAGGGGAGAGAATGTGCAGGCCTCTCTACCCAGGCTTGAGGGAACGTACAGGGCACAGGTGAAATCTTACCCATAACCAGGGCCTCATGTTGCATCAGAGCAAGGCATGGGAATCTCTAGCCATGGAGAGCAAGGCTTTGAGACCATTTAACGCAGTCCTTCAGCCTCCCCTCAGTTCCCCAAGTAGCCTTAAAGCAACCTAATGTGGCCAAATGTGGGCTAGTAGAAAGTAAAGTCAGAAGGGTCAGGAGGGAAGGGTCCAGGCCGCACATCGCCCATGCTCTCTGTAACCAGATTTTGCTACTCTGTGGGTTCTTCTTTCTTCCACCATTCCAACCCCCTAATACTAGGTACGAGAGAAAAAAAGGGTGGAAGAGAAAGGAAAGAGATCCCTGAATAAAGTCAGAGATTGGAGAGGGGGTGATCTTATTGTTAGACTACTTCCTGCTGATTAGGGGTGGCAAGCTCTTTGGGGGCACTATTGATCTTCATCATCAGGATATCTGATTTCTTCTTGTTGTTTCTTCTTTGTGTACGGCTGCTTAACAAACCCGCAACGAACAACCCGCCGATAGCTCACCTGAATGGCTTATCGGGCCCTGCGTTTACATACCTTCTGAAAAGTCCTCAGCATCTCAAACACCCCACAACTGCAGAAACTATCTGCAGCTGGCAAAACCATGCCTCTGCTAGAGCCCAGGGCACATCATAGTCAGCTGCTGTGAAACAGCCCCTTATCCCCACACCTGGGACTAGAACAAAAACATATTCTTTTTATATTGCCGTGTTTTTTTAAAAAAACTAAAATTCCAAAATTGTCACTACAATGCTCCTGCTCAATGATTGTAACTCCAGCCCCGACATGTTTCTCCCTCCATTATAGGTACTCACTGTCAGCTGTAGTCACCCCAATGACACTAAAAAATCAACAGTCCTTGTTAACGTGGGCCTGGTGACTAAGAAAATACAGGGTTTGAAGATCCAGGTTGTGGTCCTGCTTTACTGTGTTTAAACTGTGTTGTCTTGGGCAAGGTCTTGACTTTTCTTGGTCTCCAGGTCCTCCACTGACAGAGGCAATCATGATGTCATAGGGTTGTGATAATCACATGGCATAAGGCATCTACAGAGAATCAGTCGGTGCTTGCACAGTATCACATGCCCAAGAGACTGTGTATGTGCCCATTGCTGCATTTGAGATGTACTTCTCTTTCATGTAGTCTAGGCTGGCCTTGAACTTGCCACACAGCTGAGGATGACTTTGAATTTCTTATCCTTTTGCCTTCACTGGCCAAGTGCTGGGATTACAGGTTTGCACGGTCACACCAATTTTTATGCAGCCATAAAAACTGAACCCCGGGTGTTGGCGTGCCAGGCAAGCTTTTTGCACCAACTGGTCTCTCCTGCCCTACTTTCAGCCATTTAACGGATGTACTGTTTTTAAATATTATTGCTATGTTGTATGATAGCTCTCTTGCACTAAGTTCTCCAGTGGGGTTTTGGATTCCCCCACCTACCCTGGCCCTGCTAACTCCCCTTCTGCTTTCTGCTTCTCGAAATCCAACCTCTTTAGATTCCACACAGAAGCAAGATCATCTGGTGCTTGTCCTCCTGTGCCTGCCTGGCTCTCTTTACCCCATGTCTTCCAGGCCGAGTTGTGTCACAGCAGATCACAGGATTCCCTTCTTATTGAGGCTGTTTTTTAGGGCATTGCGTTATATGTATGTCCCACATTTTCTCCACCCATTCATCTACTGGTGGGCACGGAGGCTGTACTGTCTCTTGGCTGTTAGGAACAGCCTGCAATGAACATGAGAAAGCGGCTTCAGTACCTGGATTCATTTTCTTTGGAGATCTGCTCAGTGGTGGGAGTTTTGGATCGCACAGTAGTTCTATTTTTAGTGTTTTCCTTTTTTTTTGTTGATGGTATTTCATGAATGTTTTATGTTTCTTCTGTGTTTGTATATGATACTTCTGTGTGCGTGTGGGCACATGCCGTGGGTGTTGGAGGTCAGAGAACAACCTTGGTAGTAGGCCCTTGTCGTCCACCTGTGTGAGGCAGGGTCTCAGCTGTTCATGTGTGCACACTAGGCTACCTGGCCCAGGAGCTTCCAGGGATACTCCTGGCTCCACTTTCCATCACTCCGCAGGGGATTAGGATTCCAAATGTGTTCTATGCTCAGCTTTACGTAGGTGCTGGGATTTGAACTCAGGTTCTCACACTTGCGTGGCAAATGCTTTCACCCACTGAGCCCTTTCCCAAGCCCATCGTAATAAATATTCCCTTGGGTCATTTAAGCAATCTACAGAAGTAACTTCACAGGCTGCATTATAATTTATTATATCAATGATTAATAAATTTTATAACCATTCTTTCACTATTATACTTTTAGGTTAACGTTTTTGCTGTTATAAATACACAATTACTTCTTTGTAGGCAAAACAACTGTTCATATTTTGTGGGGATCCCTGCAAGTGCGAAGGCTGGCAGAGGAATTATCCATGAGAGGCAAGAAAGAAATCCAGCTCGGCACGGCTTAATTAGCGAGGGTGGTTTAAACATCTAGTCCGACGCTGGGCAGTTTATTTTAGCCACAATGAAGGACAGCACAGTTTTGGGAAGAAGTTTCCTGGCGATGATTAACTCAGTCCCATGTGCACAACAAAGATCAGAGCCTGTTTACGCTGAAATTCTTTATGAAGTACATATGGCTTCTTCCGTAAAGAAGGGTCCTGTAGATCCAGAAACGGTGCTCAGGATAAGAGTCTAACCCAGTGCTTCTCAACCTGTGGGCCGCAACTCCTTTGATGGGGGGGGGGAGAAGCAACCTTTTCACAGGCGTCACCCAAGACCATTAGAAACCACAGATGTTTATGTTCCGATTCAGAACAGTAGCAAATTTACAGTTATGAAGTAGCAACAAAATTCATTTTATGGTAGGTGTCGCCACAACATGAGGAACGGTATAAAAAGGGTCACAGCATTAGGAAGGTGGAGAGCCACGGATCTAGGGGAGAATTCTTGAGTCGGGAGTCAGGACTGGCCTTAAGATGGCACAGAAGTGACTTAGGCTATTGTGAAGTACATGTGACATCTCTCATAAGGCTGGGTTTTGTTGACAGAGAAGCAACACTCAAGACTTGCCAGGGAAAGCCTGGGGAAACAAGCGTAACATAGTCTGCGGGTTCAGGGGAAGCCAGGCCCTACAGCTAGCAAAAGAACATTGGCTGTAAACTGCATCCGTTCCCAGAATCCCGGGTGGAGAACAGGCCAACATCTTCCTTTGAAGAGGCAAGCCTTCGTGTTTAACCTTCCTGCTTTCCCTAGTGCTCATGTGTGCACAAGGATCTTGTATCCTCTACAGCATTTTAAATTGTTTGCCTGGGATAAACTTCTCAAGAATATGGACACCGTTAAAGCCAACTCTTTTAAAAGGAGGGGAAGCCTGTCTGGATGACACAGTAGCTCTTAGTGCTCAGTGTGTACCCTTCTGAATGCTCTGATTCATTTAATCGTCTCCTTAGCCCACTCCCACGTTAATGTCTAGTTCACCAGTGTACACTTTTTAGATTCAGATCTCGTAGTCTTTTTGACAATCAAGACGACAATGTGGGCCTTTTCATCCTTCTAGCAGCATTCTGCTCACCAAGGTTTCTTCAAGATAAAGTTTAACTTATTAGGATCCCACTCAGTACCCTGGGATACCAAGATCAAAAGACCAAGGTCTTCTGAAACAGCAAAGTGCTTTCTTATTGTCTCCTCAGAACCAAAACTGTATCTTAACTCTCTTCCCTGGTTATTATTTCCTTCTTATGTAGGGAAACTGAGGGGTCCACAGGAGTCTTAGATACCACACAAAATAGTGTATAATTTTGCTATCTTAATGTACAGATAGCTGACAGCCTGGTGTGGCTGTGCAATCGTATTTCAGCTGGTGGAGCAATGGCTGATGAGGTAGCCACCGCTACTAAGTTTGGCCATTAAACCCTGTGTAGAGTACGGTTGATGCAAGATGTCAGAGCCTTCGTCAGCCAGGGCAGAAGAGCACCCTGCTGACCATCCACCTCATGGCAGTAGGTTTGATCTGATTTCTTCCCCAGAGAGTTGTGTTCTCGAAGCTCGTCCCTAGTGGAGTGATGTAGAGAAGCAATGAGATCTTCAAGAGATTGAGCCTAGTGACAAGTAATTAGGCCGTTGAGAGCCTTGTCTTCAGAAAAGATTAACACTCATCTTAAGAATACAGTAGTTGTCTTCCAAGAATGAGTTTTTATAAAAGGGGCTCTGCCTGCTCCCTCCTTCATCGGCTTCCTATTTTACACGCATGTGGCCACTTTTGCAGTGGGTGTCACTGTGATGCCATTCACCATGAGGCCATGGTGGGAGACTCAATTAGTAGGCCACTCATTCTTGGACTCTTAGACTCTAAAACTGTGAGTTAAATAAGCACCTCTTCTTTAAAGAATGCCTCTTTGGATCTTTTGTTGTAGGAATAAAAAGGACTAAGGCAACCCTTGCTTTTGTACTTGATTACAGAACTTTTCTTCTCCAAGAAGAATCATTTGTAACTCACAGCCTCACTTGGTTCTGAGTGAGCCGTATTTCCTCTTATCTTGACTCCCAAGATTAGCTGTGCATGCCACTTCTTATGAAACTCTCCTTCCTTCCCAGATCTTGGCGCAGAATCTGAGCATTCCAGACTTGCAGGTGATGGTGGCCTTCTCTCCCTTTCACCTTCCCAACACATGGCCCTGGGTGTGGGGCCTGAACCCAGGGAAGGGCTTCTCTCACTTCTCCCCGAGACATGGAATTGTCCTTTAGCAAGAATTTAGAAGAAAACACCCGTAGAGAATACGGTTGAATCTGGATAGCTGAGATTGGCAGGAGAATGACATAGGGGTGATTGGAGCCACAGAGCAGTGAGAGAAGACTTTGCATGTGTGGGGGCATTTAGGAGGTAAGGAGGAGAGATGGGGAAATGAAGCAAGCAAGGCTGATTCTTGATGCGAATCAGCCTACAAAATGTCTACAGGAAGGGGTAACGAACTTGGAGGCATCTACTCCCCAACCTGGAGCTGTTATCCAGATCCCTGTGGTTCTTTGAAGGGGCCAGCACAGCACCGGATAGGGACAGTTCACAGTTAGTGAGATGGTCATATGCCAGCTCAGCAGATGCAGGGCTCAGAGCCAGGGGCAATGATGAGGGAAGGCTATTCCCGCCTTTTACCTTGGCCTGCCTCCAGGCACTGGTCGGCCTTTGGAGGACTTTAGCCTTCTGCTGTGAAGTTTGAACCAATTTTATTTAGAAGGCTCCAATTGGCATATGGTGCTTAACACAGGCACCCACTGGTCAAAGAATACTGCAGATCTCATCAAATAAAGTCAGGAGTGGGGTAAACAGGGCTCTTAAAAAACGTCTGGGGTCAAAAGAGTCACACAGTGTACCTCAGGACACAGCCTGGATACCGGGCCGAGCTTCATGCTCAGCTTCTGTGGCTCTGGGGCTTTTGCCTGGGATGAAGAACAGCTGCTCCCGTGGAGGCTGGGTGGCTCCTCACCCACTGTCCTCTGGCACCAGGCGCTGGGAGCAGCCTCTCGCTGCAGTTTCCTCAGTGCCCTGTGGGAACGAATGACTGATTCTGTCAGTGCTCTGATCTCAGAGGAATGCATGTGGGAGGCAGGTTTTGCACAGTTAGGGGAAACGTGGGAGTTGTGAGTTCGTTAAGAAGCTCCCCAGTTGTCATAGGATGCGTTTCAGACAGCCTGTTAATACAAAAAGCAGGTTGTTTGTCTAGTGTAGAAGGTTTTCTTCTTTCCCAACAAAGATTTCAATGAATAAGAGTAAGGTGACAGTGGACCATGCAGCCATGGTGGGGGACAGGTTGGCATGCCCAGCATACCCTCTCTTCTCTTCCAGCCCCAGATTTGTGTGGCTGTGCTGACCAGGGCAGGAGGTTTCCTGAGTACACAGCACCAACATGCCAACTCTGAGGTAAAGAGTCGTAAATAGCCCTTGAGCCTGACCCAGAGCCAGGCTCAGTGTCCTTGGGCCGGTCATACTCAGAAGCCGGGTCCCAGGTGGGGGTGGGGTGGACAACTGTTGTGGAAATTTCCATGAGCTGTCCACCAGCTCTGGAGAAGCTCCGGTGTTCCACATGGCCTGGGGAGGGCGTGGGTTATGAAAGAGGCACAAGATATGGTCCCAGCTCATAAGGAGGAGGCCCCTGGAGAGAGGGCTTTGGGAATGCTTGCCGAGAAGGCCAGGGACAAGCAGGTTGCAAAACCTTAAACCACAGTTGTCAATAAGGTCGAGGCATGGAGCCACCACGAAGGAGTCACCATCACCTTCCATGGGTCAGAACCCCATTCCGCTGCCTACAGAATATGCTGGAAATACAATCTGAGCATTAAGCTAAAAGCAGATCTTATTTCTCTAAATACTAATAAAAGTGTCACCAACAATATACATGTTTTTCAGAGGAAAACAGTTTTCTATCACCACATGTTAGAATCTTACATAGTTTTTAAGAACTCAGTGTGAGGGGCTGGAGAGACGGCCCAGGGGTTGAGGATGCCTGCTGCTTTCCCAGAGGACCCACATTAGACAGCTTACCACTGCTTGTAGCTGCAGCTCCAGAGCATCCCTATCTCTGATCACCTGCATGCACGTGACCCTCCCACACACGCATACAACCACAGACACAAAAGTAAAAAGACATCTTTAAAAAGTAATCCAGGCTAAAATTACAGAGCTATCTCAATAGCGAAATCCACAAAAACCTACTTTAAAATGGTTTTCAATGTGCTCAGTGGTTGAGCGCTTGCCTAGCAAACACAAAACCCTGGATTTACTCCCTAGTACAAGAGAAAAAATAGTTACCTGTATTTCTCGGTTTGTCAAGTGATGCTTTAAAGTATCGGTTTTCAACCTGTCGGGAGCAACCTTGAATGACAGGAGTCCCATATCAGATATCCTGCACATCAGACATTTATATTCTGATCCGTATCAGTAGCAGAATTACGGTTATGAAGTCTCAACACAATAAGTTTATGCTTGGGGTCACCACAACATAAGGAGCTGTATTTATTAAAGGGTTGCCGAGTTAGGAAGGTTGAGAACCATTGCTGTAGAGTGTGCAATTTTGTAAGCCTTTCAGGGACTGGGGGTGTTTTCTCCTTTAGGCTCTGTGAGTGTGACTGTGTGTGTGTGTGTGTGTGTGTGTGTGAATGTGTAAACCCACCAGGCTTGCCATAATGTTGTGTGACATACTCTTGCTGTGATTTGTGGTTTAGATATAGTTTTGAGTGTGGCCCCTAAGGGGTAGGAGGTTTGGTCCCAGGGTGGCAGCAATGGGAGGCGTTGGGACCTTTAGGAGGTGGGGCTTAGTGGGAAGCCCTTGGTTCAATGAAGGAGCTGCCTCCAAGAGGGATTAATGTTGCTCCCATGGGACACAGATTTCTTGAGGGTGGGTTTTTTTATGAGCTTGGCCACCTTCTCTCCAGCTTCCTAGTTGGTCATTGTACTGGTTGGTTTTTGTCAACTTAACACAAACCTAGACTTATCTGAGGAGAGGGAACCTTAACTGAGAAAACTCCTTTGTGAGGTTGGCTGGTAGGTGGGTCTGTTGGGGTCTTGTCCTGGTTGGTGTAAGAGGATCTAGTTCTCCGTGGGTGGTGTGATCCCCGGGCAGGGGATCCTGAGACAGCAGGGTGAGCAAGACAGTAAGCAGGGTTCCTGCCTCTAGTTTCCTGCCTTGGGTTCCTGTCCTGGCTTCTCAAAAGGATGGATGGACTGTGATCAGGAAGCGTTAGCCAAATAAACCCTTAATTCCTGGTCACGTGTTTATCATGGCAATAGAAACCTCACTAAGGTAGACATGGTCTCTTGGTCCCATTTGTTTTCACCAAGGTGCTATTTGCTGTTAGACCTTCATCAAAGACTGAATCAAAGGGGCCACCAGATCTTGGACTTATGCCATATCATTTCCAACACACTAGTCAGGGCACCTCTGCTCAGAGAAACCAGGAAGAGTATTTGTGAGTTCACAGGGTTAAAAGTTAAGCATTTATGTTCGGCTTTCTATACATCCTAACTAGGGCTCCAACTCCATTTCTGTCTGTGTTTTTCCTCTATCCCGAACTCCTCAGAGGGCCTGACTCTTCTTCAGTCTGGCTAACCGATAGCTTCAAGATAGGTCCAAACAACCACCAGAGCTACAGCCACTCTGGGGAGAGACAGGCTTCAGTTTCCGCTGAGTAGAAATCTTGAGTTTTGCTCTGACTGGACCAGTCGTAGTGGGCCTGCCACATGCTGACTGGTTGAGGTAAAACACCTGTCATCTCAGCGAGAGTTTGGAATCGTCTCCCACTCGAACTGATCGTGGCTACGATGTTAACTATTCCCAGTGTGGACCACACCTTGCTAACAATTAAAGGGATAGCTTTGAGGTATGAGGTACTGTGGGGGATATAAGGACATGTAGTTTATAGCCTATTAGGGTCAAAAGCCAAGCTGAAAAACGCCCACACTGTGCCGTTAGGTATAATGTGAGAAGGAGGCCAGGAAACGCTCCAACAGAGAACCATGAAACCCGACTTCCATTGTCACCGATGAAGGGATCCTAAGCAGATAACACTGAAGTTAGGTCCTAGAGAGTGAGTGGGCTTATGGTTGTAGGTGAGCAGGGCTGGGGTTGAGGAGCAAGGTCGCATCCCCTGTGAGAGGGAGTTTACAAAATGTCTGCTAAGGCAAGTGATACTGCCCCGAGGGTCACCCAAGTGACCGGGATGGCGACCCACATCAAGGTGCCAGGCGATGGAGATGTTTTCTCTTTGCCCGATCAGTAGAAAGCACAGGAACTGCACTCATGCCCCTCACAGTCCAGGTAGGTGTGGGGCCACACTGGTCCCACAAGTCCCACCCTGGTGGTGGGTGTGAGTCCTCGGAGTGCCGTAGGACTCCTCAGGGAGGCCTGTTCTACTCATTGGCTCGCTGCTGGCATAGGGTTACCACCTCAGCTCGCTCAGTGCTCTAGGTGGACTCTCAAGTACCCAGGTGGCGGCCCCTGGCAACTGCAGTAAGAGGGAGGTTGAGGCATGCTTCTGGAGGCAGCACTCCCGCCCTCTCTTTCTGGGGCTCGTCACACCCAGCAGTAAGACCTCTCCCTTCTGTAGACGTCCTTCATGTACTCTTGTGTGCTCCCCAACTGGGGGGGACTGAGGTGAACGCAACTAGCTGGGGGTGCTTATCGTGCCCAGGGCCTCTACATGACACCTCTCTCGTTGATGCAAAGAAAGAGACTGTCTAGAAGTGGAGGGGTGCTGTGCTCTGCCGAGGCTTGTAAGCTCAAGCCTCTTAGTCAGGATCACTGACTTCATCTGAGGCACCTGGCTACCCTGTGCTCCTGTGTCCAGCAGCCACATTGAATTTTAGCCTCCTTGTCATTAGCAAAAACAGTGTTCTTGGTCCGTCCTCAGCTGTGAGTTGAAACCCTCTGTGTAGTTTCTGGAACCATGCCTTGAAGTGATTTCTTGCCCACAGAGGGCTCTGACCATGTGGTACTTTCTGCCTGGCTTCTGATGCTTGGGGCCCGTCTCCTGTCCTCTCCAGCCCAGGCTCCCTTCTGTAATCCAAGGCTGTGCTGCTCAGGAAGCTGAGGATGGGTATTCTGCAGAATTTGGCTCTGTCCCCGGTGTCTACCCTCTGGTATGCCTGCTGATTCTCTAGTTTGTAACTTGGTGCCCAAATATGGAAATGGCCCCAAAACTTGTATTATTTTTATTAATTTAAAAACAAACAGAATTCTTTTTACATAGCACCCAGTGGCTTTGTGAAGGAGAACAAAGACAGTATGTACTTAGTGATTAGGACACCTACCCCAAATGAGGATTCAAGGGCATGAGGCTGAATCATAGGTTCCTTTCAAGTCATCACTACTTCCCACTCCGTGTCATAATCAGTCATTTTTCCCTACATGAAACCAACATAAAACAGTTCCTCAGGGCGAGATAGGGGAGTGAGCTGGAGAGAGACATGAAAGGGGTATTTGGAAGGACAAGCAATTATTTCTTCTTCTATTATTATTATTATTATTATTCTGGCTAGGGCTAAGCTCAGTGGTAGGGCATTGCCTAGCATACACAAAGCCTTGGGTTCCATCACCAACACCAGAAAGAAAACACAGAAAAACAACAACAACAACAACAAAAAACAACCCTCAAATGACAGGATGTTCTCAGACCTCTCCACCAGGTAGGACCTGTTCCTTTCTCTTCCTTAGGTCTCTTAAGATTTTGCTGCTTTCTCAGGAGTCTGCTCATATCAGCCTTCCCAGTAGGCTTTCTCCTTTCCTCTCTCTTCCTGGGCCTCCCAAGACCATCGTGCCTGCACCAGGATTTCTGCAGACTGTGCTGCCGCCCAGCCCAGGACCACTTCTGACAAACGCTCCTGCACTACAATCAGGAACTCACAGCATCTGTGCGTGCTTGCACTGGATCTGTACAAGTGGCTGGTCAGCAGGCAGGCCTGTGGGGAGGAGGAGCTCAGGAGACCCTACCCCTCGTTGCTGAATTAGATGTCACAGTTAGATGCAGAGAGACAGTCATTGCCTTCAGCTGTGTACTGCTGACCCCACCAGGTACCGTTTGTCACACAGAAGACATTGGTTAAGTTAAATGGGTCACCGAGTGTGGTGTCACACGCCTGTAATCCCAGCGCTTGGGGAGGCAGAGGCAGGCAGATTGCTGTGAGTTTGAGGCCAGCCTGGTCTACAAAGCGAGTCCAGAACAGCCAAGGCTACACAGAGAAAACTTGTCTCAAAACAAACAAAAAACAAACAAAAAAACCCCCATACAAAACAAAAACAAAAAAACCCCAAAACTTAAATGGGTCACAAAATAAAACCAATAGTAGTGAATCTAGGAGGTGGGGGGGGGAAGGTGGGATTGATAAGGGAGGGAGATGACAGGATGAGGAAATAATCAGAATGCATTTCATATGTGTGTGAAATTGTCAAAGAACAAACTTCGAAAAAAGCCCTTGAATTTAATGTTCAACAAACAAGAACTAACAATTTACAGGAATATCATTTTAAAAATAAGTAAAGTTTGTGATCATGATTCTATTGGAAAACTACTATATTAATACTAGAAAGCTAAACACAGCAGTATCTCTCCTTTCACTAATGAATTAGCAAAACCCCAAATTACTAAGAAGGCAAAAGGAAATAACTGAAAACCAACTTATTTTGGATAAGATGTTGGTGGTGGCTATACATTTCATTTGTAAGAATTTGTTATACATTTCATTAGTTCATATATATATATATATATGAACTGTAGACTTAAGGTCTGTGCCTTTTTCTAAATATACATCATGTCTCAACTTAAATGTAGAAAAACTAAGCCAAAGATGATCCTTGGCTAGTGCTCATGTGATACTGTGTTGCTGAGAGGGAATTAACCCAACAGAAAGGAGCAGTGCACAGGCAGAGTGAAGCAGAGGAGTCGGCAGTTTGTAGCTCACTGGGCAGAGCTGGGCCGGTTTCAGCTGTGGCAGAAACAGGCAGAGTGGGAGGTCGTTCTGTGGCGTGTTTAATGAGTCCTAATTGAGCAGCTAATTACAGCGATTAATCTTGCCTCAGTTCAACAGGGTTGGGAATTCCTCAGTTGTTCTAATAGGCCTGCGTTGGGCTGGGGAAAGTCTTGTGACATCAGATTATGGCCAGCAATGGTTTGCCTCCAATACACCTGGCTGAGCCCTACCCCAGCAGCACAAAACTCATGTATGAAATCTTATTTTATTTAGAAATAACTCCAGGGCCCCAGATATCGGGTCTGTTTACTTTTTTGTTTTTTACCTCTAAGGGTTATAGATTTAGCCAGGCTAAATTTCATATGCGTGTGAAATTGTCAAAGAACAAACTTCGAAAAAAGCCCTTGAATTTAATGTTCAACAAACAAGAACTAACAATTTATAGGAATATCATTTTAAAAATAAGTAAAGTTTGTGATCATGATTCTATTGGAAAACTACTATATTAATACTAGAAAGCATGTGGTAGCACATGCCTTTAATCCCAACACTCAGGGAGGCAGAGGCAGGTGGATTGCTGTGAGTTCAAAGCCAGTCTGCTCTACAAAGTAGGTTCAGAAGAGCCAACACTACACAGTTATGGGTTTGAAGAATCATCCTGGAGTCAGTGAACCATGATTTCAGACCCCTGAGGAGAGCAGGCCCCCTGCCCTGGCCTGCCACAGTGAACCACCAATTCACTCCACTGAGGTCCAAGTTAGTCACAGAATGAAGCAGGGGTATATACTTCAGAGTGCAGCACTGCTTAGGAAAACAAAGAGCAGAGACCATCTGTAGGACAATGAGACTGCTAATAAATCCTTAGTTGGGGCTGAGAGATGATGGCTCAGTGGTTAAGAGCACTGGCTGTTCTTCCAGAGGACCACGGTTCGATTCCCAGCACCCACATGGCAGTTCACAACTGTCTGTAATTCCACTTCCAGGGAATCTGACACCATCATAAAACACCAATGTACACAACACAAAAACAACCATTTAAAAAGACAAGGAAATGAAAAAAAAATCCAGCCTTTAATAAAAAGAAATAAAATAAAAAAGAGCCTGGTCTACAAAGAAAGTCCAGGCCAGCCACAGCTACACAGAGAAACCCTGTCTAGGAAAAAACCAAAACCAAACCAAACCAACAACAAAAATGAAAACCACGGTTTAAAGCTATTTATTGCTAGTACCATTATTATTATTATTATTACTGAATTTATTTAAACATTTTTATTTATATGTACGTATGTGTGTCTATGTGTATTCCCCGTGTGTTCAGGTGCTGTGGAAGCCAGAAGATGGCATTGGATCCCCTGGAGCTGGAGTTATAGGTGGTTGTGAGCCATCTGACGCTGGTACTGAGAATCAGACTTGACTTCTCTGAAAGAGCAAGTGCTTATAACCATGAAGCCATCACACTAGGAGAGCTGCCTCTCTCTGCCTCCCAAGTGCTAGAATTAGAGGTGTGTGCCTGGCTACGTCTATGAATGTTTTACCTGCATGTATGTGCCCAACATAAATGGCTGGTACCCGTGTAAGTCAGAAGAACACACCAGACCCCAGAAACCGGAGTTATGAGCGGCATGAACCACAGTGTGGGCACTGGGAACCAAACCTAGGTGCTGTGCAAGAACAGCAAGTTCTCTAAACCACCGAGTCATCTCTCCAGCCCCTAAAGCAGTTATTTTTAAATAAATAAAAAAGGCTGGGCTTGGCGGCACACACCTTCAGCCCCAGCACTTGGGAGGCAGAGGCAGGTGGATCTCCGAATATGAGGCCAGCCTGGTCTACAGAATGGGTCCTAGGACAGCCAGGGCTACCCAGAGAAAGCCTGTCTCTAAACAAAAGAAAATAAAAACTAGAACAACAAAGAAAGCTGACCAGAGCAGTCTGTCTGTCTGTGTAGGTGTGTTTACTTATGTGTTTGCAATCCCTTAGGGAAGAAAGAAGAGGCTCTACGTAGCGGTAATGTTTGTGTGGGGGTGTGTGGGTATGATGGAGAATGGGGGGGCCAGGTAATGAGGGGGAAGAACTTCACAGCAGGTGGCTTTTGTTTGGTTTTTGCTTTATTTGATCCATCTGCCTATGAGTCTTAGGTGCTGGGAATTACAGGTATGCGTCACCAAACCTGGCCACGACAAATATTTTAAAAATAAAAATTGTTCACAAAGTAAGCGAACACATTACCTTATGAGGGAGTAAAAATAAATTTATCAAAAGGTTTTGTTCAAAATGCTTTTTCTGAATATTTATTTAAATATTAAAATTAAAAGAATACATTTTGAAATGTTGATTTTTCAAACATTTTAATAAAAAGACAAGTTTTAGGGCAGAGGGAAGCCTGTGATTATTTAATCCAGCGTTCTCCAGGCAGTTTGTATTGGTCAAGGTATACTGGAAATTTTGATTTACTTTCCAGTAATCTCGTTGATTTGGCATTGCTGAAGTTGGAAATCCAGGGCCTTGTGTATGAGAGGCAAGTGCTAAACCCTGGAGGCAGATCCCGGCCCCGGAATCGGTTTTAATTCCTGTTGTATTAGGTGACTTAAGGAGTTATTAAGTGACCATTGTTTCCGTACTGCAGATCTGCTGAGGGCCTGGGCCGTGGAGAGCAGGTGCCCAGCCGTGACTCAGGGCAGTGCTCGCCTCCCGGAACAGCTCCTCCTGCGCTGGCTTTGAGCATGAGGCAGTCCTTGTTTATAGGCTTAGCTGCATGTTGACATGGCAAAGGTCCCAGGAATCAAAGGGAATTCTGAACTGGACTAGGCAATGTGGAGCCTGACATTTACAAGTCGGCAAACGTGCCTCAAGACTTTTTTCCCTCCAGGTCTGGAAGTTATGATTGAAAATTATGCTTTTCCAGCTTAAAAATCTGTCTTAGAGAAATTGTCGCACACAGTATGTAGGAACTGATTTGCTGAGTATTATGAACTAAGATTGTACTTTGATTTATTAAAAATAAAAGATGAGGTCACTAAGTAAATGAGTTGAAAACAAATGAACAAAAACAACAAATGCAAGTGAGCTGATTTGGTGTGCCGAATGTCAAAATCCCTTTTCAGCTGTATCAAGGGACCAGTGACATTGAGATAATGTGAAAGTTCTTGAGGTATGATAACTAAGGAATTAGATGAAATTGCAGAAAATATTAGACCTTTTTAAATTTAATTTTTTTGTTTCAACATCTCTAAAGAAATATAGCAACACAGCCAGGCGGTGGTAGCACAAGCCTTTAATTCCAGCACTTGGGAGGCAGAGGCAGGTAGATCTTTAGTTCAAGGCCAGCCTGGTCTACTGAGTGAGTTCTAGGATAGTCGGAGCTACACAGCAAAATCCTGTCTTTAAAAAAAAAAAAAAAGAAATATAGTAAAATTTTGTAAAATCTGGATAATACTGTATCTTCTTAAATATGTGATATATATTAGAATGCTGGGTTATCATTTAAGTAAAATTATATTAATATACACAACGTAACAGGCAGAAAGTATCTTAAGTACTTTGCATATATTTATTCACTTAATTCTCAACAACCTAATAGATATAGATAGTAGTGTTGTACAGGTGGAAACTGAGGCACAGAAAGTCAGGGCCATGCAGTAAAAGACAGAGTCGGGATTCTACCCCAGACTATGTGGTCTTTACTGAACACCTTCCCTTTGCTAGCAACTGTTCCAGCTGCTAGAGCTATAGGGGTGAGCCAGAGAAAGGTTTTGCTCTCACAGAGTTCCCTTACATCCCAGATAACCGAAGGAATACAGCCAGTAATAAAAAGCACCAGAGACAGAAAGAAAATAAGGTAAAAGAGTCTTGAGTCCCTTTAATGCCCTAGTAAGGGTCAGACTGGGTTCCATTTCAGCAAAGCAATGCGGTGACATATTGTGAGCAGTCGATGTAACACAGGCGAGGGCCAGTGCCGGCCTGGACCTGGGACTGTTCTTCGTAGGGCACCTTGAGGGTGCCTTTGGCGTAAAGCGAGAAAAGGAGGGGGCAGCGGAACACAAGACCTGAAAGATACGCGTGGGCATGGTCACGCTGTCTCCTGGAGCGCTGTGAGAGGTCTCAGGACTTCACTCTGCGTGAGATGAGAAGTCAGCAGTGGGAAGAGAATTTAAAAATGGCCTGGTCTGCCTTTCGCTCTAAAATAAAACAAAAGGCCACTGTAGGAGGATCTGAATGAACAGAGGACCAGCGAGCGAGCTGTCTAATGACGCAGGTGCTAAATGATGCGGGCTTAGCCTAGGGCCTCGGTGATGCTGAGGTCAGGACTGGTTGACTCAGCAGTCGTTTCGAAGACGGGCTGCATGAATTTGTGCTTGCATTTGATGTGAGGTGCCCAGGCGGAGGCCAAGGTTTTGGGTCTGAGCAGTGGAAGGTATGACTGCTTACACGTGTTGAGTCCTTAGGGTCGGAGCCTGGGCTGGGCAGCCTTAACAAGCTAGTGTTAAGTCAACAGGCTAATTAAGCAAAACTGCAAAACACAGGAGCACTTATTCAGTGTGGTCACAGTGAGAAGGGAAACACATCAGTCCAGCGGAGCACCCCAGGTCAAGAGCCAGGGTCCTGACAGGAGGTTTAGGTCCAAACAGAATGCCTTAGGCATGCATAGCTACGCAGTCCTGGCCGAGGGCTGGTTCTGTTCCTCACTGTTTCAGCCCCAGTCTCCCCTGCGTGGTGATCTGACACACTGCTTGAACGGTGTGAACCCTTCCAGGAGACAAACTCCCCTTCTGGCTGGCATCAGGCTTCATCCTTCCCTTTCCCTCTCATAGACTCCTGAGGAAATGTCAGTTTCTTGGGGGTCCATTGTTTCAGTAGCCTGACGGCCAAAGGGAGGGGAATGAGTGTCTTTTTAGAATCTCTTCATTACTAGGGTGGTGATGGTAGCAGGAGAAGGTGATGTTCAGGGCCAAGCCAAGTAACTGTCTTAAGAAGGAGGTGGCAAAAATGGCAAAGATGTGAAAATTCTGTCCTCCACAAAGATAGTGGAGAGGCCGGCAAAGACTGAATTCTCTTTTCTTTAGAACGCTGACAACTAACAGAAGGTTTGCAGCAGCATCCTAGAGAATATTTATTGAGGAGAGGGGGCTGAATTTTAGAGGTTTTAGCTTGCTCCAGACTTAGTCCCTCACTCACACCAGCTACACAGAGGTCTTGAAAATGATGACCGTTCAATCCTGGCATGGCTAGGCTACCATCTCAGGGAACCAAACGGAGCCAGAAATACAAAGGCTTCTCCTCCCAAAACTGCTATTCTTTTATCATCCTGTGGTTCCTGGAGGACTGCCTTTTAAAAAGAAGCCGCTATTTGACCTGACTTAGTTTTCTACTGTGGGAAACCTTCACCTGCTTTAACTGTGCAGCTCAGCTGTCTTAGGTCTTTTGGGTAAACAACAGACTAAGCAAAAAGCCTGAAGGGAGTTGCAGGGGAATGAGATGTCCATACAGCCCTAGGACCACTGACAGCCACAAACATGCTTGGGCCATGTTATGGTCAGGAACAACTGGTGAAGGCCCTTGGATTTCACCTCCGAGTGACCCAGAGATTGTGCAAGCAGGAAGTTAGGTTAAGGCAGAGTTGTCAACTTTTTGGCTGAGTGTTGAAGGCATGCTCCAACAAGCATCCAGTGGCTTGGGGCAGGTGACTTAGTGGTTCCGGGCATTTAAGAAGAAGATCTGTGTCTCTCTTCTCACTTGGTTAGTAAAGTAAGCAGATACATTGGTAGTCACACACAAGAAGAAAATACAGACTTTACATATTAGTTTTGAAATGTTATTAAACAACAACTATAAAAGCAACAGCGCTAGATTCTGGGAAGAATCAGATTTCCAAAGAGCCCATGCTGTGTTAAGAGATCCAGATTTTAACAACAGTACAAGACACCTAAAGCTACAATGAACAAACAGCCTAAATACAGGAGAAAAAAAAAAGATATTGGGCTAACTAGGCAAATTTCTTTAATTATCTACTTTAAATATATTCAAAGAGCTGAGTGGAAGTAGGTCTAAAAAAATCAAAACAAAAATATGAGAATGATATACCACAAAACAGAGATACACAAAAGATGATGAGAATAATAAAATGCTTTGGAGTTGACAAACACAATAAATAAAGCGACTAATTCCCTAGCATAGTCAAACAGCACATGTGGGTGGACCAGAGGAAGAAACGGCACAACTGGAAATGAGTTCACTGAAATCACCCATCTTGAAAAAGTGAAGGAAAACAAAGAGCTTCAAAACTTCAGGATAATATCAGGTATGTAAATATTCATTCAATGGGAGTTTTGGAAAAATAAAACTGGATAGAAAGAATCAAATAATGGCAGGGAGTCTCTCAGTTTTGATCAAAATGCATGCTTAAAACTTGTATTTTAAATAGGAAAAGCCTTAGCTTCCTAATAATGTGGCAAACTAATCAAGAAAACCAAATTAAATTGGAAAGGTGTATTTTGGCTCACAGTTTTGGAGGTGTGGGGCCAGTCCGTTGGGCTGTTGCTTTGGGGCCTCTCATGTGGCAGCATGCCACAGCAGAATGGTGTTCTGGGCAGCACTCTTCACCTATGGCAGTGGTGAGCAAGCAGAGCAAGGTCTCAGCTCCCAATATTCTCTGCAAAGTCACAACCCAGCGATGCAACTTCCTCCCAGAAGGCCAGGCTTCCTAAACACCGGAGAGCCTGCCCATGGCAGTCCCTTGGGACCAACCTTTAACAGGTGAGCTTTGAGAGAAACATCCAAGTTCAAAACTATCAAAGCTTTGCTGGATCGCTTTGGGGAAGAACCAAAGAAAAAGAAGTGGATAAAGTAAGGGTAGAGAATCCTTTCAGGGGTTGTGTTGTTGTTGTTTTAAAATGGGAACAGAAAAATGCAGATGAGGTTGAAGAGCAAGAGCTATTTCAGGTGGATTGTATGTTCGTGGGAAAAATTAAGTGTCTCCTATCTCTGCCACTAAAGCAGTTTTGAGACCAGAGAGAAGTGTTGAAGCATTCTGTGTCTCATCCAAAGTCTTGGTATCTCTGGTTATAGGTAGAATGTATACATATATGCACACACACACATACATATTTGTTTCAATGTGCACACATTACTACATAAATTTGCATTATTATACCACACCCATTAGGGGAGTTACACAAAAAGGAAAGTTCTCTGACATTAAAACATTTATTATTATTATTATTAGTAGTAATTACATTGGTGCTCTGCCTCCATGTCTGTGTGTGTGAGGGTGTCAGAACTGCAACTGGCATTACAGACAGTTGTAAACTGCCACATGGGTGCTAGGATTTGAACCTGGGTCCTTTGGAAGAACAGCCAGTGCTCTTAACTGCTGTGCCCTCTCTCCAGTCCAGGTTTTCTGACATTTAAAGAAAAGCTTGGAAAAAAGTCACTAGTTAAGAAGGGGATCCCGCCACCATTGAGACACAGCAGGAACACAGAGTAAGTGCCTAGGGATGAAATCCATGCGTCACGTTTTCTCGCTAATTTTGAATTATGCCGCCATCTTCTTCCCAGCAACAATCCTGTCAACGTTTGGTCAGATGTCGTGATGTAGCGAGGCTGACAGGGACATAGAGTAACGTCTGTGATTTTCTTGTTACTTTTCCAGTTGGCATTTCGTTATCAGGGTTATCTTCAACATGGGCTTTCTTTCAAAGTGTCTTTTTTTATTTATGAGTCAAATTTTTAATTTGACTTTTTATTGATTCTTTGTGATTTCATATCATGCACCCCAATCCCACTCACCCCCTCCCTTTCTACCCACCCTACGTCCTTGCTACCTCCTCCCCCACCCCAGAAGAGAAAAAAGTTTGTTGTGGAAGCCATGGTGTGTCCCAAAGTACACCGTTTTATCCACTTCTTTACTTGCAAATATTCATTGCGGTGAGTCATTGGTCTGGGTCTCTGGCTCCTGACACACTACCAACACTGGATCCTCACTGGGACTCCTCTTGGATATCCTGTTGTTGCCACGTGTCACAGAGATCCTGCAGTTTTGGATCTGCAGGACATGCTCCAGCAGTTCACAGATGGTATAGATTTTGGGATGGGCCAACTCAAAGCTCTGGATGTGGGCCTGGGTGGTGGCTGAGCTGGTCGGCCTGGCAGCTCTCCTAGACCCACACCACCAGGGTGAGCTCTCCAGCACCGCCCCAACTAACTCACTAAATGCTAGAGCCTGCAAGGTACGGTCACCTCTCCTGCTCTCCTGCCCTTGGGGCTGGCTTACTCGAAACCCCTGCAGGCGAGGTGCAGAGCCTCCTCTCCCAGGTGTTGCAGCTGGTGAGGAGCAGGGCCTGCTCTCCCACCAGCCACAGAAGGCAAGGGGTAGGGGGTGGGGGAGGGCATCCCCCTCCCTCATGTCACTGCAGGGCAGAAAAATGGCAGGCCCAGCTTTCCCATGCTCTTGCTCTTGGGTCTGGCTCACCCACACCCTTACCACCAGGGTCAGCTCTACTGTGCTGTCCAGGCGAGATACAGGGCCTGCTCTTCCTGCGTGCCGCAGCCAGTGAAGGGCAAGGCTTAAAGGAGTCAGAATTTTATTGATTTACTTCTTGCTTTTGAAGTACTCCTTGATGACATCTTCCGCCTAAGATTCTCCCCAACTATGGTGCTGGGTTTTGGGAGAAGTCGAATCTTGACCATGTTGGGCCTCTGATTCCATTATTGCTCTATGGTGATAGGAAAAAGAGTTGCACACATCTTTTTTTTTTTTTTTTTTTAAACACATCTTTTTATTATGGAGACTTACAGACACACACAGATAATGTGAACCCCAACATACCCACCATTCCTTTTCTACAAGTGTTAAATCATAGTCCATTCACTTCTCCTGCCCTTTAATATTTTGAAGCTAGTTCCTTTCATCATATTTTGTCTTTCAGCAACCTGCAATGTATCCACAAAACATAAGATACTTACAAACATAACCACAATACTGTTTTCATAACCGAAAAAGACCTCCCGGTTAACTCACAGGAATGAGGAAATATCTCTTTCTGACACACACAGAGATATGATTTTTAACTATAATAAAGCAGGTCATTATTCTCCCAGGGAATAAGGGCAAAATCATGTTAATCTGATGAAGATGGAAAATAACTGTGGGAGTGGATAGCGGTTGCCTTAGGTACTCTGGAGGGAAGCTGGCTTGGCATTGCTGGGTCAAAGGGCTGAGCTGGCATGGAAGCATCTTGGAAAGGCCTTGAGGGTAGGTATTTTCTCCCATCCCGTACAAGGGTGGCCCTGGACAGCTGCTGTCGCAATCCCATCTTCTCTGGGTAAGCAGTCCCTACAGGCGATGAGGGTCAACAGAGAGGCTCAAGCGCGCCCCTCAGGCCTGTTTTGTTTTGGCGCCCACAACAAGCAAGCACAATTCGTCTGAATAAAAGGCTGGAGGGGATGGGACCCTGGTGTCAGCGCCATCGCACTTAGGCCAAGGGCTTTCGGAGGAACCCAGGAAGATCCTTGACAGGGCAACAAACCTCGCCTCGTCCAGTCCCTGGGGGGAGGGGGTCCTTTGTGATCCCAGCGAAGCTAGTGTCGGTACCGACCTAACACACACGGTCGCCGGGGGAACTCGTGCCAACCATCAGAACGCACGCGGGAACAACAACAGCACGACTTTCCCAACCAGGGAGAAAGGGCAGCGGACGGGCTCAGAGGGGAAACGCTGCCCTCCAGCGCGGCCTCCCATTGGTCGCTGTCGTTCCACCCTCAGTCCCTATTGGCTGTGAGCCGCGCACGCTCCCACTGCGTGCTGTGGCATTGGGGCGGCTAAGGGCGGGCGCAGCCAATGGGAGCGCCCGGAGGCGGGGCAAGCGCGGTGGGGCGTGCGCACGCGGGCCCGGAGGTAAACAGATTCCGAGCGTGGTGCGGGGCGTTCGCACCGGTGCGGGCGCGCGGAGGCGTTGTGCAGCCGACGGAGGAGCCTACCTTCCTGCAGCCCGGTAAGGCTGCCGTCTGGAGGCCTGCCGCTACCCTTAGCACCCCGGGTGCCATTCTTACACGGTCAAGTGACAGCGCGGCCTGGGTTGCGAGTTCCCCTTGCAGCCGAGGAGCCTTGGGGCCACGCTAGCGTGCAGCCGTCTCCAGCCCTGGGTCTGGCTCAGCGAGCGAGAGGAGGGCCGCGCGTGGAGCCGTGGGTTCCGGGAGGCGCCCGGGGTTCTCTCGCCTGGCCTCTGCATCGTCCGCGCACGTGGCTGCCTTTTCAGGATCTGAACTCTGAGACCCTCCAAATGTGCATGGGCTGGGTGTAGTTGGTGTCAGAACGACCCGGGCCAGCTGTTGGGTTTCACAGCTGGGGCTGGGGTGAAGTCGAGGAAGATGCGCCTTCCTTGTTCCTTTTCCTCGTTTTTTTCTTTTCTTTTCTTTTCTTTTCTTTTCTTTCCTTTTCTTTCCTTTTTTTTTTTTTTTTTTTTTTTTTTTTTTTTTTTTTTTTTTTCCGTCCCTCCTCTTTTCCAGACACTGGTGGCCACAGGAGCAGTTTGAACTGAACTCCCGCATTCTTTTGCACAGAAGCTGTCGCGTCACAACAGCCAAGCCAAGTTCTAAGCGTGAGGGGCCAGAAGGCTGTAGGGGCGGGTCTGGGTGCTGGGACCCTCCACTGGCTGGGGTTCCTGAAGGGACAGAGGCAGGATGCAGGCTTCCAGTCTGGGTTGGGCCTGCAGTTCTATGGAAAACGGATTCAGGCTCCCTTCGGCTTGGTGTCTGTGGGACAGGACTCGGCTGGGGTGTGTCGGGCCAACTGGTCTTGCCCAAGGATTTGGACTAGTGATCGTGCGAATCTTCTAGTTGTTCTATGGATGGTGGCCATACTGGCCGGAAGAAGGCCCTTCTGAGAAGAGCAGCGCTCACAGGACTCAGAGGGTAGTTTTGGATGCTGTAGTTAGCCTTGCATATAATGAAGGCAGCTGAACTGTGATCATTTTTGGTTCAGGTGACTCAAAGGGAAAGTGAGGCAGGCAATCTGGGCATTCTCTCTGGGCTGATGAACCACCTAAGATGGCACTTCCCAACTCCAGACCTTTAACACTTTAATTCCATTCTTGTGTACTGTGCTTGCTGTGTGCCTGTCGCAGAATACCTGGCTTGTATCTGCTAAACAAATAACGACACGCCCCAGCCCCACCAGTTGTTGACAGTTGAAAATGTCTCTAGACATTGCCATATCCCCACTGAAGGGCAAATCTGGTTGAGAACTATGCAGGAAAGACTCCAGACAGGGTCATCCCTCTGTGCAGGGACCTCCATGCAGCTTGCCCACAAGTAGCCAAGAGATTCAGGACAGTGTCATGTCCCGTGAGGATGGAGCAACCGTGAGTGGACAGGGGTAGGGGTGAATCTCCCCGGCAGAGATGGAGGCACAAACCCTGGGCCTCTGTGCCTGACGGATGTGCCTGGTAGGTTCAAATCAGGAGGATGTGGAAAACTGGTAGTTTCTGCCCGTGGGAACGTTGGGAGACTTGGGTAAGCAGAGGGAGCCTCCATGGGGTGGTTCTTCAGCAGTGTGCAGACAAGTGGGAGCTGTGTGAGTGCCAGCTGAGCGACCTCTCCGAGGGAGACACTTTTCTTATCTACATCCTCTGCGTAGACATGGGTCGATCTTGTAATGTGGAAGGAGGGCATGCCTGTGTTTGCAGGGAGTATCTGGCTGCACACGCACACACATGCATGCACACGTATGCAAGTGCTTTGATGCATTGTCTGCACATGCATAGAATTCATTTATAGTTGGTAAGTACCAGAAACCATGCCTCTTTTTTTTTTGTACAAAGAAAGAAGCTTCGACTTTGAGTCCACTTTCAGTGTAACCCTGAATTTATGTGTTGCACTTAGGTCCTAAAAAATGGTGGCTGCTCATAAAAGATGAAAGAAAAGAAAAACATCCCAAGCCCCTACTGTGAATTTGTGTTCTGTGAGAATGTGTGAGGGCTCCACAGCGGGACGGGGTATTCCAAGTAGGGGTTTTGGGGGTGCTCTTTGTTATCCACAGAAAAGGGTCTTGAAGGGCAGTCACTTCCTTCTTGAAGAGAGATTTATTATTGGGAAGCTCAAAACTTGGCAGGCTAACTTTCCATTAAGAGTCACGGACACTGAGTCACTATCTTTGTCAGTTGAAACCAGAGCCGTGTGCAGAATTAGACAGGAACATTTAAAGAGTTGTCTTGGTTTGGCAACTGGAAATAGTTCTAACATTCCTGTTAACAGTCAAGAGCTGGGGGGAGCCAGTGGGGAAGGAGATAGTTGGGGGAGTTCACAGGTCCTGTCACTAATGTAACTGCATGTGATGGGAACGGGAGCGAAGGGGAGGCAGCCTCTGAGGACAAGGTGACCTGAGTCGCAGGTGGTGGAGACAGGGACCATAGGACTCCGCGTGTGGGCGTATATGCAGGTAGCACGTAGGGCTCAGAGTCCTAGATGGGGAGGGAGTTGTGTGATGGTGTCAGTACTAAAAAGAGGCCATAGGAGGAGGCTAATGTTAGTATCAGACATAATGGCCTTCGTGCTACCAGAACTATCCTTTTTCTATGCTTTTTTATTAAGATGAAACTTGGCAGGCATTAAGTTCATCCATTTTCCACACAGTTGAAAAACATATCACTTAACCACTACCACAGTCCAAGGTAGAATAGTTTTGTCACCCTTCAGAATTCCCATGCGTGCCTTGTTGTTGCTTGGCGTACTTGGATGGGCGTGTGGTACAGATGCGGGTAAGATGGCTCAGGGAGCCTGTGTGGAGGGAGGCCTTGCATAGCCTCTCCGGAAGTATATGAAGGAAGCTGCCTTCTCAGGACACCGTGGGTAGGCAGGAGGGCTAGGACCTGCTTGAGCTGGCTCAGCTGTGGCGTGTGGAACAGGTGAAGAGAAGTTGGTAAAGGAAGTTGAGGGATGGGCCCACCAGGAGCGAGGGTTGTGGGAATACGGGAGGGCGGCAGGAAGTGAAGAGTCATGCTGGCGGTAGGTTGGGGGGCACATCAGGGGTCACAGAGGAGCGTTAGTGCCCCATTCTTAGGAGAGTGGAGTCTGTAGTAGCTTGCCTGTGCTTGGTTTAGGGAGGCTGGGCCTGAATTGTGGGATTGAAAGGAAAGGCTTTTGTAAAGGGGGACAGGCAGAATAAAGAGAAAGAAAGACACAGACAGAAAGAAAAAAGGCCATGAGAGAGGAGGGTCTGAGATGAACTCATATCTGATTGCCCATGTTCTAGGGTAGAAGGAGCAAAGAGGTCTGTTTCAGAAGGAATAGGTCCTGGCTCAGTATAGGAGGGACAGTATCCTGTAGGGGCCACTGAAAGAGAAAGCTGTGAGTGTGAGTGTGTGCCCACGCATGCATGTGTTTAAAACAGAGCTGTTTCCGTGCCTTCTACCTCCGCACCTCACTGGGCTTCTCCAGGCTGTACCTCCCTGGCTGTTTTTGTAGAATTCTATATGGGCCCTCCTCATTCTTTTCGGAATCGTTCTCTCCAGACCTGATTAAATCTCTTCAGAAAGAGCTCCGTGTGGCAGCCTGTCAGCCTCTGTACTCTGAGGGTAAATGGCACTGTCTTGATTTGCACGCGAGGAAATGGGGAACACTGGCCCCAGGAGCAGAACTGGTGTCCCCAAGGTCACAGGTAGCTGGTGTCCAAGCTGAAGCTGGCAACATGACTTTGCTGTCATTCTGTCTGTCAGTCTGTTGAGTGTGCTGTCCAGGAGCCAGAAGACCTGCTGTCCGCTGGGCTGGGTGACATGTCCTGAGACTGTTCACACAGAATGCCAGGTGTGTGTTTGTCTCCAGTCCTGGCATGGAGGAGGGAGACAGAACAAGTTGTTGATAGTTTGCCTGTGGTTGCCGTTTGTCGGTCCCAGTTCTTTGAGAAATTGAAAAGCAATTTGGTGGCTCTTGCTCACTGAGGTGCTGGTAGCCAACAGTGGGCCAGCAAAGGGCAGACTAGCGTCCTGAGCAGCAGCCTTCTCCCTCCTCCCTTCCCTCTTGTAGACAGGAGGGGGACGAATTGAGGAAAACACGTTTGTGTCTGCAGACTCCCGAAGTTAGCTTGAGGAATCGCACAGCCTGACTGCTATAAAATCTGAGTTTGAATTGCTGTTGCCACGTCCCTGCCTGTATGTGCTGGGGGTGAGGGAGGAAAAGCACACAAGGACCATTTCTTGTGTTCAGCACTGGTGCAAGGACTGTCCGTCGGTGTTCATACCTGTTGTGTTTCCAAGGTGTTTTCAGCTGCCTGTCAGCACACTGAGCCACCTCTCCTGGGTGGGGCCTCATAGCACATTGCTAAATAAACCACCCTGGTGAGGACCGGCCTGTTCTTTCCCAGCACTTCTTGTCTCCCTGGCTTAGAATTGACCCTGGGCTTTCCAGGAGAGCTAAGTCTGTCTGTTTTAAAGGTATTATCTGTTTTAAAGGTATTATGGAGTATTTATGCTCCCTTTGCTTTCACTAGGTGTATACCAGGGTATCTGCACGGTCATAATGTTAATAATCAGACAAGTGTGTATGGTATGGTTCTTGATACACAATGTGTGCCATAAATACCCTAGAGTGTAGGGATCTAACCTACACTCAAGTGCAGACAGGAGAACTGAGGCTTAAAGTTAAGCTTGCTATAATTTAACTGGCAAGTCAGGTGCTCGCTTCGGCAGCACACACAGTAAAATCAGAACGATACAGAGAAGATTAGCATGGCCCCTGCGCAAATCAGCAGCAGAGCTAGGGTTCAGACCAAGTGACCAGTTACGGAGGACTTAACCTTATTGCTGGGTCACTATCTGAGCCAAATACTTTTAAAATACATATATACATACACATATCCATGTCTGTTTGTCTGTCTGTCTGTATCTATCTATCTGTTTGTCTGATTTTGCTATGTAGTTCAAGCTGACAAACTCATGATCCTCCTGCCTCAGCCTCCAGAGTGGTGTGGAATTATAATAAGCAGTGCCAGGGCCCCATCAGGCTGGGATTCATGGTGAGCGTCACTGAGGAATGGCTTCTTGTATAGGGCAGGCTGACCAGCCAGTGGCTCTCCAGAATTCGGCCACTGTCCTGTAGTCAAGAGGGGCTTTGGGAGAGGCTTGGGGGAGGCACAGTGCATATTGCTGTGTGCTTTCCGCCTTCCACCTCTGTGCTCTGATTGTTCTCAGTGCTTGCCTGGCAGGAACTGATTAGAGAATCTAAGGGTTCAAGAGGTGGTAGATTTGTAAGAGCTCAAGCTGTGGACTGTGGGCTTTTCTGTGTAGGGCAAGGAGGAGGATGCAGGCAGCTAACAGTTATGGGGAGAATGGATCTGTGCAGGAAGTTGGCATCTGGCACCCCCTCCTACTCCCACTCCTGAGCATGTCATGAGCAGGTCTCGGGGGTTACCTTCCTACCCTCTGGATAGTGGGTCAAGTTCATTTCTGGGCATCAGGAGATGAGCTTCATGGGGTAGGAATCCTTGTCCCAGGACCATCCTGATTGGCCTGCTAGGATACAATTCTGGTGACCTCTTTAGCTGTCCTGGAATAATTATGGTTCTGGTTGGTTACCCTAGAATTGGAGTCTACAGACTTCATCTTTGAAGGACAAAACATAAGTATTTTGGACTTTGTGGGCCATTGATTTCCTGAAACCAAACCAAACCAATACAACACTTTAATAACCAGATTGTAGGCAGAACATAAGTGAACGCACATGGCTGTGATTCGGTACAACTCTGTTTACAGCAGTAGTGTTATCAGAGTTAGGGTCAGAGTTTATGCCTGGGCTGCTCTAGTAAGCCAGGCCCAGCCACCCATCTCTGATAAGCCAAATGAAAAGAGCAAAAGTAATAGTGAAAAAAATCAGAAAAGAGATTTCTTCAGTGTAGCCACATTAAGAAGCGATCCAGTGGTGACCTTCCCCTGCCCCGTCCCTGATCTCTCCCTGGGGTTCTAACTAGAGGGTAGAAGGTGAGACATATGCATACTTAAGCTGTCATGGTCAAGGTCTGCTAGTTCTTCCTGTCACTGTCCACTGTCTAGGGGCTTTACTCCTGCAGCAAGGGCTGACAAATGCAGATAATCTTTAAGAGTAGTTTCCCCTATGGCTGGCCCAGGTTTGAGCTGTTTTCATTTTGATGTGAAATTCCTGGGCAGGTTCTAAATCATTGGAGTTCATTGTTTCCGCAGAGCAGATGGCTGCAGTGACAGGCGCAGCTGGCTTTTAGCTCGCCCTCCTTTCTTCCAGGCTGCTTTAAGGGAGGCTGGTGATGGCCCCAGAGTCTTGGTTTGCTTTTGCCTTGAAGGACACTAGTCATATGTGTCTCTCCTGTTGAGAAAATATAGTCACTGTACTTGTTATTTGATTCTAAATTAGGAATTCCAGGGGCTTTGTGTGTGCATCGACACTCATTAGCTATTTCTGCCCTCTGATGCAGTGCCAGTGGGGAGGAAGGCCTGTGCCAAGTAATTTTTCTCACCACCATTCTGAGAGGGGCAGTTGAACCCTATTCCCCACAGTGAGATGCCCACAGGCTATGTGCCTGGCAGCCAGTTAGGGGCAGGTGTTGTCTGAGGAACAGGGCTAACCAAGGACCCAGAGAGGCGTTATTTATAACCTTTTGATCTGTTCTTAACCCACTGTCCGTTCCACCCTGGACAGGCACTAGAGAGATACGGAATAGTTTTTTGAAAGTACATATTTGTGTGCTTACTTAAAAAGTTTTTTTAACAACATATTTAAGGGTTTTCAAAAATAATAGTTTCAAAAAACTATTATTCAAATAGTACATCCTTTGTAGAAAATTTTAGAGAACAAATACGTTTCAGAAGAATCTAACATCCCACTACCCAGAGAAAGCCTCATGCTTTTAAAAGCTCTGTGATGACATTTTTTTTCCCTCCGCAGGAACATGCAATATATTTTTGTCAACAAAAACTTTTCCTATTGTCATTTAAATTGCTGAATTGTCCCACCTTCTGTGTATACTGCTACTCACTGTTTGGATTTTTGTCACCTTGACACAAACCTAGACTTGTCTGGGAAGACAGGATCTTAGCTGAGGAAAAGCCTCCGTGGGATTGGCCTGTAGGCAGGGATATTGGGCATTTCTTGGTTTCTAATTGATGTAGGAGGGTCCAGTTCACTGTGGTCAGTGCTACCCCTGGGCAGGCGGTCCTCCTGCCTTGTGTAAGAAGGCAGGTGAGCAAATTGTGAGGAGCAGGCCAGTAAGCAGAACCCTTCCGTGGCCTCTGCTTCAGCTTCTGCCCTAGCTTCCTTCCATACTTGAGTTCCTACCTTGACTTCCCCAGGGATGGGCTGTGATTGGACATCTAGGACAAATAAACCCTTTCCTCCCCAAGTTGCTTTCAGCTGTGGCATCATTAACAGCAACAGAAAGTAACTAGGCCACTCACCTAACCTGTTTCCAGTAGTGTTGTGGTTCTGGTCCTTAGTGCTGAATTACCACCTTCCACTTCTAAAGAAAGGCAGTTTGAGGGATTTGGGCAGGATATTTAGGTTGTGATCAGACAGAATGGCCCTGGGAGGAGAAGGGGACCGATATTCCTGGTGTGGGTTCCTGAGGAAGCAGAGGCAGACAGAAGCTGGCAGAGGCCTGGCTCTGTGCTGAAGCCCACTGTTGCTCGCTGCTGGGAAGACAAGAGAGCCGTTCTCTTCCACATTCTTTTCTTTTTCCTAGTGTCTAGTTCTAAGTTGCCTTTGGAAGCTGATAGCCCTGTGGGACATTGCCGGCTCTGCAGACAGAGCCTTGGAGTTAGGGGACTGGGGTATGTGACTGCTGATTCTCACTGTGTGACTCTATGGTGGAGGCAAAGGACAAATCTAGCCCACAGGGATTCATGGATTTTGGTTTTGAAGTCTGTTTACTCTAATGCATTCCTTCTTCTGAGTCCTGGGAGGAAACAGTTCTTTATTTTTCCCTTGTTGTCGGAAAAGGGAAAATGTTAAGGATATAATGGGACTTTTCAGTTCCCTTGGAGGGTTGAAATCCACATGCTTATGCCCAAAGGAAAAAGAAGGTTCTTCCCTGGAAGGGGCAGAAGGCCACTCACTAGCTCCGTGGGATCTCCCAGAGACAAGAATGTGTGAAGTGACTGTGCTGAGTCCTCTCGGTGGTAGGCTCTGGGGACTGTCACCTTTAAGAATGACCCGTCTCGTTTCCTTTTTCAAAGGCTTGTAGGACTCCTGGAAAAAGAGGGAACATCTGAAGGGTTTGTGTAGTGGCAGAGGCAGGCTTTGGGAGAAAAAGCAGCAGGTGGAAACTTGAAAAACGTCTCTCTGTGGAGGCTTTCTGCTTAGTCTGGAGTGCCAGTCACCCCTGTTCCCTCTCCTCCTCTTCTGGAAGGACTAGGGCTCGCAAAGTTGGCACATGGCCCCTTCCTGGAAACAGACTCCTCGCCCAGTTGTCCATTCAACCTTCCAGTTCCTTCTGCTGCAGAGTGAAGCTGGAGGGACGCTGCTGCAGACTAGCCTAGGAGCTCTTGGAAGTTTGATTGATTTGTGATCAAAGATGCAAACAGGTTTGAGCCAATTTTGCAAGTACCAGGCTTCCTCATGCTTTGCGGGACTAGCTAAATTCTTTTTATATACTCTGTATTTATCACTGTAAAGTACTGCTTGGTGCTGGAAGGACAGGAGTGTATACAGGAAGACAGAGTGGTTCTTGTCCTGTGGCTAAGAGCCACCAGTGAGATAGTAGATAGGTTCCAAGAACATGATCATGGCTGCAGTGGCATGCAGGTACAGGAATCTGAGACTGATGCCCCTGGGGAGGGAGGAAACACGCTTCGTTCCCTTCTTGCAGGAGCCCAGGTCTTCAGGGGAGACACCATGAAATTTAGGGATGGTTTAACCTAGCTGGAACACATTTGGTGAAAGGGACACAGTAATTCTAGGCTGGGGAGGCTGAGAGCACTAGGTCAGGAAGGCTCTGTCTGCCTCTTAGGGATCTCAGTGAAGCCATGGAGTCTGGGAGTACTTTGGCAGGACATTTCTTTTTAAAGAAACTGCTCTGGCTGGCAGCCTGGGGATGCATGGGAAGGTCAAGGCAAGATAGAGTAATGAGTAGGCCTATTTCACGAGGCGAGGGGATCAAGGTTGAAGTACTTGGGAGACCCTGAGCACAGATGTGCACTAGCAAGCTCGTGCCGCCCATTTGGGGAAAGCTGCTCAGGGCTGAGGACTTCCTGTGCAGTTTGCTGTTTAGCTTCTTACCTCAGCCATCCCAAGTAATTAGTGGCAGCTGTGGCGGGAAGGAGCCAGAGGAGGGTGGACCCTGGCTTTCAGAGGTGTGAATACCAGAGCTTTGCTGGCTTGGGAGCTCTGTGATGCCCTGTAGTTATGAAGGGCATTGACTGACGCTTGGTGAATCTTCATATACCATCTTCAGCTTGCTCTCACCCTGTGAGAACAGTGACAGGTTGGGTTGTCCTGGCTATGAAGTGGGGTGCATATGGCCACCTTCCTGCCGGATGAGACTCCCTTCCCTCCTGGGTCCCTAGTGGACGAGCATTTGATGCTTTTGTTAGCTTTGTGCTTGTTGAAATTGTCTATTGTATTTATTACGTTAAAAAGAAAAAAGCCCATCTACTTTTGCTCACATGTCTTTCTGTATTTAGCCAGGTCCACACCCCTTGTGCGTGTTTGTCAGTCCTAGAGACTTTATTTTTAACGTCCATAATGCCCCAGATAACTTCCATCCAGGTGTGACTCCAGGAGGTGGCTGGAAGGTTTTTAGGAATGTTGGTAAATGATGGTCAGCAGGAAAACCCTCCAGAGGTTGGGGACACTTGCCTCTGGGCTACCTGTGCCAATTTCTCAGGCTCTGTGCCCTAGCTTTGTTCATTGGAATTCTGGCTCTTTTGAGGCTGTCTTTATTTACTTTCCTGATAGAAATTTAACATTAGGACCAGAAGAGGCGTACAAGAAGCTGAGTCACCCAGCCGGTGGTGGAAGGGCTGGGCCATGTCTCGGCTCCAAGGTACCTCCTTTGTTTCTGCCTCCAATGCTTCCCAGGTGTTGGTGCCAATTATAGATGTACTTGCATGCTGTTGTGCTTTGGGCACATGGCTAGCACACATTAACCCAGGGCCTGCAGGGACAAGCTAGGTGCAGTGCAAGGAATGAGTGAAGGATGTTGGCATGGTCCCTCACTGGTATATTCTCCAAGTGTGAGTATCTCTCCTCTCACACAGCTTTACCTCTTTGAGGGAACTGGATCTTTGCTCCCCTCAGAAGAGAGCATTTACTCAGGAACAGGGTCCCCAAACCAGCAGGTCACCCTGTTGTCAGGGCTGGTGTAGGGTAGGGGGCTAATAGTCCACATGAGGTCTCTGATACTTGTCTGTGAAATCATGATGCTGATGTGGTTCTTGTATATGGAAAGGGTTTCTGGGCTTTTGATATGAGTTATGATGTAAATGCCCCCTAGCTGAGTGCCTGATGAGGTTGAATTATAGGTCACTGTGGCCCCAAGTTTGAAAACCAGGAAGAGAAGAGCTGTGGAAAGCAGCTTCCTTCTGGTCGTCATTTGCTCTCTCACCTCCTGTTTGCCGCTGGAGGACAGGGACTCCCTGGGAGAAAACTGCCTGTGTTGATAAGGCTGTGAACAGTTGGTTCACTTTGTACTGAGCGGGAGGCCCAGCATGACCCTGCACAGTGGGTAAATAATGTTTACCCAAGGGGGTGGCCGTGGGGCAGCCGCAGCAGTTTTGACAGTCCTCATGCTCGTAAAGAATCGTCTGTGCTTACTAGCAGTAGCTGCTGATCTGAGGAAAACAGGTTCGAGCACACTGTCCAGAAATCTGTAAGGGACCTTCTTTCCATTCCAGTGACTCGGGGCTCCAGTGTCGAGGGCAGGACTGGGCGCCGTTATGGAATTCACTAGTACGTCATATATAACTGTTCAGGCAGGAAGGAAAGTAAGGCTCTTCCTTGAGACAGTTTCTCTGTGTAACAGCTCTGACTGTCATGGAACTTGCTCTGTAGACCAGGCTGGCCTCAAACTCAGATCTACCTGCCTCTGCCTCCGGAGTGCTGGCATTAAAGAGGTGCGCCTCCACCTCCTGGCCCTTAATTTATTTTTTAATTAAACATTTGCAGTGTAGAGGGCCAGGGAGGCCCAGAATCACTCACCAGCTTTGTTCTTGTAGAAGTTTAGTGTGTGGGTATAGTAACTTAGATGGAAAATTCAGGCAGAATTTGTGTCAGGCCTTAAGTCAGAGTCTGAATAAAGTAGGTCTAGGTGGATGGTCTGAAGAGATTTAATGTCAGGTAATGGACAGGTGAGGTTTTGTAACTACTGAAGTCATGGTCTTTGGGAGATTTGTGTGCTGGTTTTCTGGGTGTAATTTATAGGTGACCCAGGGTAAGGCTTGGTTTTGGGGATCCCTGGGACATGATGGTCTTGGGACCACTGGTAGGAATGCATTTCTGGTACAGATCTCCTTCAAAATCCAGCCACCCTATCCAGGTTCTCCAGGGCCCTGGTACTTTAGGGTACCAGACAGTGTCAGTGGTGTTGGGGGTCATGGTGGCTGTGAGTTAGGAGCTGCTAACAGGCCAGTGTGAGCACAGACTGCATGCAGTTTGGCTTGTGGGCTTGTTCACCTGTTTATTGCCATCAAATCAGGAGGCCAGAGCAGAAACCTAGAGTGTGACAGGGAACCCGGTGATAAGTGTATGGTCGTTTTCTCCAAACCTACTGGCTCAGATGGGAGGGTGAGTAGCCTGGGACCAGGCAGTATGTTATCCTTGGAAGTCGGTGAACCAATTGTCTGAGGAGGCCCAGACCATGCCAGGCCTAGGTGCACCACCCCCTCCCCCAGGGTCACTGTGGGGTTGCTGGTGGCGTTGGCTACTTAGTTCCTTCTTTGACTCTTCACTGACTGGCAGCCACAGGAATTGTTTCTAAATATTAAGAGGTGCGTAGAAAGGCTGAGCTCCTATGTGCCAACTGCTAGGATGTGAAGGGAAAGCTATTGCCTAAGGGCACGTTATGGACAGCCTTATAGTTGTGGCCTCTTTGGTAGTGAGTTTCTACTATTATAACTAGTCTCCTTTTAAGGCTTTTAAAGATGATGTGTCTGTGTGTGGGTGTGTGCATGTGGTGCAGGTGCTGGCAGGGCCAGAGTCATCTCCCCCCTGGAACTGGGCTTCCACAGTTGTATGCTGTAGCTGTGGGCGCTGGGAACTGAGCTCAGGTTCTCTGTGAGAGAAGTAAGCACTCTCAGCCGCTGAGCCCTCTCCATCCTCCCACCCCCTCTTCTCCTTTTAAATGAAGGTCTTTTCTGCCATGCCGTGGGGCTGAGCCGCTCTGCTGGAATCCTTGGAGTGACTAAGGGCCAACATGTTCAGATGTCCCCTCGTTCTGGTCAGGGCCTTTCCAGTGCTGCTGCGCGCCTGTCCCCGCCGTTGCTTCTCTGTGTTAACGCAGCAAAAAGATGAGTGCGGGTGCCCCTTTGAGCGCCCCCTCTTCTGCATGTGTGTCAGGGTCCCTGCTCAGTTCCTACCTTACGCAGGTCCCTGTCTGGAGTGCCGGTCACACTCGTCTGAGGGACTTAAAGAACACTGCTGCCCTTTACCTACCTGGCATAGCAGTGCTGCTGCCTGCCTTGGGCACGGTGCTCCTTGCAGAGGGATCTCTGGCTCTTCCTATTTTTGCTTTAGCTTCCAGCATGTTAACAGGACTTATCTTAACCCATAAATATACCTCAGAGGTAGTTAATGACCAACTAGGCCTGGCCCTAACTACACTGTGGGTTCTGGATCTCAGCATCTCTGACCCTGACCTACTTCAGAAACACTTTCTGCTATGGCCAGTAGAACGAGGAAAGGCAAGCAAGGAGGCGGCACAGGAGGGGCAGGCAGTGGGCCTCCACGGCAGCACATGGTTGCTTTTTCTTGCTTTCCGTGCCTTGTCTGCTGTTGTTAGTGCTGGACTGCAGTGCGGACTCCCTGGCTGACCTTCGGGTCAAGGAAGTGCTCCCCGTGTCTAAGTCTGTGGGTGACTGCCCCATGCTTCACCAGGCAGTGCACTCTGATCTGAAAGAGGCAGGTACCCGCAGCTGTCGGGGCCTGGGGAGAGGCACACTGTCATGAGTGGATCCCTAGGCCCTGCACGGAACAGCTCGGGGCGGGGCCAGCTTGCTTCAGCACATCCCTGTGGCTCAGCAGAAAGAACGACAGACTAGGAGCTAGTCCACATGCTAGTCATGGTTCTGCTGAAGCCCTCTGCCCTCTGTGCTGAGGATTTCAGAGGTGATTTTGAGCCCAGGTGAGGAAATACACGGGCATTGGTCAGAGCCTGGTGGTACTGGTCACTGCCCTGGGTGTTGCTCCTCTCCTGTCTCTTCATTTTACCTCAGTCAGAAGGGAAGATCCATGGGAAGACCAAACCACCAGTTTTGCCTTCTGCTTAGAGTCTGGTTGGGGCCTGGTCAGTGTGTAGATGGATGAACCTGTGTCAGAGGTGGTATCCCTTTTCCTAACGCCCCTTTTCTTCCAGCCCTCAAGGATGGCTGCTATGTTGGGGGATGCCATCATGCTGGCCAAAGGCCTTGCCAAGCTGACCCAGGCAGCTGTGGAGACTCACCTGCAGAACTTGGGCCTTGGTGGGGAGCTCATCTTGGCAGCCAGGGCCCTGCAGTCTACCGCTGTGGAGCAGATCAGCATGGTCTTTGGGAAGGTGCAGGTGAGAGGTCCTTACAGCAGTGGGTGTATGTGGGTGTTGGGAGGCAGACAGTCAGGCTTGGAGCTCTTGATGAGACCGGGGAATGAACCAGGACGCAGACACAGACAGCTTGTTGTAGATGGGACCAGTGAGCCTAGTGGCTGGTGCATCCCACTATTATTTTAGGGTAGGGTAGGACCTTGTGTGGGAATCTGACTGTTATACTAGAACACCAGACTAGGAAGCGGAAATAATACCCACTTCTCACAGTTCTAGAGGCAGGGGAGGCCAAGATTAAGGGTATGGTAGATTTGGAATCTGATAAGGGCCCATTTCCTGGTTTCCAGGTTCAGTCCTCATTTGAAAAGTGCTCCCCGTGTCTAAGTCTGTGGGTGACTGCCCCATTTGAAAAGGCAGGTCTTTCAAATCATCTTTCATGTACTAGCATGCTGTGGGTTAGGTTTTAGACAGGGCTCACGTGTAGATCAGCCTGGCTCAGCCTCAGCCTTTGAAGGCTCCTCCTGTAGGCAAGGCTTGCTGAGCCTCACCTCAGATCCGTTTGTTATTTGCTGAAGGTGCTGCTTTCCAGGGTGCCCTCTGGTGAGGACAGTATTGTCTCCCCCTTTCCCTCATGCTGTTGGGGTGAAGGTTATCTTTGTGAAATGACCCAGGAATCCTAGAGTCTTATATCAAAGGGTGTTTTTAAGCCAAGGTAGTATCAGGATAGACCTGGGGATAGCATAGTACTGCCTACCAGCAATTCAGAAGCCTGAAAGGGTAAGGGTTGTGTGTGTGTGCGTTCATGGACATTCATGTGCATTGCAGAGATTGCCCTGCCTCTTTCCTGAGTCCTTTCAGTCCTATGGCATGTCCTACTAGGGCAGATCAGGTTCCTCTGTGAGGTGCTGTTACTATAACAGAAGACCACGGACTGCAGGCTTAAACAAGCACTCTTTCTTCTCACAGTTCCGGATAAAGGTCTCATCCTTCTCTGGCTGCAGGGCTGTCCCAGTCCCCAGCCTCCGCAGGTCTGTGGGAAGGTGCAGGTTTAGGTTCCCAGCCCCTTCCTAGGCAAGGGTGACACTGTGTTCCTCGCCCCATAGGTACCTCTAGTTTTAAGTTTTTATATCCTGTATACTTGAGATCCTTGCTGCTGAATGGACGGGTCTATGTGCTTACGCCTACCCTTGATTATATTAAGCCATAGGGCGAAAATCCTTGTCTTTTCCTAGCCTTGCCCTCCTGGTATTGAGGTTGGGCGGTGGGTGTTGTTCCTGTGGAAAGCTGGACGCTGAGCTTGCCCTAGTGCTCTGGGTCACTCCAAGGTAAGACTGCATCCTAGACCAGCCTCACCAGTGTGCAAGCTTCCACTCAGGACTTCCTCCAGAGTCTAGAACAGGCAGGGTCATCCTCCTTTAGCCACTGGAGACAGAAGATGGACAACCCGATGCCATGGAGGAGGCCCTGCGTGCAGTGACCACGTGGGTTCCCTTTAGCCCCTGACTCTTAGAGCTCTGGTTCTTTTCAGAGCCCTGCTCTGGGAGCCCTTGTACCTCTTATTCACACATTTCATCAGGTATTTGCAGAGACTGGGCCCCAGCTACTGTAACAGCAGTCACATAAGACTAGGAGGCCATCATCGGAGTTGTGGGATGGGAGGGGGTTCTGCCCTGACTTTTCATTACCAGGCCTTCCCTGGCTGTGAGGTCCCCAGAGCCCCAGGGACTCATTGCTTCTACTCTGAGACGTCGGGTGGCAAAGAGCAAGCCCTTGGCTTTGGAGTCCTTCTCTGCAGTCTGTCCCTGTCTCAGTCACATCTACTCTCGGGCTGTTTCCTGGGGAACAGAGAGTAGCACCTAGTCCGCCCACTTCCCTGGGAGAGCAAGGCTTGCTCTCAGTCCTCAGAAGACCTCAAGTAGCTGCACACGGGGCTCAGGTCTCCTGCTGTTGCTGTATGACATGTGGAGAGCACGTAGGCCATGGCATTTGCTCAGATTTCATTTGAACCAAGGACCTGGCCGTAGGCCTGAACCCTCCCGTTCCCCCCAACTCTGGCACACAGTGCTATTTAATTATAGCCTTCAGCAGTAGTTCTGTGACCTTGGGTGTAAACCCGTCACTGTCGGACAGTGAGAGCCCTATTTTCAGATGTAGAAGTCATTCAGAATGCTTAGGGACTTGTTAAGGTTCATTCCAGGTTAAAAATTTGAATCTGGTCTTGAAGGTTGGTCCTATAGCTTACAAAGGAAACATGGGGTGTCCTCTGCCCCCTCTGTGTTTGAGACTGACAAGGACAACCAGGCTCTGACCACCTCTGGCAAGATCCCCTTAGCCACATGCCAGGGCTGATGGTAGGGTCTGTGTCTACAGTGAGGTGTTGCAAAACCCGTTAGTTTCCATCTGTCTGCTGCTTACACTTCTGGAAGCTCTCCTCATCTTTTGTCCTGGTTTCTCTCCTAAAAGCCCCATGGGCTCAGTGTTGGCCTGGCCTCATAGGGGAGGAACCTGTTGCTAGTCATGTGCACCCTCCCTGGCTCTGTCTGGGCCCACAGTAGGTGCCAGTGGTGTATAGGGCCGCCTGCCTGAGATCACACAGCACACCTGCCAAGGAAGCAGGTTGGAGCTCTTTGCTGCCTCCTAGGCTTTGAAGGGGACCTCAAGTCTTAGCATAGCATCACCCTTGGAGGGCTGGTTGGCAGTCACATGCAAGAACCCTCCCCAGGAGGAGTTCCAGATACATCTGCCCCTCACACTGGCCTCTGATCTCTCCAGGGTCAGGATAAGCATGAAGAGTCATATGCTGCTGAGAACTTTGAAGATTTGGAAGCTGAGGTTCAGTTCTCAACACCACAGGCAGCTGGAGCCTTCACGGACTTCTCTGAAACCTCTTCGCCAGACCATCCATCATCTTCATCCCTGGGTCATGCCCACAGTGAGGGCCCAGCTGCTACCTATGTCTCTAGTGGACCCTTCAGGGAAGCCGGGCTCTCAGGACAGGCCACCTCTCCTATGGGCAGAGCCAATGGGAGGCTCTTTGTAGACTACAGAGACTTGTTCTTGGCTAATGGCATCCAGCGAAGATTCTTCCACCAGGACCAGTCCCCTGTGGGGGGCCTCACGGCTGAAGACATAGAGAAGGCCCGGCAGGCCAAGGCTCGCCCTGAGAGCAAGCCACACAAGCAGATGGTAGGTCTGTGAGGAGCCAGGTGGTTGCTGCTCCCGGTGGGGTTGGTGTTGGCCCTTATTTTGCCTCCTACTTTGGGATGCTGTGTGTTTAGGAATATGGAAGCTTTGGTACAGTGCTGCCAGCTGGAGTTGCTGCTGGTGGGAGGGGAGAGGGGAAGTGCAGGCAGCACGAGCCTCAGGCTGCCGTGTCTCATTTGTCAGTTTTGTCAATTCCATAGGTCTCTCTTGTTTTTCCCTTCAGCTCAGTGAGCGGGCTCGGGAGCGGAAGGTGCCAGTTACCCGGATTGGGCGGTTGGCCAACTTTGGAGGTGAGGTGGCCACGTTTCCCTGTGCTGCCCCTCCCCTACTGCCCTGCCCTGTTTGTCCTGGTTGAGTGGCCACTGTACGTTAAGGTGGAAGTGGTTGGGAATCCAGCCATGCCCACTGTTGGGTAGCGTGTGGCTTGTTGCCCATGAACTAGCTGTTGAGGATGGTAAGCTGCTTACAGGATTCTAGCCCCAATCTTGGCTTATCCCTGGGGCTGGTGTGTGGCTGAATCTTTCTGTGAGCTACAGCTTGAACTACGTGGTGGACCCTTCTTGGGGTCCACCGGAGGAGACCCCAGTTGTGAGTACAGGCTCCTCACTGGGCCCTTTGGCCCCCTAGGTGGAGGAGTTTCTGCTCAGGGACCAGCCATTTAGAGAACCTGTTGTAAGAAGTTATTAATATTTACTATTGGTTTATCTTCTGGTAATGCTGCTGTTAATCCTCAGCAGCTGTATAACCAAATCACCACACAGAGACTGGGTTTTTAGTTAACCTAGAACACAATGCTGGCCAATATTTACTCCCTCCTAAACCTCCAAGCCCTCAGTTTCCTAACATTTAGATTTCCCACCTTATACTAGCTTTTTGTGAAATCTTAGGTCTGGTTCATGCTCCACGTCCTCCAAGCTCTCTCTTCCAGCTCTCTTCCCTCTCTTCTCACCCTTTCTCCTCCTCCTCCTCCCACTCCTTTCCTGCTCTTTCTCTCCTCCCCTCTTTCCTGTCCTCTGGCTCCTCCCATTGCACAACATTGTATCTAGTTGCTTTATTTTGTCCTATTTACACAAGAGTTGAGACAGGATGTTTATAATGAGTATCACAATGCAATATCCGGATTGAAATCAGAGAGTTGGGGGTGGGGAAATCAGCATTTGAATTAACAAGGGTAAGGCGTATACATTTTAAAAGAACATTATACCAACAAGAACCCATTTGCCAGATCCCACAGATCTGTGGCTGTTAGTGTAATGGTATTGACATGCTGTGGCCCTTTGTCGCTGTTAGTTAAAGCCATTTCAGTTTGCTGCACTGCTGGAGACTTCTTTTGTCCTTGCTTTTGTGCGAACAGCCTTTGACCTACCACACCTGTGCTCTTCCTGAGGGACTCCCATGCTGTGCAGGTGTGTCCACTGTCCATCTGCAGAGGTCCTGTTGAGAGTGCCAGCCATTCGCAGTGGGGCTCTCTGACAGGGCTTCTGGAGCTGTCCTCAGCTGTCCAGGCAGTGCAAATAATGAAAGAAGAGCTTTGGGGGCTTGTTTCACGTACTGGCCTTGGACAGATGGTTAAGGTACATAACAGGCCTGGTGGGCTCATGATGATGCTGGTGTTGAGTTGGTCAGGGCGGCCCAGGACCTTCTGTCTACCCTTTTCTGGTAGATAAGCCCTCTTCTATATTCTGTCTGTATCACTTATTTTTTTCCCCCTCTGTTGCCAAAAGATGTGGAAACAACAGGAGGTTTCAGGAGGTTCTGGCTGTGGGCACTGACTGTTTCTAGGCCTGGAGTGAGGCAGTATGTCATGGTGGTTGTACTATGTCATAGAGCAAATTCTCTACCTTGTGTTGGATAGCGGGGAGCGGGGAAACAATGTGACAGGAGCATGCTGGGAATGATACACCCTGAGGATGCAGCCCCAGGAGAGAGGCTGCTGTTCTGTGCAGTCACAGAGGAGGAAGCTGAGTACAGACCTGTCTTGTACAGGGGCATCTAAGCAGCTGTTCCTGAACTAGGTCCCTCCCTTCCTGTGCAGCCAGCAGAGGACCCATCAGGTCTTCCCTCCTGGCTGGTGCAGTTCTGGGAACAGAAGACAAGTCCCGAGGCCCTTGGAAAAGATGCCTCAGGGTGCTATCTCTCCCTCTTTTTTGTTCCTCTTCCCCTGTACCTGGGCTGTAGCTCCTGTCCCAGGAGCTCATCTTCTCTGCAGTAGAGAATGTTGTTAGATGCCAGACACTCAGGAGGAGACTTTTTTTTTAATTACATATTTATTTATTTATTTATTTATTTATTTATTTATTGTTTTGTGCCTGCATGTACACCTGCATGCCAGAAGAGGGCACCAGATCTCATTATAGATGGTTGTAAGCCACCATGTGGTTGCTGGGAATTGAACTCAGAACCTCTGGAGGAGCAGTCAGTGCTCTTAACCTCTGAGCCATCTCTCCATCCCAGGAGGAGACTGTTAATACCTAGAAGCAAAGGACAATACTCACCTGTCTGCTCTATGTGGACTTTCCTAACGAGTGAGTGAGCCACGTGTATTAATTAAAGTGGGGTTTAGGGCTGAGGATGTGGTTCAGGGAGTTTGAGACCTTGCTTTGCGCACACAAGACCCTGGGTCCATCCTGAGTACAAGCAGGGCCTGGTCTGCAGCGTCTGCAGAGGCCCCTCTCGGCCTTGCTGTGTAAACAGGCCCTGGAGTTTGAGCAGGCTGAGCTAGCACCACCAGGAGTGGTGACTTACTGCTCCTGCTCTCGCTGTCACTCAGCCAGCTTGTGAAGGTCCCTGTGGTTGAAAGTTGTTTTTGCTTTTCTCACCTCTGTGACTAGGAGGAAGTGGAGTGACCTCTATAAGGACTTGAGTAGGGGGGTGGGGCTCCTGAGTTGCCCAGAACAGGCTCCCAACCTGGACACAGGCCCGCCATGCATCTGCTTTGCCTGCAGGAGAGCTATATGCCCCGTCACTTTTTTTCCGCCTTTCATGAGAGAAATATTGGGACCTTGCTATGTATGGCCAATGTGCTTGACAGGCCAGGGAGAAGGCCAGGCTGCCAAGAGTGCTTTTCTCCTCCCAGTGACATGGAGAACAGGCCCTTCCAGACCATGGATCACAGGAGGAGAGGCAGGCTGTGAGATCCTTGGGTGCAGAAGCAGGGCACCTGAAGGTGGCAGATCTCAGCTGAGGTTTCCCTCTTCCCGCAGTTGAGTTACCCCAGGTCTGCCTGGCTCTGGACAAAGACTGAGCTGGCCAGGGGATTCCAAGAATCCCATTACACCAGGCCTGGTGGGGGCGGGGAGCGGGGAGCCAGTTTATTCCGGGTTCATAGAACTGGGGAGGCCAAGATCATGCCTGCTGGCTGGGTAAGCTTGTTTTTACATCCTGGTCTGCCTGCTGCAGGAGCTTGCCCCTCCGTTGGCAGCACCTGGGCCTGGTGCAGCCACTGAACAAGCTACTGAGGCCTCCTTCATAGGGTGTTCCTTCAGGCATTTGTTTAAGAACAGTCTCCCCATTGTAGAGTTTGTACTTTGCCTGGAAACCCAGAGACAGCCAGGAACAGTTGGACACAGCACTAAGTCTAGCCAGAGTATGTTTAGGAGGGCCCTGAATGTTGTACGTTCGGCTGGGCAAGCTGATGGCCTGTGACTTCACCTGCCTTTACTGTGGGCTTGTCCCAGGACTTGTTCTAAGCAGGAGGGACTCTCATGGACCCTGGTGAAGGTTAATGTGGCCGTGCCCCCTTCTTTTGCTAAGTTAGACGTTGTGCTGGGTAGGGTGAGGAAGAAGGGGGTGAGGAGTTAATGTTTAATTGGACTGTGGCTCCAGTGCCCAGTGCCCTCCAGAGTGGCAGGGATGGGAGGAGTGTTAAAGAGAACAGACATCCCAGTGTGCCAACACGTCCCTGGCAGGATGTTTCAGTCATGTCTCTGGGCATTACAGGAGCTGTGGCTTCTTCCACTTTGGCTTGTCCTACCCCTCAGTGTACCACGCAGATGCCTTTCCACAGGGTATGAAGACAGTGCACACGCCCACAGATGGAAAATGCCTTTACTTTTATATTGGTTTCTGCTTTGGGTATACTGGGTTAGATACAGTAGACTCCATTCTCCATGTTTTTTCTTGCCTTTTTTTAATGGCCTCTGAACATTTAAAGTCATGCATGTGTTTGATACGAAACTTTTGTCATCACTGCCCTGTTTGGGAAAAGCAAGCGTGTTTGCAGTGCCGTGGACCTGAGTGTGGGCCCTGTATGCCCTTAGTTCTCTCTGCGCCCTCTGAGGCAGGAGCTGCTTGCAGGATAGCCAGAGCAGAGCATGCGCTCCACCTAGTGGCAGATAAGATATATTATCAACTGTGTAAAAGAATTACCTTTTAATTAAAAAGCATTTTAAAAATTACTTGAGTGTTTTTTTCTGAGAGAAGGTCTCACTCTATACTCCTAGATATCCTGGAATTTGCTTTGTATCCCTGGCTGGCCTTGAACTGTGGCACACCTCGTGCTGCTGCCTCCCAGATGCTGGGATAACGGGCATGTGTAGCCATGCTCAGCTTAAATAATTTTTTTTTGATGATTTTCCAGTAAATCCAGTGTTTTTTTTTTTTTTTTTAACGTGCTATTATTGTAGAAAGGCCAGAGAACGGTCTCACTCACCTCACGCTGTCTCTGAGTGGTGTGCCTGCTCTGGGCAGCCCTTGAGAAGGGAGCTCCCAGGAAGGCGTGGGCCCCGAGGAGGACTCCCAGGCTTTCTGCCTGGCCTCGAGTACCTGCTGGGAGGGACGAGCCAAGGGCCACGGTTCTCAGTCATGGCCAGCGCAGCCAGCGTGGCAGGAGAGGTGGGCTGGGCTCTGTTCTGGCTCCAGGGCCTTCAGCTGGGACACCTGTGTTTTTGCTGTGTGGAACATTCCAGCCTTACTGCTAGCTGCTTTATATTGCTACAGTGGTGACTTAGGAAGTGACCTCTGACGCCCTTGCAGACTTGAAGTGCGGGTTGTCTCCCATGGTCTTATTACCGGAAAGTGGCCCCACACCAAGCCTTCTTCATCTTCCCATTTGTGCTGTTCCCTCCCAATATGGAGTCTGTGTGTTCCCATGAGTGTGTGGGTTGTCCAAGGCGATGTGCAGACTCACTGGAGGCAGGTACCCAGAGCAAGTGTCCTCAAACCACCAGTGTGTGTTCTTAATCGCTTTCAGTGCTGTACGCAGCGAGGCCCGGCGCGCTCCAAGTGAACCGCCGGCTGCTCTCCAGGCCTGGTGGCTGGGTGGTCCTGGCCACTCAAGCACCTCCCTTCTTACCCTTTCAGGTTTGGCTGTAGGTCTGGGCTTTGGGGCCCTGGCTGAAGTCGCCAAGAAGAGTCTGCGCTCCGAGGACTCCACAGGTGAGCAGGGCCCAGTGTAGAGAGTGGTGGTCAAGCCTGCCAGCCTGCAGGCCGCCTCTGTTCCAGGAGCGCCAGCCATGCCCCGACTGCAGGGGCCCTCTCAAAGTTTAGTTCATGTGGGCAGTGTTCCTGGGGTTGAGCGACTGCTCATCTGGGTAATGGATGGTTGGAGGTGGCTCCTCCCTTCAGCCCCAGCCAATCCCCAGCCCCTTCTGGCTCTGGCCAACCACACCCGTGCTGCTGCCAGCATATGCACCTCCATAGTCACTCGCTCGCTGCCTGCATGCCCTTGTGTTCCTGTTCTCCCTTCCTGCCCTGATCCCGAGAAACTTCTCAACGGTAGTCTGGCCATGTCGGATGTACAGGGCTCCCTACTTCCTGTGGGTCAGGATACAGGCTTCTGGGTCAGGCACACTGTGTGCTCCCTCCACTGACCATGACCCAGAGAGGCCTGGTCCATTCCAGAGACTTTGGCCTCTGAGACAGAGAGCATACCTAATCTCTGTTCTCTGCCTCCCAGGGTCAGGTCGCTCAGGCTTGCCTGGAACACAAGTTGAATGGCCCCTTGAGGCTGTACAAGCTAGAGAATATTCTGCCTCAGGCTGCACCAAAACCTAGGGGTGTGCTAATGTTGGCATGCTGGCATGTGAGCCCCTCTCTGAGGGTAGGTAGCCAGGAGTTTACCCAGCAGAACCATTAGGGGTTCCTGTTAGTGGATTTCCCAAAATGTATTTGAGGTTCTGGGCTGGGCGCCCTCTGCCGTGGTCCTATTCGAGTGTCATGATGCTCCCTCGTAGCTTTTACCCCTATTCATGGGGCCTCTTGATGGCCACAGTCTTTTTTGGACCCTGAGGGGGTGTGCCAGCTGCTCAGGCAACACTTGACCCACGGGGCTCCCTCTTCTGGAAACAGGGCACTGGCATGTTCCCCCAGACCCCAGTCCTAGGATGGGTACCTTGTGCGTCCTTGGAAGGGGCCCAAGAATGGGATTTAGCATGGGTATTTTTAGTGCTGGTGTCGAAGTACTTTGGGACGTGAAGCCTGTGTTTCTCTGGGTGAGAAGCTAGCTTTCCCAAGACCCAGCATCCTCTGCCAGGTGCTCTCCACCCTACCTTGTCTCAGAGGAGAGAGCAGTCAGTGTGGTTCCAAGCTCATAGCTGGAGTCCTGTCAGGGGCTGCAGTGACTGAGGCTTAGGTTCCATTAGCCCTGCCAGTAGGTCGTGAGGCTTTGGCCAGGGTAAGTGGCCTTGGGCAGACAGGACCTGCTCTGGCCTCTTAATACACCTAGCATGCCTTGACCTTGAGGATGCTGTCCAGGCTAGCAAGCTCTGCCCTGGAAGACCCTGTCCTGCATTGGGCATGCCCCCACGGTTTTGTCTTGTCCTGGCTGGCCCAGGTCATTCTGGATGGGGGATGTGTCTCTAGCCTGTGACAATCAGTTCACGCTGGGGAGGAGATGCTTAGGAGAGCTGGTGGGGCCAGACACCATTTCCAAGTACCAGGAGACGCGGACTCAGCTGAGTGTGGTTTATGTACAGGTGAGGGGCAGTTTGCTTCCTTTGTTCTGGAGTTAGTGGCCTTGCCTGGGTTTCTGCCCTCTCCTGTCTTCCTAGCCTCGTGTCCCAGGGCCTGGGGAGGACGGGAGGACTGCTCACTCTTGACTCTGCCTTCTGCTGTTGCCAGGGTCCCTTCTAGACTCACTTGTCCTGGATTGGTCCTACCTCAAGGTTGTAGCTAGGTCTCTGGGCAGCCCAGACTTCCTGTGGAATGACCCTCCTACCCTGCATATCTTGTCCTCCTGTCTAGACTGAGGAGTGAGCCTGTCTGTCTGTCACTGGGGCTGACTGACTGAGGGCTCTGTAACTCTCCTCCCATGGTAGCCTCCTCCTCTGGCTTGCCAGAGCAGGCTGATGTTTGCCTGGCACAAGGGCAATTGTTAAGTCCTTGCTCTTGGCCTTCCAGGCCTGTGAGTACATTCTGAAGGAGCTGCCAGGTGCTGAGCAGCCTGGAGGTGGGCTCCCATGACCCAGCAACTCCTAGAAAGTAACAAAAGCCCTGACTCTAGCAGGGCCAGGGAGGACAGAGGGACCTAGAAGTGTAGACCCCCCCGTTTGGGCCTGCTCCTACCTTTTCACAGGGTGGATTTGATATGTGGGCAGAAGCGACGATGCCCTTTGGCCACACTGATGGCTGGCAGCAGGATTCATTTGGTACTGTCAATTCCCTGGAGTCATCACCCAGCTGTTGCCATTACCCTGTGCACTGGAAGGGGTTGTCAGTGGGCCAGTTGGCTGTGCCAAGCTGTGGGGCAGAGGAGAGAAACAATACCCAAACACTGTGCTGCCCTTGACACTTGAGTATGGAGCTATTCCTGCAGCCAAGACCCATGTGGCATGTGCACAATCTCCTGGTGATCAGAGACCCTTCAGCCAGGACAGTAGGGTAGAGGCTTGTCTCTTGTCTCCATGCTGCTAAGGCGTCTCCTGCCAGGCTTGCCCCACTAGCAGGGGAGGCCTCCCTGGCTTTGGGGGGCCATGGAGGATGTGCATAGGGACTTGAGCTTTCCTTGCCGTTTCCATGGACACCAAACAGCTGTATATATTGCCCGAGTCCCTGTGCCCCGGCATTCTGAAGGTTTCTCCCAGTCACCCTTCCTGAACCCTGACTATTTGCTGCCCCTCCTGTCCCACAGGGAAGAAAGCCGTGCTGGATTCTAGCCCCTTCCTGTCAGAGGCGAATGCAGAGCGCATCGTGAGTACACTGTGCAAGGTGCGCGGGGCAGCGCTGAAGCTGGGCCAGATGCTGAGCATCCAGGGTGAGTGGATACCAAGGTGGGGCTAGCGGCAGAAGGTGTAGCCGGTAGGGGTGGGAAGGAGAGCTGCTGTGGCAGTACTGTGACATGGAGGTGCTTATCATCTTCAGCGGGAGCCAGGGCTGTGTATCTTGCCTCTGGGTAGAGGTTTTGAGAAACTCAGAGGCTGTCTCTAATTTCAGCATGGCAGCCTGGCCCTGCCGTCCTGCCTGCTGTGTTGGTCTCTGGGAGCCAGTGGGGGAGCTTTCAATTCAGCTTTGGGGATCACCATGCGATTTCAGAGAGAGAAGACTGGGCCACCAGAGTGAGGGGCAGAGTTGCATTAAGGGAAGTCTTGGGCTTCCCAGTAGCTCTGAATGGGCAGGTGTGAGAGCAGGGTGGGCTTACTCCCTTGACCAGGTTCAACTCTCAGGGTGGTGTTGGGTGTAGGGCACTGCCTGGAGGCCATGTCTCTGGGCGTAGACTTGCTGCAAGGTGTGTGGACAGCACATACGTGAAGCCCAGTGATGCTCACACGGGGCGTGGTATGGTGTGGTGTCTGAGAATTCAAATGAAGGCAAACTCAGTGGGTTGCTAGGGTCAGGAGCTATGCTTCAGGGCCAAGAGCAAGCAGGATGCAAGCTGTGAAGCATGTTAGGGCTGTGTGGGTGTCGTTAGCAAGCACATGGGGAAGGTAGGACATTGTCTTAGTTATTTGTATATTGCTGTAGTAAGACACCATGACTAAGACAACTTAGAGGAGAAAGAGTCTGTGGCCACCACGGTGGGGAACATGGCAGCAGGCAGGCATGGCACTGGTGCAGAAACTGAATGCTCACAAGCATGAGGGAGAGAGAGGAAGAAAAGGAAGGAGGGGGTGAGAGGGGAGAGGGAGAAGGGATGGGGTGGTGGGAGAAAGGAGAAAGGTGAGAGGAGGGGAGAGGGAGAAACCCAACTGGGAATGGCTTGGGCTTTTGAAACCTCAGTGACACACCTCCTAATCCCTGATCTTTCCCCACCGGTTCCACTATCTGGGGACCAAGAATGCTAATAAATGAGTCTATGGAGGCCATTCTCAGTTAAACCACCCAGAGATGTGTTCATGATAATCCGTGCCTCACTATGTTAGACAGGAAAGAAGTGCATAGCGAAAGGATCGGTCAGATTATGTGCAATCTAAATTTTCTCTGTTAGTTAGAAAAACGTTGTCTCCCTGTCTGGTCATAGGGATGGGTTCAGGCCTCCTAGCTGCTCTTCTGGGGAGGGGAAGCTCTGAGCTGTATATAAAGTTTTGTGCCTTGTGTTGGTTGCTGTCTTACTAGTGTGCCCATCCCGGCACAGAGGACCCCTGTCTCCATTAGAGTCCCATTCTGGAGTCTGCCAGGAGGAAGCTGAGGCTACGTCTGTCATTGTTTCTGAGCTTCAGGTCCCAGGGTGAGGGAGGGTAAAGCTTGGTGCCATGTCCTACTCAGGAGGCCACACTGGCAAGTGGTACCTGGGTAGCCTTGTTATGGGCCTGTGTGGATCCCTCCCTGATGGAAGCCTCACTCTTGTCTTCCAGATGATGCTTTCATCAACCCTCATCTGGCCAAGATCTTTGAGCGGGTGCGGCAGAGTGCTGACTTCATGCCACTGAAACAGATGACGGTGAGGCTGGCAGGAGGGAGGGACCCTGGGGATCTGAGGACCAAGGGGGAGTGGGTAAGCTGAGTGCACTTTAGGGAACCCCAGGTAACCAGGCTGGGATCCTGTCTTCTCTGGCCTCTTTCCAGAAAACCCTCAACACCGACCTGGGCCCACATTGGCGGGACAAGCTGGAGTACTTCGAGGAGCGGCCCTTTGCGGCTGCCTCCATCGGGCAGGTGCACCTGGCCCGAATGAAGGGTGGCCGTGAGGTGGCCATGAAGATCCAGGTAGCTGGCCCTGTGTGGCACGGGACTGTCCTCACAGGGCTGCAGGGGCACCGTCTCTCTGTCTGTAGCATCTGGCTGCACTGGGTGCCAGGAAGGAGTTTGCTAGATGAGGAATTAAGGGCGGGGCTGTTTCCCGGCATTCTTGGGGCAGGATGGCCTTCTGGGGCCTAGGCTGGAGCTCCAGAGGCTTTTCCTGGGGATAGATAGGGTGGGGAGAAATGGAGAGCAGGGTGGTGATGGGTTAGGTCTTGGCAACCTTGTTTCATCCACGCCAAGGGCTGTATGCGGTCAGACATGGCTGAGAAGCTAGTGGGCAGGGACAGCCTGACCTGCTGCCTCCCCAGGTAACTCCCCTTCCCTCCCTGCAGTACCCCGGCGTGGCCCAGAGCATTAACAGTGACGTCAACAACCTCATGGCTGTGCTGAACATGAGTAACATGCTTCCAGAAGGTCAGGCTGGGCTGCAGGCATGAGGTGGGAGGGGAAGGGGCGGGCACAAGGATTGGGTCCTGGGAATGCCAGGGGAAAGGTCTGCAGAGCTACCTCTTCTACCTGATGACCCTTTCTGTCACAGGCCTGTTCCCCGAGCACCTGATTGATGTGCTGAGGCGGGAGCTTGTTCTTGAGTGTGACTACCAGAGAGAGGCTGCCTATGCCAAGAAGTTCAGGTGGCTCCTGTGGGGTCCCTGGGAGGCTGAGGGACACCAAGTGGCCAGGAAGGGTGGACGGCCCTGGGCCAGGGTTTGGCCACACCCTCCCCCCTGCAGAATAGATTTCCCCCTGGTGGGCTCTCCATTTGGGGGCTGTGGAGGGTCCAGACTAGGTGTGAGCTCCCTCTCCACACAGGGAGTTGCTGAAGGATCACCCCTTCTTCTACGTGCCTGAGATTGTAGATGAGTTATGCAGTCCCCACGTGCTGACCACCGAGCTGATAACAGGCTTCCCCTTGGACCAGGCGGAAGGGCTGAGCCAGGAAGTTCGGAACGAGGTGCGCTCATGCTATGCCAGCCTGTGTGCTGGGAACCTGGTGGTGGGAACAGGGACTCTAAGCCCTCCCTGGGGAGGCTGGATAAGGGGCAGTGAGCGCAGCCTTCTGTTGGGGCAGTTAGGGTGGATTCAGGAGGCAGATTTTAGAGATCTCCACCCTGTCCCCAGATCTGCTACAACATTCTGGTGCTGTGCCTGAGGGAGCTGTTTGAGTTCCATGTCATGCAGACTGACCCCAACTGGTCCAATTTCTTTTATGACCCTCAGCAGCACAAGGTAAGGTGAAGGTTAGCAGCAGAGACCTGTGGCTCAGGCCTGGAAGAGACCCCCTCTCCCTGCCCTATGCACCAGCACCACGGGGCAGGGCTGCAGTGTTGCATCTCCATTGTAGGTGGCTCTCCTGGACTTCGGAGCAACTCGGGAATACGACAGAACCTTTACTGACCTCTACATTCAGGTAAGAACAGGAATGGGACCCTGGCCCACGCATTTCAGAGGCCAAGAGCCAATGCTGGGGACTGAAAAGTGTGGAAGAGCCGCCTGGAGCTGGGCACAGCCCGTCATGTCCGCCCAGCTGCCTGTGACCCCAGGCCAGGGGTTGGAGACACTCGGGAGGGTTGTGGGGCAGGCTGGAGCCTCTGTTCTTCCAGGTCATCCGGGCTGCTGCTGACCAGGACAGGGAGGCCGTGCTCAAGAAGTCCATAGAGATGAAGTTCCTAACTGGCTATGAGGTCAAGGTGAGTGAAGCACCCAGGCTTACAATGGAGATTCAGGCTCAGCTCCCTGTAGGCATGGCTGTGTCTTCCCTTGGCACCTAAGAACCAGGGGCTCTTGGGGGCCCTTGGAGGCCTCCCTAGTAGGAAGTGTGTAGTGCGCAGCAGGACTGTTCTGCTTAGGGTTTACCAGTTGGTGCTGCCTGCCCACCCTGGCCACCGAGAGGTAGGGGCTGGCCTGCTTGGGTGGGCAGATTACCCAAGGCTTTAGAGCCTCTTCACCCAGCAGCTGTCAGGGAGCTGACCTTCCCTGACCTGGGTTCACACCATCAGGATGGGTGGCCCTCCTCCATCTCCTTCCCACCTGCCAAGGTGACTTCTTACTTCCTCTGTGCAGCTAGTTTGGTTTGGTCCTGGCCCACCTGCCCCTTGCCCCTCCAGTGTTCTGCTGGTGAGGGCTACTTTTCATGCACCCTGTGTCTGGAAAGTGCTGCCATGTGCTAGGATCTGGGCACAACAATGCCCAGTGGCCGAAGCCTGCTTGAACAGCTTTGTGAGGACGGAGTGAATGCTGTGTTTCACATGTGCTCCTGTGTCTGCCTGCTTGCTGGGGGTCGAAGTTACCTGATACCACTGTTCAGGCCAAAGCTGTCCTGCCACTACCTCTCATGTCCTCCAGGCCCAAGCACTTGGTGCTGAAATCAGGAGCTATGGTAGGACTGGGCTGAGGGCTTCTGATCCAGTCATCTCTGCCCTTCCTCTTGATGCAGGCTATGGAGGATGCCCACCTGGATGCCATCCTCATCCTGGGGGAGGCCTTTGCCTCAGAAGAGCCCTTTGACTTTGGCACCCAGAGCACCACTGAAAAGATCCATAACTTGATCCCCGTCATGCTGAAGCACCGCCTCATCCCGCCCCCAGAGGAGACCTACTCTCTGCACCGAAAGATGGGTGGCTCTTTCCTCATCTGCTCCAAGCTGAAGGCTCGCTTCCCCTGCAAGGCCATGTTCGAGGAAGCCTACAGTAACTACTGCAGGATGAAGGCTGGGCTGCAGTAGGCTAGGCATGGACCAGGCTGACGAGGGGTCACGCTCCTTCAGGCTCAGCAAGGCAGACGGAGGATGTTCAGAGGGAGCCATGCCTCCAGGAGTGGGAAGAGAGCTCTGCAGAGACCCCAACTGCTGCTTCTGAACTGTCAAGACAATAAGGCAGGCTGCTTTTGCCATCTCCTCCCTGCTGTGGATGCCCACAGGAACATGGAGCAAAGTAAGACTAGACCCCACCCTTGGGGCCTCGTTGGCCATGCAGAATGAATTCTTGTGGTTCTGGGTGAACTTGTGTCCCTGCCCTTTGCCATCCCAGCCTGTGGCCTGGAGCTCAGGACAATAGGGCAGCCATCCGAGCCCCATCCCAGCATGGACAGCAGACCCTTAAAGCAGGGCTGGAAGAGCAGCAGGATTCCAGCATGTTCCAGGAGAGGTAGTTATTATCCCTGGCCTAGGGGATCAACAGAGGCTCTGTTTGTATGTCTTGAATTACAGTTACACCTTTTCGTTCAATAAAGAAGTGTGTTGGGGACTGCCATTTCTTGTGCCCTCCGTGAATCCTGGGAACGAGGTGGCCCCACTTACGACCTGAGTGGTATACTCTACCTCCAAAGGCCTCTGAGCCAGTATATCGGTTGCTCTTGGTGGGGACAGGCCATGGCAACATGGCAGATATTAAGAATTTCTGTGTATTCGTATCTCTGACTCAGGGCATTATTGGCACTGGGGATTGAGCCCAATGTCTTACAGAAGCAAGTACTCTACCACTGGGCTGTACCCTTAGCCTTTAGACTTTTGAGACAGGATCTCATTACGGTGCTCAGGCAGGCCTTGAACTTGTAATCCTCCTGCTTAGCCCTCTCCTCCTGAGAGTAGTTAGGCTCACGAGGCTTCTTAGGCACTTTAGAGAAAATGAGCTTCTGGGTTCCGTGGCCACTTCACAGTAGACACTAAGTGACTAGGCTGGGACAGGAACAAGGTGCCCTTTAGGTCCTGGCTGGCGGCCTGGCTAACTATCACCCCTTTACCACACTGGGCTCACCGTGCTGCTAGAGTTGTATGGGAACATGGTGTTCTTGTCCATTTCTTTGTGGAAAGTTTGCCAAGTCAAGTCCTGGTCTCCACAGACGCTGCCTTCGAGGCCCAGTGGGACTTGTGGACCTGCAAGAGTCCCAGTGGCTAGGAGGGTTGTGAGGGACTTCAGTTGCAGTTCTAGGGTCTCGGATAGGGTCACCCAGCCTTACCTGTGTGCCAGCTGCACCATTCTAAGGCACCAAAGTAGGGATCCAGCTCCTCAAAGTGTCTGTCTGGCCACGGGCAGCAATCAGGTTGCCCCGAGGTTCACGCTGCAGGCAAACCTGAGGCTGAAGGCCTCCAGAGTGTGGCTCAGGAGCTCCAAGTTCCAGATCAAACCCCAGGGCCAAACTGACCTTTGTCTTCTGGGATACAAAGAAGAGGTCCATACAACGAGGAGAGACCCCAGAGCCAGGGACTCCTCATACTCTTTACGTAGGGGAAGAAAAGGACAGAATACTCAATCCTAACAGCTCCTTATTTTATTGCAGTACATCAAAGTCTGGTTAATTGATACCAACATAAAATATTGGTGAGAAATCTTTGTTACATTTTTGACTATCCCACCTTAAATAGTTCTGTGCAAAAGAATCCATGTCATAGTTTGGTAGCAGACACTCAGGAAATTCCCTAAGACATCAGGAATGAAACCAAACCAACCGAGTGCCTAGAGGCCAAAGCATTATCTTCCCTTCCACACACACACTGGTCAGCATCATATTCTAAACAAAAATGATTACACCGAGGCCATGCAAAACTGTACAATAATATTACAATGAGAAAAAAATCCTAAAAATTTATAAAATAAATGGTATTGTACTATCAAATAAAAAGGCAGGTCATTTTATTTCCAATGGCATCGAAGCTGACTTGTAGTCAGTGTCCTAAAACTTGAGAAGGGCCCTGTGTGATGCGGTCACTGGGATGGGAGAATGTGGTGCTGGCACTGGCAGGAGACACACTCACTGTAGCAGGGCTCCACTAGGAACTCTGGACTTGTGACGGCTAAGGGTTTCAACAGGGAATGAGCCACTCAAGGGTGCAGTGGGATGCTGTGCAGTGGGGCCAGGGAGGACCGGAGGTGGCCAGTGGTCTTGGGCAAAGTATGCAACCGTGTTGGGGGGTGGGACTAGGTCTACTGAGCTGGGGGAACTGACTCTCTGGTCACTGCCAAGGCTGCACGTGGGCTTCGGCACCTGGGAGTTAGTTGAGTGTGTCCTAGCCTTCCTTAAGGATACCTGAGGTCCAACACAAGCCCGCTGAACTTTCCTAGAAGTAAATGTGGCCATTAAGTAACAAAATGACGGGCTTCTAGCATGAAAGAGGAGAGGCTGAGGAAGAGCTGGCAGGATGATGGGAATTTCTGAAGCGCCCCCTTAAGCTTGGCTTAGGGATTCATTGGAAAGTCAGATAGGCCTTTTGTTATCCCCCCCCCCCCGGGGTCTTAAAGCTGTCTTCACTGGGAAGGAACGCAAATGGCTAAGCATACGGAGTATACACATATATATTTAATACACATATTTGTATATATGTATGTAAATATATATATTTAATACACATGAAATCTGCTTTAGCACTCATTGACAAGGAAGGCTTTTGTTTTTGGCAACAAAACAAGAAACTGTAATATATTTTGTATACCCACCCAAACCCCACATAACAGAGTAGTCAGGATTCAAAGGATAAATAGCAAACAGGCCGGACATAGCACCAAGCACTAACCCATAGACACTAAGCCAGAAATGCCTCTAAATCCCACCTCCCTCTTCCCTACACTTCTCCCACATACTTCAAATACCTTGCATGAGGTGGGGAGAGAGATCTCAAAAAGGGTCTGAGGCCTTTTCTCTGGTCTGTTATTGACTGCTTTAAGGAATCTTTGTTTCTGTCTCCTGGAAGCCTGTCTGTCATCTGTCCCATCCTCCTCCATAGCTTCTGACAGGAAGGCCAACTGTCTAGACAGGCCAATAGATGAGTCCAATAGACAGTTGTTATGAGGGACTCACTGCGGTGGAGCTGAATTTTAGGGAGGTTTAGACTGTGACTCTAGAAGGGTCCTTTTACAAACAAGCACCTGTAGCAACAAAAATTCACAATTGGTTGTCAAAGCTACAACCAAAGGCTTAGGGTGGAGTTCCATCAGTCTCAGTCTCACTCAGCATGGCAGGTTTCTGCCTGGGTAGGAGGGCAGGGGAGAGGACTGAGGGGAGGGAACAAAGTGCCAAGTTCAAGTAGGTAAAATAGGGCTCTGACCAAATTCAGAGTCTGACCCTCAGTTTTGGATGTACAGAAGTATTTTTATACTTCTTTTCCAAAAGCAGAAAGATTTAGATTAGAATGACACAATGCCCATCCAAAAGGAAATGTACTTACATGCTGGGAGCCAGGACTGAATGTCTGTCAAAGCCGTTGTCTAAAAGGACCCCACCAGAAGGGCTTCTGTCACCACCTTCCCTCCCCCAACTCTAACCTCCTTCCTTACAGCAGTGTACCTGGGAGTCTGGTCTTCAGGGCCTGGCAGCATGATGGGCTGAGGGCACGCTGGGCAGGTTAGCAACTTTGGAAATCTATTTTAGGCGTGGTTTAAAGTGGGGAGAAATAGGGACTTTTCAGCTCCAAAGAGGTAAAAATTAGGAGTGGTGGGGCCTCTGTCTGCACAGGGCATTGTAGTTTCTCTCCTGTTCTGGCTGGTGAAACGTGAGTAGAGAGGAGTTCTGGTCTTCATCTTGCTTCCTGGGACAAGTGCATTAGCAGATAGCCAGAGGGAAAGCTGGCTGACAATCCAGTGGCCACCAGCACACCCCTGGGCCCATGCACAGGCCCCACTGTCCCCTCAGATGGGATGGCATATTTGGTCACGGCTGTTCAAGCCCATGCTTCTGAGGTCTTGCATGATTTAGCAAGGAGAAGCTTTTCCCCAGCAGCGTGTGTTGAGGAAGTTTACAACTACCCTTAACCAAAAAGGGAAGCTGTGCCCAAGCCACGACTCCTCGCTGCAACCCGGGAAAGGACAGGATCTGGCCAGGACAAAAAGCTAGAGGAACCATTCCATGACCTTCAGAAGTCATGACTCTCTCCCTATGTCCTTTATAATGGGAAGGGTCACAAGGTGACAGAATTGTCTTTCACATCCATCTGTGCCAGATATTAAAATATAACGGGGGGGGGGGAGAACATGTTCAAATTGATCACTAAAGAACTGCCCTGAGAGGCGGGCATGCCTCTGGAGTGGCTGGAGCGGCTTCACTGCCATTGGTGGTGTCCAGGTTACAGGTCAGTGCAACGATGGCGCTTATCTCCAAACATCCCTTAGATTTCCCAGTGACCTCAGCCTGCCCAGGCTTGAGGACAGACACCACAGGGACCTGACTTCTGCTCTCTCTTTACAAATGTCACTTGAGGCCTTTCTACCCTGTATATGACTTAGCTGGGAAACAGACAAGAAACAACACATTTCTTTAAATTAAATGATCTTTCTTATATACGCATCCATCTTTCATTGAACACAAGATGCTTCTTTGACTATATACATTCAGTATTTAACTTCTACATTTATGTATTTATTTAAACTCTGTATTGTAGTAAAATATGCATTGTTTTAATTCGTGAGGGTTTTTCCCTGGCCACAGTCGGGCTGACGCTCATGGAGGCTGCTGGGCGCTACGTGAGGGCTACGGTGAGAACATAACCAGTCTACTCTGAGCGCTGCGTCTGCGCAGTCTGTCTACAGAAGCTACCTGGGGGGCGGGGTGAAGCGGGCCTGGCTGCAGAGAAATCCTCATTGCAGTGGTGAGGAAGGTGACACTGCTGCCAGGCACGTTGTCCGGTTGCAGAGTCCCTGCCTGCGGCTGCCGCAGTCCTGGGCTCACGGATCCCAGCTCCCGCGGTCTGTGCTCTCCAGGGAGAGGCTCTTGGTCTTTCGGGGTGAAATGGGGCTTGGAGGGCTGCTCAGGTTGGAGCTGTTGGAAGCTGTGGAATGCCTTGGAGAATCAGAGTCCTGCAAAACAAGGCATTGGCAAAAAGCTGAGTGGTAATAGGAAGGACACTCACTGCCCCGGGCCCCCTCCTGCACTCACACCCAACCACCCTTGGGCTTCTCTTCTGTGAGCAGACAGTGCCTCTGTGAGATGACTGGAGAACAGACATAAGCAGGGGCACGTGTGCATGTGGGCGCACACACACGCTCACACGTGTGGGGACGACAGACCCTGCCATCCGAGACATACGCAAGGCGGTGGATCAGCGTGGACAAAGCACGGACAAAGCATGTGTGACAGGCGCAGCCGCCGTCCACAGCACACTCACCTCTCCATCATAGTCCCTCGCCGGGGCGTCACTCCCTTGGTCCATGCCTCCTGATGACAAGGAGCCCTCCGAGGGAGAGGGCATGGGCTGTCGCTTCGTGCTGTAGCTTCCTCCAGAGAATTCCCTCTTTAGCGCACTGCCATTCTGGGCTGATGACCCTACGGGGCACCGTTTGGGAAGAACTGCGTATTTGAAAGAGGCCACACCTCTGCAAAGTGTACAGGCTGACAAGGCCGAAGCCCAAGGGTTTCTGTCGCTCCCTGGCTGTGACTGCTGGTGCCCAGGCCACGTGGTGCCCACAGAATCCTTCCAGGGCCACCTGCCACTGAGGTGGGCATCTCTACCAGGGCTCCCCCAGCATCTGTCGTGCTATAGACAGGCTGGGCTTACTTCCAACACATGAGGCATCTCTGCCTTTCCAGAACTCACAGCAGGCTCCTAAGACATGGGCTGCATTTTAAGCAGCAGCCAGCCATCCTCAGGCAAATGCTGCCTTTCAGAAACTCATAGAAAACAAAGGCACACACTCAAATGCTTCGACCAAGGGGACCAGCACCACTGACGGCAGGAAAAGACCCTCGGGAACTAGAGCTCATTCAAAAGCTCTCCGTGTTTCTCATCATTTTTTGGTTATTGCTTAAGAAGTTTTAATCAAATTTCAAGATTAATCAAGGACACTGTAAGTTACAGGCTGTTTCAACATTTTGCTGATTTTGTAAATGCCTTTTACAGTACGAATCCAACAAAAAATGCCAGCAGATGACTGCAAGTCCAGCTACTGACCACCAACTGTGTTAGTGTTCGGAAAGGCACTACAGAAGCTGGCCTGGAAGACTGTCCTTGCTACCCCCAAGGTCCCTTCTCTCCCTAAGCCCCTCACAGCCGTCAGCACACCTGACTCCTTCCAGAGACTACCAGCACTGTTTGTAAACTGGTATTCTAGAAATACCGCACCTAGGACTTTGCCAGGTCCTCTAGACCCAAATTCCCGACTTAAGGGTCTTCTGATGGTCACTGATGGGCTTCCACTCTCTGATGCTGTCCTCTCACGGCACAGCACAACACATGTCCCACCACTCCAGTTACCAAGAAGCCACTTCTCATTTGGAGGGAAATTCCTTTAGAAATGCACTCTTTACTTTGACATAGGTCTACGGTCTCCCTGGAGTACAACTTGACGGAAGGCAGTCATTTTTATTTCATTTCCTAATACCTAGCTGAGTGTTCAGTTGATGTTAATGTTTGTCATTTGTCACTCTGCACAGAAAGTCCAAACCACAAGCTTTCCACACCATCCTGTCTTCATGTCTTAACGAGGCTGTTTTGCCTTCTTCCGTCTCTATTTTCCTTAACTATGCATGAGAAACCAAACCAAACCAAACCCTCCCTTATGTTCCTTTGAGAACTCACTGCATGAAGGATGACACAAAGCCACGGCGGGGAGAAGGGGCCTGCAGTACACTTCCTGTGCCCGCCTACAGGCTCCTCATTCCCACATCACTCATGAATAGTGGAGGACTGAAGCCCATCTCAGGGACAGACACAGAAGTATCTACCTAAACTTTTATTTTTATTTTTAATTGTGTTTATGTGTCTTTGGGGGTATGTGCACATGAGTGCAGATGCCCAAGGAGGCCAGAAGCAGCCCTAGATCGAGAGCTACAGATGCCTGGGAGGACCTGGTGTGGGTTCTGGAATTTAAAGTTGGGTTCTCTGGAAGAGTATGTGCTCTGAAGTGCTGAGCCATCTCTCCAGACACTACCTTCCAAACACTGGGACTGTATAAAAAGATTAAACTCAAATCCTTAAAAAAAGGGGGAGGGGTGGGCTGTTTTTGGTTTGATGTAAAGGGTTTGTAGTAGTGGAATGCACGGTTGGCTGACTGAGGTCACAATGCTGGACATACCTTTGACAGTGTAGTCTTTACTCTGATTCTACGGTGCAGTAGGTGGTAGGCGCTGAATCTCTTGGAGTAAGAGGCACCCTTCTTAGAGGGTGAAGTTTCCCCTAAGAGCCTGTCACTGACAGAGTCACAACAGAAACCACATCTAAGACTGGATACATATTCCACAGCCGTGTGGATCCAGGTCTGGGAAGACTGAGTCTGCTTCTGGTGACAGCATAGCTCCCCTAGTTCTCATCTTTCCTAGCTGGTTATCCTTCCTGGATAGATGGGTGACACATGAAGCCAGCAGAAGCATAGAGAAACAGCAATGCCCTTTGGAAATCCTAGGATGTCTTTGTTCATATTTCTGTTAAAGGTCTTTAACTGAGAATCTGCAAAGGCATAGCTTGATGAAGGCATTAAGGGTCCTGCAGGACAGTGAGACCCCCCACTAGGCTGCAGTTTGCATATTGCCAACAGCAATCCCCACCTTAGCTACCCTGAGATCTTTGTGTCTTAGGTCCCACCTTTATCCACAATCTTAACAAATCCGAAAAGCCCTGAAAGACAAAGAAAGTTTCTGTTTGTTTGTTTAAGTTCCATGCAAATTCATGTGATGGAAAAAGCTCATCTGAACAGACCGGAGCCAATGCTGGGCTCCATGAAGGCTATTTTTGCACAGTATGAATGTTCCAGTCAGAATTTTTGTTGCAGAAATTAATATTAGTGTTTGTAATTCTGAGAAAAATTAACCTGGATCCACCTGTTTTAAGTGCAAGCCAGTCTATTGTAGCTGGTGACCTGGAGCTATGGTTTAAATCCATGATTCAGGGTGATTTTGGGAGATGATAGCAAGTTACAATGTGTTCGCTTCAACTTCTGCAAATACACTGAAGACTCCAGAAAATGCTCTACCATCTGTAGCCACTCCCCTAGGTGACCCCCTCCTTGCTGTTAGAACAGGTGTACACTGGGGATCCTGTGATTAGGTGACATCAAAGCCAACTCCAGGTTCTAAGACTGTTATCTTGCACATTGAGGAGATCTTTGGGCTGGAGAGATGGCTTAGGGGTTAAGAGCACTGGCTGTTCTTCCAAAGGTCCTGAGTTCAATTCCCAGCAACCACATGGTGGCTCACAACCATTTATGAGACCTGGTGCCCTCTTCTGGCCTGCAGGTGCATATGCAGGCACAATATTGTACACATAATAAATAAGAAAGAAAGAAGGAAGGAAAGAAGGAAAGAAGGAAGGAAGATCTTCCAGAACACACTCTGTCCTAATGTGATATGTGTCTGCCTGCCATTTCTGTCCCTCTGCCCCTCAGCTCTCTTGCTCTGGGGAAGTCAGCACAAACCCACTTAACAAGGCCTACCCTGGTGAGAATGAAGCCCTTCAACCAAGTTAGTGCAGAGGCACAGCCTCCTACAACCACAGGACTGAGCTTGGGCTGGATATTCCAATCATAGGAAAGCGGCTTTGAGTTGACTGCAGCCTTATGAAAGAGCCTAAACTGTTCTGACTCCCCAAAACCATGTGAGAGAATAAACGCATGCTGTGTTGCCTGTTTCCCTACTCTCCCTGTCTCTTCTTCCCAACCCCTTTCCCCAAACTGTTCTTGTCAGAGTCTCATTCCATGGCTCAGACTGGACACTCGCTATTCTCTTGCTTCAGGCCTGTGCTGCCACGTCCAGCTGTTCGCTATTTCATGCTTTTAAGTTGTGGGGTGGCTTGTTATCCTATAAGTTATAATGAGGATGGCAAGACTGAACCTAAGGATATCTGAAAACAAAGCAGTACAGAAATCAATGTTCACTGAATATACTGCAACAAACGTACCAGGGTGATCCAATAATACAGGGCAATGACTATGTTTTCTGACTGAAGACTCTGAAACAGGAATAGGGGTGTAATGCAAATGGCTTCTCAGCCATCAGTGGTTTGGGAGTAAAGAAGGCTTTGCTGAGGTCCCTGGTGTCGGGGTACAGAGAGTGTCTGCTGGACACTCAAAGCTGATGCCTTAGTCCATAGTCACCATCACCATGTGGGAACTCCCACAGCTGCGATGAACTCCATGAGATTGTATGTGTTCACACACACTCAGACATGCTGCTGTGGGTATCGCTGCACACTCCCAACAGGCAGACATGGGTCCCCATCAGCTAACAGGAAGCTGCTTCTGGGCAAACAGCCAGACTATTTCCAGGGACACATTTTCTTTGTGCTTTCATCTCCACTTTTAACTCCCCACCATGACCAGCTGGCAAAGCACCTCCCAAACTGGCCACTTACGTGCAGACAGGCCACTGCTGGCACTCATGGAGCGGCCTGGCTCAGGGCGGGACTTGGTGATGGAGGGAATACTGACGGAGCCACTGAATACTGTCCGGCTTTCCTGAGGACGTGGGTTCTAAAACACAAAAGAGAGGCACGGTCTGCAGACAGAAAGACACAGGTTCTCTGCAGGCGTTCTACCTTTCACTGATGCCCACGGTGGCAAGAGCTCTGAACCAGAGCAATCAATACTGGGAGTGAGAGAGTCCCAGTCTTTCTCACCAGCAGGACTTGGAAGCCATGACATGAAATGAATCTTACACTGGCAAGAAATACTTACCAATAAGCAGTTTTTTTGGTTATGAAAATATTATATGGTTAGCTACAGGTGGAACACAGAATTACATGGACATTTGCAGATAACAGAAACTACAGATGAGATTATTTACTTAAGAGACCTGAGTGAGCCCATGTGGAGGAGAGTCAGTTAAAATCAGATTCTTGACACAAATGTCTTGCTGACACCATGTGTCCTACTCATGGCCAGGTGTGCGGAATCTTACTGGCGGCGGCACACAAAGCCCGCGCTGCGCATCACAGCAGTAACACCTGTGCCAGGGAGCATGACTGTCTCGCCAGTGCTCTCGGCTAGAAGGAAGGGATGCTGGTGCTGGCCAGAATCCAGGAGTGCAGACACTTAAATCCGCTTTCTACATCTTAGATAGGCACACGCATAGGCCGTGCTATTCACCGCTTTCACCATTTACAATGCTTTGTCTTGGGTGGACATGGTCTTACATTCCTGCAAATGTTTTCTGAAGCAAGCTGTGTGTTGGGGGAGAGGGACGCGGGGGGGGGGGGGTGTGAGTGGATGCTTGTGTGTGTCATGAGCACAGGCCAGGAAGTGAAACAGAGTACATCTGTCTACACTATGGCAGCAGGCCTCAGCTTCTCCCGCCCTCAGGCTAACAGGGCCTCACGGGCTCTGACAGTCACAGTGGTCACACCCGCAGCAGCAGTGAAGCACTCATGCTGCCCCACGATGTGGGCCTCCTGCCCTGGTCTACTCACAGGGCCCATCTGGGAGCACCGGTGTCAGCAACCTTTTTAATTACATCAGAATTCTTCTGGAAGGAATGAGCATGCATCAGGCAAGACATTGGGAAAATGCAAACAGTTATTAAAAAGTTGTGCAAACATCAAACCCTGTGGCTTTCCTGAAGAATGCATTTGTTAAGGAAAGTAAGTCTAATGGGGCTGGCAGTGCTACTCTCCTGAGAGGAGCTGACCTCTATGCACTGCCCAGGCTTCTTATTTTATTACCCGGGGAACCTCTGTTTGTTTCCTTTAAAAAAAGTGTGTGTGTTTGTGTGTATGTACATAGGTACATGCATACCAATACATATGTGGCGGTCAGGGGACCACACTGTGGAATTGTTTCTCTTCTTCTACCATGTGGGTCCTGAGTTTTGAACTCAGGTCATCAGATTTGGCAGCAGGTTCCATTACCCACTAAGCTACCTCAATTCCGCGTTCTTGTTTCTACACTCGGCAAATCCCATGATGGCAAAGGCTAATAAAACTAATCAAAAAAGACTGGAAAATACATTAACCAGCCAGCAGTTTTCCCATGCTGATGAGTGCATTAGAAATGTTTGCTTTTCCCTCATTGTCAAGGGAATACCCCAGACTGTAGGGTATATGAGCAATAATGAAATCATTAAGATGCCAATTTTCCTGTTAACTCACCAGATACTACTAACACCTTGCTGTTTCCTACCCATGCTTTGTTTTAAATGTTTATTTGTGTGTGTGTGTGTGTGTGTGTGTGTGCACACGCATGTGTGTATGTGTGGGGAGCGTTTTCATCCACTGAGTCATGATGCTGCCCCATATGCTAACAGTGACCAAAAGACAGCTGTCTACACAGTACGGCAGCAATCAAATCATTTAAAGCATGTCCATGAAACGAGGCAGTAACAGGAAAGATGCACAAAGGAAATTCAGTGGTGTGCTTAAACATTTTAGGTTGTTAACGAGGTCTGAACTGAACACTCACTTCCCAGTTATCATAACAACCCACGAAGGGGTGTCTGCACATTGGGCTTTCCCAAACGCCTGCACCCGAGAGAAGCAATTCAACATTGTTATTTTGGTTCCTATAGCAGATCTGCAAAGTCCATGTAATTCTGTGTTATTTGTTTACAGCAAATATTTTGCATTATTTTATCTCAGAAAAATTTAAAAATTAAAGTCAAGACAGTCAAAGGCAGCATTTTAGCATCTGCACACACAGGAGCAACCTTATGATACATAACAGTGTGTGCAAACATTGCCAACAGGGTTTCCTGGAGGAGGAAACTGCCAGAGTCAAGCTGTTATTTCAAAGCTGAGACGGGTTGCTCTTCTACAATATGCCTAGAACAAATGATGGGAATAAGCCTCCAAAATATGCCAGTAACTACCATTGAAAATTAAAATACTAAAGAAATGATAAACAGAAAAATATTTTATATGAGTTTATCATTTAGTCAAATGATAAAACTCTATTACAATATAACAAGAAAGGAAAGTTTTTTAATTTTCTAGTTAAAACTATGCTTAAGGTAGGGCAAACTCCCAGTGCTGGGCCTGCTCAACTCAGCTTTGGTAAGCAGTCTTTCCCACAGAGAGGCTCTACCTGACTGTGGATTCCCCGGCATCTACTTCCTGCTGCCAGCAAACTAAGGCTGATTTTATCATGGTAATTATGTCAAGTAAGACACTGTAATTTAATTTAAAGTAATTTGATAATACAAACAAAAATAGCTTTTTAACCCTCTAATTTTCTTACTGAAAAATTACTTTATTAAACATTTTAAAAATTGATGTTGCTGTTTTACTAACCTGGAAGCATTACAGGAAATAAATTTGCATGGTATAACTTAAATACTTTAATATCCACAAAACTAACTTCCTTTGAAGTTCATATATACAACATTAATCAATAAAACAGATCCTCTGTTCAGCAGCCATTTCAATGCATGGCCCATGATAATGAAGGCATGGGGCTGTGTGAAAGGACAACAGCAGGTGCCATGCTTCTTCAGGACATAACAGCCTTTTCCCTGTTGTCCTTAACTTTTCTTAACTTGGGTCTTGGTTGCAATTAAATCCACATCAGTAACTAAAAGATTTGTGAAAACTAACTTTAGCTTTGGATTTCTTCCTGTTACTTGCCAGCATTTCTACCATTACTTTGAGGACTTTTGATAGGACTGTGGATAAGTTCTTCACAGACCTTGATCTTATCAAATATAAAATATAAAACATTTCTCTGAACTGAAGTGGTTATAGAGTTCAGTATGTTTTGTTCATTAACAACGTGAGAGTATTCAGAAATCCAGGGATCCTCTTCCTGTTTGTTTTAATAGAATAAAGATCCAGTTGGGCTGTTTTTGTTTGAAGATGGTATCCAGAATGGAAAACAGCATAATGGGAAAACTTGATCCAACAAGGACCATCCTCCACAGCTGTTTCAAAATTGATACAGAAGCCCTTTATTCCTCCATATTTTACCCCAAAGAAGAAACAAGATAGACCGAGAAGAGGAGGAAGAGGAGGATAAGCAGGAGAAGGTAAAAAGTAGTTGAAGCTGGCAGCCAAGGAGGAAAGGGCAACCATTCCCCGAAGGCGCCACCTCAGTGGTTAGCGAATGCACACGTGGTTAGTCCAGATTAGCTCAACTCAGCCGTTCATACCCTCAGAGTCACAGAGTGTGGTGTCCCAGGGGCAGAGCGCAGGGATGGGGGACACCCAGGGTTTATGGAATCGGGAGAGAGAAACTGTTCAGCAGAATTGACAGTCATGTGATAGATGTGCTCAAAGTTGCTCGGAGAGGAGATCAGACTGGAGTGGTGATGAGGGGATGGATAAGGGAAACCTGGCTATCAAAACAACAGAAAGAAGAAAAAGGTGTAAGGTGATGCTAATGGATCAGGGTGAGTGATACCAGACAACACACACATGAAGAACAAGGCGGCATCTCACTCAGAACTAGTCCCAGTGAAACTCTTCCAGGCCTTCGAGAGTTAAATTCTGTAATTAATTACTCAAACTAGCAGATTTTCAAAAGATCATTTCATGATAACATTACTCCCATTTTACCATAGTTAAGTGAGTAGCAGCATGGCTTCCAGAGACCCAAGAAGCTTCAGAGTCTTCAAGATCTTCTTATGTGATAGAACAAAAGCACTGCAAAACTCTATCAAGCACAGAAGCAGCAAGAAACAGCTAAGGAAAGGATAAGGGACCTAAGGGACCTAAGACCCTCTCCTAGCTATAAAGGTACAAACCTCTCTCTCAGACTCTACAGCCATTTCTCAGCTCTGGATTTATGGTGTGTCCTGGCTTTTAGCCATCATAATTCCCTATAACAAAAACAGTGAGAATTGTGGGCTACACTATGTTACCTGTGCACAGCCCAGCTCATCTCCATTTACACACCCCAAAGAACAAGCTTGCTTTCAACAACGAAAAAAATTGCCTCTGAACTTTCAAGTGTGGTTTTTTTAAAAAGCAAATAAAACAATACTGAGGTTACAGAGAAAAGTCTGAAGGGAAGGCTCCATATCTCCTGCTGAATACCTACTTACGAGTGAGCACGTGGGAGGGGCCACTTGAGTGGCTAGCTGTTTCCTGAAGTTCTTGAAGAACACAGGATCCCTTCACTAGAGGAAACTGAAGGAGGTGCTGGGGAGAATGCCTTACTGAACCAAGCAGGGATCATCCAGGTGAGGTAAGATGCTTTGTAAAAAAAAATTCTCAGGACTTATCTAAGCCTAAAAGATAGTTCTTTTATTTTAGAAATGTGAATAAAATCAGTACTTTCTAAGGTTGTCTCCAAAAAGAAGAAAATACTGATCTCTCTCTCTCTCTGTCTATCTGTCTTTTTGGAGAGGGAGGTGCTAAGGGTGTCGTGGACTGAGCCCAGGCCCTTCGTGTACCCACTAGGAAGGGAGCACTTTATCACTGGGCTGCACTCCTAGTTCAAGAAACCAAACAGCTTCTTAAGGAGGTTCTTGAGTTCAGTATGTTTTGCTCATTAACAACGTTAGAACAGGGGAAATGTACTGTGCTAGGAATATGGTGATAAATACTATGATGATAAATTACTCTTGAATTAGGTTGGAGGAAGACGTTCCTGTATTTCTAGCAACCACTTAACAACAACCATAGGTAAATAAATTAGAAGGACTCAAGAAAACTAATTCAGAGTATATTCTAAGACTCACATGCTGCTTCATATTAACTGCTTATCTTCTCACCACTCACTAAGAAGGAAATGAAAGGTTCACATCTGAGATAAGAGATAAGAAAGTGCCTCCTCCAAGCTTTACTGCCTATTCCATATTTAAGATAGAAGCAACATTATTTCAGGATGTCTGGTACAAATGAAACAGAGTTACACTTCTAAAGAGCCTTTTAAAACTTTAAGCTCTTAAGTGTTTCACAGGAACATGATATTGACTTGAATACGATGAGACATAAGAGCAGCTAGGGCATGTGTTCTTTGCACAGATGGTAACATGGCTTTGTGACTTGGAAGCTCTTACAAATGTTACCACATAAACGTAACTCATCTTTTCTTGGGGGGCGCTGTTAATTCATAATTGCATTTGGGTGGAAAGAACATATTTCAGTGAGATTCCATTAAAGCTCAAGCTCTCTGCTCCATGTGAGCGTTCCCACAGACAACAGCGCTGTGCTGTTGGAAGCGTCTGCTCCTAGCTAAGTGTGGTCCTGGGCACAAAGGAAGTGCTCAAGAAGCAAGTGTCAGGTGATTAAACACATGGCTTCAGAGAGCTAGCTTGGTCATAGATCCTTGGATGTGAGATGAGAGAAGTCATGTGGAAATAACGGGAAACAGAAGAATCTGGACACATGCAATCTCTGATGCCTACATGTGCACATGAAGAAACAGCTTCATAAATTCGGGAAAAATAAGTGTTTATCTTACACAATTAAAAAAACATTCAAAGAATAGAAGGCACATTAAAAAATGAGTGATTTGGTAGGGATTTAATCTCAGGTGGGCTTGTGGGAGGTGGTTGGAGAGTTAACAAAATCAGGTGACAACCAATAGCCCAAATTAAGCAGTCTAACTGGAGTCGGTAGCCAGCATGGAACGTCATACAGACGGAGCCAGTTGGTGAATGAATGACAAGCCATCCGAGATTGTTCTGCTTAATAATAAAAACCTTTTCAGCAACAGTAACAAACACACAGATTTCTGGTGGATATGGGAATGGATACTTGGTGAACCTAGAAGGCTGAGGCAGGAGGAAGATAGGCTCAAATGTGATGCTAGCCTGGGCTACATGGTAAATTCAAGGCCAGCCAAGGCCAGCTACGAAACATTCGGTCTCAAAAGAAACAGAAGATTTCTTTTAAGTGGTATGAGAGTGAAGGGAGAGAGAAGTATGGCTGCGTGTGAACAGGCATGTGACAGGACACTGGAGGCTGAGGCAGTTGGATTGCTACGAGTTTGAAGGCAGCTTGGTCTTCATGGAGAGTACCAGGACAGCCATGGCTACAAAGTAGACCCTGACTCAAAAAACAACAAGAAAAAGTTACACAAAAAGAAGTAAAGCTGAGGGGGCATGTTAAGGTTTCCTATAATACTGAACTGTGATTTAGAATTCAAGGTCCCCACTCCATCGCATGTGAAGGTTGGGAAGACCTTCAGAACACAGACAATGCTTCAGCTGATGGAGCCTGGGTGGAGAAACACTAAATCCTGAGATCATTCCACCTCGAGCAAAATACTGCAATATAAGGGGTACAACAGAATTTCTACCAAAATTTTCTGTAATTTCTTTTATAAAGTTAAAATATGATTTAAAAAAAAACCTATGCATCAGAATGCAACAAAAGTAAATCTTTTAGTTTTGAAAGGTTAATATCTGTTAAAACCTTGCTACTGCTGAACTAACTCGCTGTATGCTACTCTTCAACATATTTATGCGTCTAAAGTTGCTTTTCTCGCCATTCCTCAATAGGACACATTTATAAGCAAACTACCAAATGCTCAGTTCAAAGAGTGCACTGTACTTGATCTTTCACATACAGCCTATGAATACAGTCACATTTGACTGTTCACTATTCTTTATAAAAATTCTCTCTACTAAAGCATTTTGCGCCTAGCACCGTAACTTCCATACAGAGAAATAAAGTAGCAAGAATGGGAGTAACAGGGCTTGGCCTGCAGGACTGCACCGTGGGCACTGCTCAGATGAAGGCACAGGCCACCGTGGAGGACTCCGGAGCAAGGCTGGCAGTGGGAAATACAGAGGCCCGTGCTCTCACCCCCGGTGGAAACGGAAAAGCAGACCACCTTACAAACAAAGCAATGGACACAGCAGCTGAGTCCAACGTGTCTGACTTTGAGCTTCTCGCTGTGTTTTACTGTGATCTAGTTCATGTACACTTCATATTTACCCAGAACAGCTAATAAATCCCAAAGGGTAACTATCTGAACTATGGTGAATGATCTGAACTCAATACAGGAATATCGCTGTGGCTGCCATCACCACTATCATCTTAAAGGTAAGAAAGCACGGCCATGGGGTATTTACAAGCAAGTATTTTGACTGAAATGAATGGAGACTTATTTCTTCTTCCCAGGAAATAACTGAAAAACTCTTTATATCCTATTATTTCACATTGGATTTTTATTGCACATCACATTTTATCACTTCTCTCTCATTTCTTCTACCACTGTCTTGAGAAGGAGATTAAACCAATGTCCTTAGGAAGAGATTAGGGTCAGTACGCACAGTCCTCTCCAAACCTGCCATAAGATTAGGAATTATTCTTAAAATTCTTTGTCCAGTTGAGCAGCTATCCCTACTGATCAAAGGGTCATATTGGATTTTAGTAGTTTGCTAGGAGTGTCTGACACTGACATTTTAGGAGCAAATAGAGCCTCAATAATTTGATATTTCCACTAGTAATTTTAACCTCAGCATAATGGGTCTGTGGATGCAATCTCCATGTTGTTAAAATACAACAGTCTTCCTATGTTGTACTTATTTTTACACATAATTGACCAGGAAAAATGCTTAGATTTGAGCAAAGGAACAAGATTTAATTTCACAGTTAGCTGAGAGGTGTGACTATGAATGATGAAGCCCTGTGAACTTCTGGGGAAAAAATACCCAAGTATTTTTCTGAACTGAGTGAAACCTTAAAGTTTTGGTAACTGCATCTGGGATTTGTTACAGAACCTTTCAAAGATGACTGTTTCTTCCACTAACAATAGCAAAATTGTATCTGCAAAATGGAAACTTTTCTAGGGTTAAGAACTTTTGTTTTGAGTTTTGACAGATTTCTGAATTTTAAGTTTCTCTATCAGGTATGTCACCATGCCTCTTAGACGTGCTGTGACATGTTGAAGGAACATGTTCTCACTATACAACACATTCTGTAAAGCTGTGCATGTATGTCAGCCTATGTACACATGTTCCCCAGGAATCTGACACTGACTCCTCCCCCCGTTCATACTCACACCACTCATCACACCTCTTACCATGGGCAGGTCTTTTAGGATCTGTATTCCATCTCCAGGACCCATGTGTGCTATGTGGTTAAAATTAGTTGGGTTAGAAATTAATTTATTTCTCATTTCTGGATCTCGTAGCATCTCCCTGCAAGGTAGAACACCTGTTTAGACAGTTTTTCCACATTTAATCAATATAACTTTAAAAATAAAGCATACTTTGTTTTATTAAAAAATAGGCTATAAGTAGAAATAACAATATATTAATAGTTCAATTCCTTAGACTGCTTTGCTTTTTAAATTTTACATAAGATCTTGAGGTTTAGGGTTTCATTTGTTTGTCTAGCTTGTTCAGTGCTAGGGACCAGAGGCAGGGACACATACGTGTATTGCAAGTTCTGCGCCACTGAGCTGTACCCTTGCATCAAAGAATTCCTGCTCTACTTTGCAGACAATTTTTAAAAATTATATGTGTATCTTTTATAATAAATAACATTTTAGAAATGGTTTTTAGTATGGTAACATCTGCTTGCTTATGGAGAATAGAGTTAATCTGAGTTTCCTTTTATTTTTAATATTTAATTTTTTAGGAATAGTCTTACCCTTTAGTTCAGGGCATGCTGGCCTCAAGCTCAAGATAATCCTCCTGCCTCAGCCTCCTGAGTGCTAAGATTACAGGTGTGAGCCACCATGCCTGGCTTCTGTACTCCTTAGGCATATACAACTTTATTACATACACAGATAATTTATATTACAGTTACATGTGCCAGAAATTATACCTCTTCTGTATAAATAAAGAAAAGAGTGAAGATATGGTACTTTATCCCTGTACTCTCATAACTTTGAAAGTATTACTTAAAATGGCACTGAGGGTGCCACCCATTGCTGGAGGATCTGTCCCCAGGTGGAGCTTGATTCCTCGGCCTTACTCATGCTGTGCAAATACTCTGCCAATAAGCCACCCTGACCCTACAATTTTTGACCAGAACTGACAAATTTTGGTGAGAAATTTTCAGATACCAAGTCTTCCCGCTAAATTGTTTCTAGCCCGTCCTCTGGGTGATGACAACATGGATGGATCTGGCAGTATGGCTGGACGCTGGAAGCAGAGACAGATGCTGAGCACAAGCTAACCACATACCTCCTCTGCTGCATCCGCTCTTCCTCTGGGACTCTGAAGGAGTAACGCCGCTTATTGTTGATATTTCTAACCATTTGTTTTCGACTATTATCTGATGTTTCAGGAACTACAAGTTCATCCCCTTCTGTGAGAAAGAAAATAATGATATTATTTAAATGGTTAAAGTTCTTTCTTCCCATTAATCTCTATGACATTGCAATCAATTGTATAATAGGTACAACTGTGATAATCCAGAGTTAATGTATTAAAAATCACAAAGCAGCAATAATTTTCAGTGGAATCAGTTAGGCATAGCTTATAAAACACAGCCCCACTTTTAATTATAAATACAAGATGCTGCACTCTTCTAGAAACTACAGCTGTCCTGGTGCCATGCTGTGACATCACCCCACTCCACTATCTTTATACTGTCTTCCTTCTCCTGGAGAGAGTGAGCTGCTCCAGGGCTCTGGAAGAGCAGTGTGCCCCCAGCCTGCCGAGCCACCTCTCCAGCCCCATTCATTTCTCCACTTTAAAAACAACGACTACCCCCTCCCCAAACTCCACTTCCCACACATTATTTTCTCCCCTCTTCATTTCCTTGGATTCCTGTGTTCAGTCCTCATTCCTGTAACCTCCTCTGCCTCTTCTCACACTGTCTTCAGTACTTTACAGGTGCTGTGTGTGAAATGACTGGAGATGGATTCCTGAAGTCCCCAAGTGGGACTCTGGAGGAGTGTCCATAATTTAGGACCCACTAATGAGGTTCTATGGTATTACAGGCACAGAAGACACAGTCAACCATATCTTCTCTATTTACCCAGGTGCTCCTCAGGCAAATAATGTGTCAGAGTCAAACACTTTGCTTATAACAGTCCTACAAGCTTAAACAGGATTGTCTGTTTATGGCTTGTCTGTACTGTCTTGCCAGAGTTTGACAGTGGGCATCAGACACTGCAGAGTGAGACACGCCTGAGTCAAATATGGGCTGAGGCACTTCACAGCCTTGGACTGTTGTAATATTTCCATTGAATTGATCCTATTAATATATTTTCTTACCTGCCATCTTATTTTTGAAATATATTAATCTAATGGTCTCCAACCCTAAAAGATTTAATGATCCTTCAGTGTTTAAAGGTCGGACCTAAAAATAAAAATAAAATTTGTATTTCAACAAAACCTTTAAAATTGAATCATAAAAATTTTAGTCAACTTATTAAGAATACACTATTAAGACCTCTGGCCTACCTGTGTCAAAATATAGTTCTTTTAAAAGTCTCAAGTTAATAATTTTTACTAGGAATACGTATTATCAACCTAATTTGAATAAATTAACTTATAATAACAATATATTAAAGGAAGTCTATCCTGGACAAATAAAACCACATAGAAATATATAAACCTTAAGACCCTTGAAAACCACCAGTGACCAAAAATTTAAACTAGAAAGTACACATCTGCTTTATAAATTCTCATCACTGAACACTGAATGCCCACTATGTGGAGATGAAGGTGCTGACGGAAACAGGGTCACTCCTAAGCAGTGATGGAGGAGCCAGTCACACAAACAATGTAAGATCCACACTTCACAGCACACATCTCAACTCAGTTCTAAGCAGATCACAGGCACATGTGAAGCAAGGAGAAGTTACTATGCACAAAATACTGCACATAGCAACATGCTGAAGTCAGAAACGGGAAATCTGGAAGAAAATAAAAGGCTGTATCTTTATGGTCTTGAAGTAAGAAAGTTTCTTAAGAAGAGAAAAAGGATAGCCTAAACAACAGGAATAATACCTTACTTCAGCAAAGTCAATAATTTTGTTCAGGAAAGTACACCACAAACATAAGCAGATGTCACAAACATGGAAAAAATTTATCCCATGTGTTAGTAACCCAGGATCCACATAAACAAGTCCAATAAACCAGGAAGAAAAAAATGGCAAATTCAACAACAAAGTGAGCAAATATGACCGGGCACTGCCTGCACGGGGAAATATGGAGGATGATAAACACATGCATCAAGACATATGCAGAAATGGTGACAATAACAAAGAATTCAAAGTAATGCTGCCAACCAGATAATGAATAAATACTAATCACTCGAAAGACAGTTTCATAGTAGTGAAAAATCAACAAACTGTATGTAGTACATATAGCAACACGTATGAATCTTAAAAACACAATAAATGAGCAAAGACAGCAAGGAAAAAACTGATAATTTCAATAATTTAATAAACTGTAAAGCCACGCAAAACTGAGTGCTACTGAGACACACTTGAATTTCCCCTCTATTTTGAGGCAAGCGGCAGGATGGTGAGCACAGATCGGGGCGGACTCTTCTGCCAGGACAGGTGTGGCATGCAGACAGTGCATGTGGAGGCAGCCATGCTGGGAGGCTGCATTCTTGGGAAGGAACAGAGCTCACAGTGTTAGTCTTTCTACAGGACACAGACTTGTATATTGCAAAAGCTGAATGACAAAAATGAAATAGAAAACTGTGGCCAGTCCAAATTTATACATTTGAGGACCATATTTTTGTTGCTTTATATAATGTAGTAATTTTATGAGGGTTTGCATTATAATATGGCTTAAATTGGGGCATACTCTTAATTATCTTGACTATCATTTTACTTGTTTCTTTGTTAATTAGCCTCCTACATTTCTCAACCTTGACTCTCAACTAATGGCACATACATCTATATAAAATGATTATTTTTCTTTTCTACAAAATAGTAATTAATTCCTTGCTTGTAAACATTTTCTTTGTTATAGAAATAGAAACATTAATGGAAAATATTACGTTTTATTAGGCATATGAGAAATCACTATCTTTAAATCATTAGACACCTTAACAGTTTTGGTTTCACATTTCTAGCCCATAAAAATCAAGGGATTAATCACTGCCTATTGGTGCATGAAAAGTATACTCCCTCTGAGCGCTTTAATCCAAAAGTAGCAGACATTATGCTGACTTTCTAGGTTGTAACTAACCAGATTGGCCCACATTTTAGTATTCCATTACCTTTTTGAGAGGAAGAGTTTGTATCCATTCCATGGAGTTTACGTCAAAGATATCAACTGCATTTTCACTATAAACAGAGAGATATGGTGCATTGTAACCTGGTAAAGGAAGAAAGGCATGGCCTGTTAACTATTGTGAACTATTTGTTTTGTTTTAATTAATTTATTTTTCTATTAATTACAACTTATTCACTTTGTATCCCAGCTCTAGACCCTTCCCAATCCCATCCTCCCTCATTTCTTCCCATGCCCCTCCCCCAGTCCACCGATAGGGGAGGTCCTCCTCCCCCTTCCATCTGACCCTAGCCTATCAGGTTTCCTCAGGACTGGCTGCACTGTCTTCCTCTGGGGCCTGATAAGGCTGTTTCCCCCTCAGGGGGGAGGTGATCAAAGAGCCAGCCCCTGAATTCATGTCAGAGACGGTCCCTGTTCCCATTACTAGGGAACCCACTTGGAGACTGAGCTGCTACGGGCTACCGTTAAGCTCCAAACATGTTGACAGGTCCAGCCTAAGCAACTGCAGAGGGGATTTTTCAAAGCCCCACAGTTATTATACAAAATTATCTTAAGCCATTTCTGAAGTGAACAGAACATAAATCATAAAGAACTGATATGCTATAGCTTACATTATAAAGCCCAACACAGAAGGAGTCAATTAACTAACACACCTTGTCCAGTAAGAAATTTCATTGCATTTTAAAGTACTGGGCTTTTAAAGCAGTTATGCTGCTGACAGTGAAATAAACATGCACAATGCAGACAATTTTACCTACGTGTTCTAGTCCAGAACAGAAAAGCAAGATATGCATGACATGTGTATCATAGCACATTTCTGTTACAGACATGTGTCACCTGCAGCCGCATGACAAGAACAGATGCTCAACACACACTTGTGGAGGAATGGTGACACCAGCAGAGAATAAGTGATTCACTCAAACTATGGTTCCAACTGAATCACTTGCACAACTAGCTAGAGATGAGTTAGTCTGATTTTTACTTTACATTAGATCTAACTCTGCTACAAAAACAGCATTTATCTGTTATGTCACTGACAAAAATGTTTATTCAAAAGAAATAAAACACTATGAATAGTTCAATCTGGGTGGCAGATCAGAGGGCTGTTGGCTGTTCTTTTACTATAGATTTCCTCCTTTATCTGTCGTGTGCACTCAGTGTTCGGCATACATTCTCTCCCTTGCCTTTACCTGGATGCCCTATCCCTCCATCCCTGTCTCATCCCTGCTGCAGGGGAGAGGGTCCCACCTCCTCCTCCAGGAATTGTTTTACTAGAACTCTCAACTCCACCCTCTCTGGACCCTTCTGGGACATCTTATCCTATTTTCTGTATTTTCCAAATAGTCCACATTTTTCTGCTGATCCTCTAATGGCTCTTTCCTCTCAGCAGTTAAACAGGCTCAAGAGGCTTCCGTGCTAACAAAGCAATTTGGATCAGGTAGTCTCTCTGCTGAATGCAACCGCAACACGGCATTCTCTCCAAGCACTTGTCTGTCAGCAGCCTTCCCTCTGTGAGAGCAGACTGCACTGCATCTACCTCACTCATGACTTCATCGCATATAGGCGAGTAAAATGTGTTCAATATTTATTATTATTCAGTGATAAGGTATTAAATGATATATCAATATTTTAGTATTTATGGAAAGAGTAAAACAAGTAAACTTAAATCTACGTATATACCTGTAAAATATGAAATGTGGTAACAATTCTAATAAAGGCTACACTATGCCTTCTGAGAACTGGCTAAACCCCCCACTGAGTACCTTCTCCAGCATTAAGTCTTATGTGCTACTGCTACTTCAGGATACTGTATTTGGGGGGACAATGAAGAGAACAATTTGGAATTATTTCAAAATACAACAACATGGAGACAAAAAAAAAAAGGTTTCTCAGTAAGTTTCCATAGAAAGATTAGTTTTATTTACAAGCATTTAAAGATGACCCTATCTGTCTAGGTTTTACAAGGTATGGTTATTTTACATAAGCAACATAACAGTACTTGGGGAAGACTTAAGAATGATTAAAAAAACAAGCTGTTAGTAAAATGATTATATTTAAAGCAAATGGAAAAGCAAAAAGGGAAGAAGGCAGACAAATAAGAAGGAGAATCTTACAACAAGAGGAAGGACTGGCTGGCCACATCAATTCCTGCTGTCTAGATCTTCGGCCCTGGCAGTCTGTGTATATGCCAATGCTGTTAAAACACAGCAAATACTCTTTGTTGGAGATTTCAACTGCACAGATAGCATCCATTGGTTGGTGTGTAATGAATGATAGTGTGTGGTCATTTGAATGGAGCATATTGCATGGACTCCCGTCTCCATTCAAGGGGTATCTGAGAAATCCTGACTGGAATCCCACACAGAGTTGCTCACTGAAGATGGCCATCCACTGAACATTACATGGGACTTGAATTTCCTTAAATTTCCGGTGCCGGGTCTTGCTTTGGAGCAGTTCATAGCAGAGGACCTGTCTTTTCATAGCCACACACAGGCAGGACAGAGCTCCATGGCGCACTTTCCCAGCAGTTATGGTTTGACACCCTTTAGTTTCTGCCAGTTTATAAAAATCCGTCTCTCGTCCATCCAAAGCTGACATAGGAAAAAGTCGGACATGGCGATTTCGGCCTGAGATCACAGCAACAAGCTGGTCACTTGGAATGAGTTCAATCTGATGAATTTTCTTATTATCACCAACTCTAATAATCTCTACAGGAAAAAACATTAAATGCAAAGCTGTCATATTAATTGTACCTAAATTAAACTCCAAAGTATATAACCCAACCCATATTAAAGACACATACACACAAAAGTAACAAAGAGAGAAAAAGGAAGATAATTAAACCCATTATCAAGCCATTTAGCCCACTGATAGCTGAGAGCTCATGTTAAGTTCAAAATTGAGTTCAGCATTGTCAGTCAAGGCAGGGAATCCCTGTGTAAAAGTATGCTTAGCTTTACAAAGTTGGTTTTTGGTACTAAATTCTAGGAAATTCAAATGGAGTTCCCATTTTAAAAATCCAAGTAATTGTGTAGCTCATGTTTCTTTTCGGGTATTTTATGTATATAGGTGTTCTATCTACGTGCATATCTGTGAATCACTTGCGTGCCTGTCTCCATGGAAGCCAGACCAAGGCATTAGATCACCTGGAACATACGTAATAGAGGGTGTGAGTCACCACGTGGATGCTGGGAACTGAACCCCTGGAGTCCTCTGCAAGAACAGCAAGTGCTGTTCTGAGTCAGCTGAGTCATCTCTCCAGCCCTACCTCTTCAGGTATTTCTTTTCTGTGTCCATGTATGGCCATCTATGTATGTACAGGTATGTGGCCACCAGAAATCAGCCTAGGGTGTTCTTTCTCAGGAGCTGTCTGCCTTGAGGTGTTTTTTTTTTTTTTAATTAAAAATTTTAAAGTGTGTATGTGTGAGGGTGCACGTCACAGGACAGGTGTGGTGGTTACAGGACAAATCTGTGGAGTCAGTTTTCTTCTTCCACCTTTATGTGGGTTCCAGAGGTCAAACTCAAGTCACCAGGCTTGCTTGGCACCTTTATCTGCTGAGTCATCTTCCCCTCCCCCCACCTCTGTTTACTAAAGTCAGGGTCACTCATTGGGACTTGGGGTTTGACAAGTACGCTAGGCTGGCTGGCCAGTGACTAACAGGAGCCTGTCTGTCTTTGCCTTCCCAGGGCTGGGATCACAAGCACACATCACCATGCCCAGCTTTTTATGTGGGTTCTAGGAATCACGTGCTCACATGGAAGTACTTCACCAACTGATAGGATCTTCCTAACCCTCCCAAGGCACTGCTATGGGTAACAAGCTCATCAAGTTTAAATGGACTGCTTTCTCAAGATCTAACCTGATATAAAGACAGAACTTAAAATGCTATGTTTATGAATAGCAAATTCAATTGGTTTGCTTTATTTTCTCAGCACATAAATTTCCCCCTAAGGACCTAAAAACCTGTTGTAGTGAACCACAGGGGAATTCTAGACATATCTCTTTACTAAGCATGAAAAGTAATTTGTAGTTTTCTTTTACGCGCCATCTTAGACACAGTGGAACTGTTCAATGAAACGACAGGAGAGGGATAACACAATTGAGGCTTTAGAACTTAAAAGGGGTAATAAAATTGAAAAAACCTTTTGATTTAAAGCCGGGTATGGTGGTGCATACTTTTGATCCTAGCACTCAGGAGGAAGAAGCAGGCATATCTATGAGTTCAGCCAGCATGGTCTACACAATGAGTTCTAGGGCAGGCAGAGTTACATAGTGAAATCCTATCTCAAAAAAGAGAGGAAGAAAACAAAATCTTTTGATTTAAAAATATATGAAATTCTATCTGGAACATTTTAGTAACAGAATCTTGCTCTTAGACTTTAGGTTCAGGAGTGTTCTAACATATCGTTTAAGATTCCTCCAGATTACTGCGTGTTCTCTTACCATCTTTGGTGACGTGCACAACAAATAATCCTTCTTCATTCCCCAAAGCTATCCTTTCATGATCTATGTAAGACACAAACATTTCCATCAGCTACAAATCATGTAAAGAGAACAGAATAAAGCAGAGAAAATTTGGCATAATAGTGAAGATAAATCAAAAAGTATGATTCTATTTCCTCTCAGACTACAGCAGTACGTCTCTTCACGCCTTTTAAAATAGAACAAGCAATTAAAAATCTGCTTATCCAATAATGAGAAAATTAAACACCTAGTTTGTTAGTGTCACAGACATCATCTGTTCTAGAAACACGACGGAGAAACCCGGCATTTGACTCACTACACGTCTCACTGTTTTCTAACAGCAGCAGAAGTGGGACATGTACTTAAGAGGAGAGCAACCGGTAACCCGCCACATGCAGAAGCTGCCCTGCGCTGCTAGCATGCGGTATGTTCTGGGATTTCAAAACTCCTCAATGACACACATCACACACGAAACCTACACTCCAGGAATTGTTTCAATCCCCAAAAGCAGAGAAAGGCTAGCAGGCTGACTTTTTAGGAAGACAGCACATTTCTAGTCATGAAGTGCTAAAACCACAGACCTGAGACAGGCCTCATCCATCCCACAAACACCTGCACATATGCCAGACACTGGAGACTCCTACGTGAAAGCTGGTGCCAGCTCAAAACATAGATCAGTAAACAGCCATGACAATGTGATGAGTGACAAAAGTTCATACCTATGATCGCAGCGGCCTGCGTTGTTTTAATGAGGGGTAGAGTGCTGTCATAAGCCTCTTTGGGAACATACACTGAGCGGTCTCGGAATTTGTTCTTCTTCAAAATCTTGTGTAGTTCACTCAGCACTCCTACCCACTTACTCCTCTCATTCTCACTGTCTGCTAGCATCAGGATGGAACATTTGTTACTAGGTGCTGAGAGCTGGGAAGCTGTGACCTGAAACAATTCAATGTTCACAACATTAGAAAACAGACATCTTTTAAACTAGCTTCAGGATTATGCTCACTTGCTTAGCACTCATCAGTGAAACGAACACTTATTAAATTATCGCTTTAGCAAACTTTAGCTACACCAAATGACAGCCTCACTGTAACCCTACAATTCAAACAAGAGGGATACAAGCCAAAAGAAATGTTACTATCATTTCATGCCCTTTGTTACAAAATACCATAAAACACCATAAAATGCATTCTACATATTAATTTAACAACTGACCCTTAAAATTGTTGTGTACCAGAGAGAAAAGTACTTTGCAAATATTAAGAGAAAAGTACTTTGCAAATATTAAGTCACTTAACTCTCTTAACAGCTTCCTGAGACAGGAACTCTAATTATGTCCTAACTGCACATATGGAAATCCATGATAGAGGGAAAGCAATTTCTCAAGGGCATGCGATTAGAGCATGTTTCTATGATCTGAAGCACCACATCAGGCTGTTTTGAAAGCCTCTAGTACTTCCTAACAATCCTTCATATTATCATTAAAGATTAGAAGACTTGAAACAGTATGCAAATGAAGGCTTACAAGTCGATCAGAGCAGTTTAAATTATGCATATATTACATATATATGTGTATACTCACCAATGCTCTAAACATCAGTGACAACACAATTTTACTGTAAATTAGTTACAGGTAAGTGAGCCTTTATAGACTCCATTGGTAGCTAGGAGGGAATAAACAGTTGCTGGCCTAGAAAGAAGGTTTAATCTTTGACCTTCCTTAGATTCACAAATAGGAAGTAGGAAAGATATAACTATAAAATAGCTTTACAAATTTATACTGTTCATTTCACCATGATGGCTATCAGCAATTATTTGTGTGCAATTATTAGAGTGAGGGGGAGGGAGAAAATATGAAAAGAATTGACACTGACAGCCAGCAGATGTAAGAAAAAGGTTACTTTGGATGTTCCTGCTCTAATAAGCTGGATGCAGCCACAGGAAGAAGATCAGCTAGCACCACAGAGCAGTGAAAAAGAGCACTACTCAAGTTTTGTAATATTTTTTTAATAAAGAAATAGACAACTGAAACACAATTTTTAAAATTGGAGTTTTATAGAGACAAACTTTTATTTTTTTTTAAGTTGTGAAATCTCATGCGGTAATATTTATTTGAAGATTAACTGGGACTAAGAAGAACATGAAGAACACTTTAGAAACATTAATGCATTCTACAAATCTTAGCTCAATTTTGTATTCAGGTAAATCCTGGATAGTATGGTTACATAAATGAGTACTAGGTCTTGGTCTTGTCCTAGTGATGTTATTTATGTTTTATACAGAGTAGCAAAACATACTCATTAAAAACAAGTATCAATCCGGTGCAGTGGTGCATGCCTTTAATCCCAGCACTCAGGGAGGCAGAGGTAGGCAGATGTTTGTGAGTTCAAGGTCAGCCTGGTCTACAAAGTGAGTCCAGGACAACCAGGGCTACATAGAGAAAGGTTGTCTTGAAAAAACTTAAAAGAAAAAGAAAAGAAAGACAGACAGATAGACAAGTGATCCGGTGGCAGACAGATGGCTCAATGGATAAAGCACATGGGTTGGAGTCCGGACCCTAGAACCCAGGTAAAAGCTGGAGAGGTTTGCCGGTTGTCCCAGCGCTCCAGAGGTTAGAGCCAGGGATCGCCGGGGCAGGCTGGCTACACTCCTACAGATGCGAGCCGCAGGCTCAGTGGGACTCTGTCTCAGTAAGGAAGGTGGACAACAATCAAGGAAGATACGTGATGTCAACCTCTGGCCTTCACATGCATATGCACACAGAGACACATACAAAAACACCCAGAGTAATGAATAGCTCAAGACATTCAAGACTTACTCTAAATATACATGGAATATCTTTTCGACTTGCGTGAATAACATCAGAAGCCAAGACTGAACTCACGGAAAATTCTTCATCTCTGAAATAAAAGGTAAACATTTGAGGCTATTTATTACATGTTGTTTGTGTATGGTTTTGCTTATACACCCAAATGACATATACAAAGCAATCATCAAAGTTTAAGTGTATAAACATCCAATCTCTTCTATTTTTGATTGTGAGTCTAGGCTTTTTAACAGTGGAGCCATCTCTCCAGTCCTAAACACCCAATCTCAACCTAAAACAAAACAAAATGCAAACTTTCTCCACCTAATGGCAGACAGTGCTCAAGGTAATTCATCAGCTCACCCTGGCACTGCGCATAACTGCTGGCTCACAGACACACAGGAAACACATAGGCAGAAGGGCATTTCTTAGTCTCCAGTCCCAATGGACTCTTCTGACTGCAATAAGTCTCACATGTACTCAGTCTATTTTATGTGGCACTGTGTCTTCTGCACCTAAGACAGTGATTTATCCCTCTGTCCTGTAATGTCATCAGTACCGCCACTCCTTTTGTCTTAACAGTCCTGACACTGCCTTCTATTTGTTTTAACAGACATTTTTGCTGTTGTCCATGTTATCCTTAACTGTGTGGGCTAAGGCACTCTCTTTTGCCTAGGCCCCAGTTTTCATTCAGTCCATTAGCAGATCTACCGAATTCCCCTTGCTGATATTTCTTGTACTGATCCCTTGTATTTCACTGTTTCAGACATCACTATGCATAGCTGGAAATGTGCATTTTGAGCAACAGTTATATCTGAATGGCAGACATGTGGAGTCCATCAATTAGGAATAACAGCTGAAGCTGTAGGAGAAAATAAAAATCAACCAGACAGTTCCTAAAGTCCCCCAAAAGGAGGAAGAAGGTGCTCGAGGAATCTGGTGCACATGAAGAATCTGGACAATGGAGCTAGAGAAACACAGATCCTTAATGTTTGCTACTGCAGTATGTTGTCTGGGGCTGGGATGAGATGTCCCCTTTACGGACACTGAATCATTTTGGACTTTCAGGTGATGACTTGAACAGCACAAATTTAGAACTCTTTTTACTACATAACCTTTAAACTGGTCTTTTAGACCCAAACTTTGACTTATAGCTCCACACACTCAATGTATAAGTCAACGTGCCCTAACTCACCCCTAACTTGCTACTTTCTAGTATATCACAGTAGCTGTAGGGCTAACCTGAAAATGACACAAAATTATTTAGCCAAAGCATAGTCATATAAAACAAAACAGCATAAACCTTAATTCCTTTGCTGCAATGACACACGTCTTCTTCCCTTGGGCTTACCTCATGTCAATCACTTGACTAATGACGGAGCTGGGCTGGGATGCTTTTCCCTCCGCGATATCGTAAAGAAATAGTTTGAAGTCGCAGACCACAGCCAGTGCTCTTTGCCATCCTTTCTTCACTCCAGCCGGCTTAGGGATCTTAGTTTAGTTTCAGTCAGATAGACAAACAAACAAAGCTCAAATGAAAATGACAGCGAGAGTGCTGGTTCCATGTGCACTAAAGGTGACACCTGAGGCTGCCCACACCTAGTCTAGGTCACAAGGCAGCAAGGGGAACATGATGATACTAGTATGGGGAAAGGGAGACCACACTTCAGGTCGGATGGTTTTTATAGGGTTCTGATGTACCACTTCAAACTGACAACTGACAAAAAACAAAAGTTATTCATGGCTTTTTAGAGAAATAGTGTAAGAGGCAAATGTGATGATGATACTGATATTCAGTTCATACTGTAAATGTTACCCAGGATGGCACACTAATGCCTTGACAGTCCCTAACTTACACCTCAGCTGCACTCTACCTCTCAGGCAAGACCAGAGGCCGAAGACTCTTTTATGATGATTTCAATGTTTGTAAATCTCAAGATACAGAGAGCACAGAACACTTTGTAATATTTTAGAATTCATTTCCAAGTAATCATGACTCGATAAAATATTATTTAAATGAGTTTGATTCATTACATTTTACGTCAAGCACTGTGCTACTGAGTGGCTAACAGAGGTACTTACCCTGACATGGCCCTCATACGCTGTCCCTACTCCCTTCTGTGGGTCTATGCCAAGTGGACCTTTAGTCTGCTCAGGAGGAACTGGACAAGTAGTTGGAGCTTTGTTCACACAGGTTATATGACATGAGAATCCACACACTTTTGGAGGGGAAAAAAAGATAATTTAGATAAAATTTCATTTTAACAACAAATTTTACTTGTACTAACTGCATGCCCGGTGCTATGTCAGATGAGTTCTTGCTTTCTACTTTACTCTAAACAACCATTTTATCACTAGGGAAACAGATCTAGCAGCTTGCCAGTTTCAGAAGTTCATAGAGAAGTAAATATTTTTATTATTTATTCTCTTTAATATTAGTAATCAAAGTGAGCACCAAATGGATTAAAAAAAAAAACAACCCCAACCTTGTATATAACATGGCTGATTCAGCTACTCAATGTCTCAATCAACACTGTTTAATTAATCTGAGTGTGGTGTGCATGTATGTGTTTGCACGCGTATGAGTACTTGTTCACATACGTGTGGGATGTGGAAGTCCAAGGCTGATGTCAGGCATCCTCCTCCATCTGCCACTTCCCTCTTGATTTCCCGAGGCTCAGTCTCCAGCTGAAGCTGGAGCTCAGCACTTCAGCTGGTCCAGCATGCCAGCATCCTCAAGGCTCTCCTGTTTCTACCTTCTGAGGGTTGGGACCACAGGTGGGCCACCTGGCATTTACATGTGTGCTGGAGACCCAAGCTCTGGGCCTCCGTTTCTGTGGCAAGCATGTTATTTCCTGAAGCATCTCCCCAGCCTTGGTAACTGGCAACTTTTACCAACTGAAAACAAGTGTTTCAGTGACTATGAAGGTATAAACAAAGGGGAACATTTGGAGCTATATTCTACAAGCTTCCAGTAGAAGCTGGATCAGTGTTAACTTCATGGGGCATTTTCTGTCATCTCTGTTACACACTTGCTTAGAGTCCGAGATGGGTGGCAGCAGTGATGGAACTCAAACCATCTGCTTAGAGCCTGCGTACCCTGTTAGCAACAGTACTGTTAGAAAATGAAGACCTGTATTTTCTTCGCTGCTGTTCTTACCTTCACAGGAACAGCCCTGTCTTATCAAACCAACCATCAAGGAGGTACACTGATGGCACTTGGTAGGGGCAGTGAAAGACTTCACAAAAAACTGATGAGTCTTGCGCTGCAAAATAAATGACAGGGGAGTTAGGCCTTCTGCCTCTTTCCGCATGTCTGCACGGAGCTGCAGGCCCTTCTCACTCACCAGAGACAAACTTCATGCACACTGCACATACTTCCACGTACAGCTTCAAGTTTACTTTTGTTTCTGGAATTTTTGACTATAAACTTTTACTGTTTCTGATTGTATCTGACTTGTCAGGAACTCTTATTTTACAAATGTTGGCTCTTTTCTGCCAGGCTTTGATAGCTGTCTTTTACTTAATCCTTTCCACTTCTTTCCTCAGCTACTGACCGATCTTCTGTCTCTATGTCATTGTCTGACCTTGACTTTCATAAGAGTTTATATTTCTAAAGTAGTTTAGTTTCAGTTTTCTCTTGAACTCTTTCATCTATCACTTCAAATCTTCCTTTCTCTTCTATCTTGGGAGATACTATTATTATCGGGGGAGGGACGGAATGTGTGCAGGTGCCACAGGACTCCTGCGGTAGTCAGAGGACAACTTTCAGGTCAGTTTTCTTTTTGCACCTTACCATCTCTGCTGCTGTACTGTGTACTCCAGGCCAGCTGGCCCTTGAGCTTCCACTACGACCCGCAGGCTCTGCTTCCCACCTGCCCTGGAGTGCTAAGATACACACTGCAGCATCTGGCCTTTCACATGGGCTCCCGGGAGAAGTGCAGGCTATCAGGTTGCACGGCGAGCACCTCAACAGAGGAGCCACAGCTCTTGCCTGACATTTTATTTCCAAGCTTTCCTATTTCCAACTGGTCGTTAGTCATGTTCTGATCACTTAAATATGTACATTCCTTCAGAAACATTTAAACATTCGGAGCATGTTTTAAGTGTTTTCTTGTATCTTTTACTGAAGATTTTCATTTTTTTGTTTTAAAATATTTATTTATCTTTATTTTATGTGCATTAGCGTGAAGGTGTCAGATCCCTTGGAATGGGCATTATGGACAGTTGTAAGCTGCCATGTGGGTACTGGGAATTGAACCCAGGTCCTCTGGAAGAGCAGACAGTGCTCTTAACCACTGACCCATCTCTCCAGCTCCCTACTGAAGCTTTTCATCTCTAATTTGAAAAAAAAATTTGGAGCATTTTTTTAATACAAAGATTTATTTTTGCTGTGTTTGTGTGTCACTTTATATGCTAAGACATGAAGGTGCCCTGGAGGTCAGAAGAGGGCACCCTGAATCCCTGAAGATGGAGTTACAGGCAGTGGTGAGCTGCCTAATAGTGGTGCTCAAGTCAGAACTCTGGTCCTGTGGAGCACAGCAAGTGCTCTTAACCTCAGAGCCATCATTCTAGACCCTCACTATCTTTTTACTTCAACCTCTTTCTTACTGAAAGTCAGATTATACTCTGTAAATGTTGACACCATTCCTGTCATATGGCTTACCTTTCAGATTTTTTTCACCTCATTTTCTAACTGACTTATTTTTCTGCTATATTTCTTCTTCTCACTCTATTATTAAAGCACTTTGTGGACTTCAGCAGTCATATCCTTGTGTCAAGTACTTTTAGATTACTTCTTATCACTGCTTTACCTTGTCTGGCATCACCTGTCTCTGTAAGGATATTTATTATGTTTACTTTAAATTAATATTCTGTCTGGCCTCATTTTGTAATGGTATGTAGGTTTTTTTTTTTTTTAAGCAGATGTTCTTTCATACTTTTAAAAATCAGTTTTCAGAGCCATTGACCTCTTTCACTTGTGATTTATTTGCAGCTTATGTTCTGGGGAAGAAGACCACTGGTTTTCCAGTTTCTAGAATGTTTTTTGCATGGGCTTAGACAAGAAGCTCAGTCTTCCTGACCTGTCATGTACAGTGCCCTAGCCACAGGAGCATGGGAGGAGGGAGAGGGCCACCTTTACTCTTCATTCAACCTCTCTTTTTCAGTGTTTGGTTAACCTCAGACTCACATTCTCTGACAAGGGGTCTCAACTTAATGCTTAAAAAGGGGTTCTTCAGGGTTCCTCTAATAGGCTTTGAAACATATTTTAAGAATTAAATACTGCATACTTCTTCCAACTTTCAGAACGGTATTTGTATTCATTATAGAATTTTCTTCCCAAGTTTTTTTTTTAATTTTTAAAAATTTTATAGCTTTGAAGAAATCAGTATCAAAACTCACAGCAAACAACCAAAGCACCTTCTGGAGCACACTGAGCTTAGAGCAAGTACCTTAGGTGGAAAGCCAGCTGACGCCGGGCACGCCTTTTTCCGTAACGTTGGCGTGTGAGCGGGAAGCGGAGCAGGGTCTGCGATCTGAATCCCGGGCAGAAGAGGGAAGGAACGTCGTGAGACGCTGCTCACTCTACTTAGAGCAAGTCAGACCAGACAACGTGCAACAATGCTAAGGAGACACGGCCTCACCTCCCTGAGGGCCAAGTTCTCACAGAACTGTGGGTTAAGTCTGAGCTCACCATCTTTACAAAGGAAGTATTTTCCTCAATTACAATCATTTCAATTTGGAAATTGAAAAAGAAATAAATAGGAAATAAAATCCACAGAATAAAACGAAAATCACAGCATGTAACTTATACAAAAATGAAGGCATTTTCACATTCATTTGAATTTGTCACACTGACACTTAAAAATACCTGAATATCCAGCAAGATTTATGATAATGTTTAGAAGATTGCTTTCTTAAACAACATTTTATTATGCATGAATTTGTGTGCATGTACGCACATGAGCGTGCTTGTGTATGTGTATACATGATGTATATGTGTGAGCTAGATGAACATAAAGGTTTGGAGGTTAGCGCACAACTTTGTCAAGTTACTTCTCTCCTACTTATGTGCATATCAGTGACAAAGCTCAGGTTTGCCCAGCAAATGCAGTACCAGGCTTAGAAGACTCTTTTTAACCATTTGATTTTCATATTTAGAATATATATTATGTATATGGAATATATTTATGTAGATTTTAACACAATTATTATTATTGGGATTATGAATTTAATTAAAGTTTAGTTATAAACCATTATCTTTACTGTAATTAAAATAAAGTCTACCTTGTGAATTATTGTATAAAATATTTCTTTTGAATAAAAAGAACCAGTGATTTTATTGAATGTTATTGTTGGGGAGGAGGCCTAATTAGAAAAAAAAAAAAAAAAGACAGTGACTTCTTTTTAGAATATTATGCGAGCACACAAGAAAAACAAGTTAAACCTTGTGTAAACAGTCACAGAATAGTAAAATATTTAGAGAAAGCTGGGTAGTTTCCTGTTTCTAACCATAACCTCTAAAACTAATCATATATAAATTGTGATCCTGATATGGAATTTGACTGAGTATCTCAGTTTTCTGTGAACTATGAGTTTACATTCAATTTAAATTTTGTTTACTTCTGAGCAGCTGAGAGAGTACTGAGCCCAAGCTACAATTTAACATTTGAGAAGATAAATATAAAAGATAAAAGAGGAACAACAAAAAACTTATGCAGAGGATAATAAAACATAACAGCAAACAAAACTGCCATTAAGAGTTCTACAGAAAGTCTTAGAGAAGTTATTAAAAGCAAAGGTGCTGGACAAAAGATCAACAATGCCTAATAAAAACTGCATTTAACTGGCTCTTACTCAGCCAGCACCAAGTGTTAGGGTGCTAGGACAAATCAACAGCAGCACAGAACACCGTGACTCATTCTACTGGAGAACGAGAGACCGACCACCGTGCACTCCATCTCCACAGGTGGGAGTGTCCAACATGAAGACGCCAATCTTCCTCAAGCACATCTATTAATTCAATGCAATTCAAACACAAGACTCTCATAGACACACGAATACTAAAGGGAGTATACAAAACTAGGGTCAAGCAGAAAAAGAACACCGTAGCTGTGAGTGTTACCCTAACAGCACCAAAACTGTTTTAAGGCTATGGTAATTAAGACAATGTAGACTTCATGACTGACACTCAGTGTGAGAGTAAGCAAAAGGACAAGAAGCTCCCAAGACCCACGCATGCATGCAAAGGGGAGACAGGACTGCAAAGGACAAAATACAGGAGACTCAGTTGTTTATATGGGGAATAAAGATTAGAATCCCAATTCCCATTCCACAGAGCAATACAGTTTGATTAAAGAATAAAACACATAAAAGCAATAATAAAATCTTGAGAAGAAAAATATAGAAGAAAAATATTTTTATAAAGAAAATGACTTTAAAAACACAAAAAGGAGATAAGGGAGGGAGGGAAGGTGGGATTCTACAGCTGGGATACAAAGGGAATAAACTGTAATAAAAAAATAAATAGATAAATCAGAAAAAAAAAACACAAAAAAAGAGAAGTCACAGGAGAAGACTGACAAAGCTGACCAAAAGTTTTAAAAAAGGAAAAGGTAACACAAAATTTAAAAATTATCTTCAGACTGGGAGAAAACGCTTGCAACCAATATACCCAGCAAAGAACTCATATTCAGACTTAAAAAAAGAACATTAAAAAAAACAATACAGGAAATTAATAAAACAAATGGACAAAGGACATCAACAACAAATCATTAGTAGCCAACAGACACATAGAAAGATGCTAAATACCATTAGAAAAGGGAGAAAGCCAAGCTAATGCAAAAATGCTCCTCCATAACCATCCAACCAGTAAAATATCTGATTGACCTGAAGGCTGGCAGGGGTGTGGAGGGATGAGGGGCTCTCATTTAAGTCTGGGATGAGAATGATGCCAGGGACTCTGGGACACAATTCAGGAAGATCTACTTAAAGTTTAAAGGACACAAAATACAACTAGTTTGCACTCAAACTGCCCTCCTGCAAAAGCAAAAATCCTAAGATGATCAGCACTGACTGTAGCAACAAAGGGCTGGAAGCAGTCTAAGCATCCCAGAGGAGAATGTTTATGCATGGTGAGAACAGAGCATTTCCTGATAGCAGTTATGGTTGTTGCTGTTTTTGTAAAGCTCTAAACACAGTTGATTTCTAAAAACAGAACAAAACAATGGAAAGAAATGTGTTTCAGATCCAGGGCAATCCATAGAGATGATGTCACCATGTTACTCTTCTTGGTGGTGACTGATGAGATCATTACTCAACACCTATGGCTTAAAGCTTATAAAGCAGATATAATTAATGAACTAAATGCATATTCTTCCAACTAAAATGGCAAATATTCTTTGGGGGAGAAAACTGACCAATGGGCTGCTTAAAGAAATTGACTGACATAAATTATTAACAGTATTTTTGACTATTACAAGACATGGTTTAGTTGAGTGAGTACCCATGGCTAATTTGGCGGTTAGAAGAAACTATACAGATGACACAGTTGTTCAGTTGTGATAGCATTTACAATTTCATTTTTAAGTTACATTTACGATGCACTGATTAGTTATATCATGCTTTATTAAATTGATTAGAAGAATTAAAATATACGAATCAAGAATGGCACTTTCAATGCCATGTGCATACAATTTGTATCTAATGTCAATGTTTCCATAATTTTGAATGTAATATTTACATAAGCATATCTCTACACTCTAACTAAAGACTTTTAGCTATCTATCTACCTTTTTTTTTTTTGCCTATTTCAGGTGAATATGTGTGGTAATTTTCTACATTTTTCTGTATTACCAAAATGTAATGACCTCTATGAACCATAACTTATTGCACAATGAACTTAATTAGACAGATTTCACTTAAAATTTTCAATTTCCTTTCCTGTGGAGCAAGGCTGCTCTAGGAGGCACCTTAACTGGCTCAGCTTCGCTAGATGTGGAAGGAGATGGAGACCTTGACTGGTTGTAAAACTTGATGCTTGGGTTCCATGTGTAAGTGTTGTCAATGGAATTAGTCTAGGAAAATAAGTCAGGAAAAAAAAAAAAAACCCAAGAAATCACTTTTTAACAACACGTAACTCTTAAGGCATGGTCATGACAACAGTTCTGGAGGAATATTCAAACCCTCAGTTTGAATATTCACAGGAGAGATGGCATTATGCAAAAACACTAGTTTTAGTACAAACATTTTACTAAATATGGAAGACTGCTATAATCTGGCAGCTGTAAGGGAGTTACGGGTGAGTAGTGACACTCATTAGGATTGGCCATCTATGGGCAAAGGGCACAGGCAAGCATTCAAACAATTCCTAAGCAGTTAACCAAAGCTGCAGCCCCAAGCTTGCTGTTCACCTCATGAGCACTGGCTTACAACGTATGTTATCTGTACTCCATGTAAAACTTTTGTATTTCACACACAAAAAAATCATGTATGTAAAATAAATGAGTACTTCACAAAGATATGTTATAGATTACACATAATTTTGTCCTAGACAATGAAGTTTAGTTCTTCTCTGGGTAGTAACTGAAGTAAAAAGAATTTAACATGGGCTTTGTGTCTGACACTAATGTCAATCTTATTTTACAGCAGTAAAAATATTACTTCAGATGCACCCTTTCAAGCTAAACATCCTTAGAAACTGAAAATGCTTTGGGTTAAAAGTTAGCATGAAGCATACTCATAGACAATTTGTTCAGCCCGGCAATTTTAAAAATTACTAGGACTGAGTTAAAGAAGATAATTTGCTTTGAATATAAAAAAGAACAATGTTCTAACAAATGACTAGTTTCTCTTATTATTACTATGGCTACTCCTGGGGAGGAGACGTGATGGTAGACAATGTGACCCCTAAATCGAAACTGATCAAAGATTTAAGTAAAGACATGATAATATGAATTAACAAAGTAGTTTAGAACACTTATTGAAACAATAGAGCCTTGTATGTGAAGCTAAGTGAACAAATAAAACCTCTTAAAACTCTAAGTAAGTGATCAGAAATAGATCAGAAACAGTTTCCTAGACATTAACTTTCCAGCTCCTGTCTTCATGCCAATCAGGGCTTTCATGTTTAAGTATACAAACAGTTTTCTCATTTTGGGGCTATTTTCTCATGTATAGTTAGAATAGAATACTGTGGTAGATAGTTTTAAAAGTCAACTTGCTACAACTTAAGAGTCACCAGGGAGGAGAGCCTCAGTGAGGAACTGTATAGATCAAGTTGGCCTGTGGCGTATCACTGAGATTCTTTTGATGCTTAGCTGATATAGGAAGACTCAGACCACTGTGGGCAGCACTGTTCCCTAGGCAGGGAATTCCAAACTATGTAAGACAAGAATAAGCTAGATGAGAGCAAGCAGGCATCATGAGGACATTATTTCTCTCTGTTCTTGACTACAGATATGGTGTGACCAGCTTTGTGACTGCCCTAAAATAATAAAATGAGAATTATGAGCAACTAAATCCTTTTCTATATTGCTTTTGATCAAGTGTTTCTATCTATCTATCTATCTATCTATCTATCTATCTATCTATCTATTATTCATGCATATATTTTTTTAAAATCACAAAACAGAAATGAAACCGAACAGATACTGCTCTGGAGTTGTGATATGTTGCTCATATAAAACAATCAACTTTTGGTCAATATGGAGAACTGTTATAATCTGTCAACTCTGCAGGAATTACAGACTAGTACCGAACACCAGGAGCAGCCCTCCGTGGGTATCCACGGCCTCTGAGGGTAGTGGACACAGGCCCTCACTGAAACAATCCACAAGGTAAGGGTCTGGTGAGAATAACCAACAGAGGTATTAATCAACTTAAGTCTTTCATTTTAGAGTTTAAGAACTGGAACTACAGAGGGACACAAACTACCATCTCTCTATGTGCAACCCAGATGGTTCCATGAATTGATAAGCTTTGAGAAGTTGTGAGTTAGGCGTGAATCCACCTCTTCATTGCCCTGCTAGTCCTCTATGTTCTACCAAGCTGCCTTCACGACAGGAACATTCAAAGCAAGAAGGATCATAGAGGCCAAGCTAAATTTTTTTGACAGTGACCTGTGAATAGGAAGAGGAGACTTAAAAGTATCAAATGAGACTCAAGACAAATTTGCCCTGTTCATAGCTTTATTTGGGGACAGCTAAGGAGAAGGTAATCAGATTAGATTATTAGCTGCATAAAGCATGAGTGTTTCTCACTTCCTACACTCTCCTCTTTCTAATGTCTATTTAATTACATAAACTGCAAAGTTAGTATCTAGTTCTGAAATATTTTACAGTAAGAACTTAAAATGGACTCGATCACATAAGTTTTTATCGAGTGTCCAAGTGGAAGATTTGTTACACATTGAAAACTGTGCTATTTTAAGACTAATTTAAAATATTTTGCTCTATCATGAAAGCTTGGAGTCCTAATGTTTGACTGCTGGACAGAAAATCCTGGGTAGAAGATCATTTTGTGAATAGGAATAAAGAGTCCAACTGACTTTTACCTCTAGGTCCTATGATTTCATTATCTCTAAAATCAAGGACAGAGAGCTTTCTGTTTTCCACTAACATTGACTTAAGTGGGAAAAGACGGGGATCTGCAGTCTAACGCCAGAATCAGAGCATGCAGCTCCACCATCTTCTCGGCATGTGGGCGAATAGGAGTTCCCCTCACAGAACTGGCAGCCTATTAAGAGCGTCCCTGTGTCACCAACCAAACCAGAGTCAGGTGCTGAGACATTTGTTAGTGTGTTTTATGTTCCCATGAAAAATGTGACATGGCAGTGAGACACTTAAAAAAAAAAAACAAAACACCATTATCAGTTTAATTTGTGACTTTAATAACTCCTGAAGCCATCACTAGAAACTTTTTTCTTTTGAATAATTTCTGGCATGTATTAATTTCTCTTTCATTCTTAACTAGTTTTTACCAATTAATGAAAATGAAAGAATACAAAAATGAAATAAAAATGATTTCCTTAGCTGTAGCAAGTAAACCCAGACTATACTAAGAAATACAGTTATATTTTAGAAAGGCAAACCAGTACTAATTACAATAAAAGAGAACAACAAAAATCACTACATGTGCTTTTTAGAGCTGTATGTTCTCACTACAATTCAATTTCATGTAAAAATCAAATTAGTTTTCTTTTTTAAAGAAATTAAGTAACTATGTTGGAGTAATATTTTATATGGTATTAAATAGGAATATTTAAAAAATCAACTATATGATTTACAATAAATTATTATTTCTGAAAAAAATATTAAAATAATGAAGTTTAAAGATTACCATTTTACTTTTCTAGTGTAGTTCTCATAAATGCAAGGAACAAAGCTCCTTGAAAACACTTATGGCAAAAAGAATTTGAACATCAAATGTAAAAAAAAGTTGCAGGTCTTTTAAAAGAATCTATTAAAAGCAGAGAGCAAAGGAAATAAACAGACTGCGCTGCCATATCATTGCTATATTGCTGCCAGTATTAATATTATCTCAAACAGAGTTTAACCAGACAAACGAGCAAAGCATGTCACATGTTCTCTTCATTACAGCTTTAGTTATCAGCAACAGGGCTGTGGTTTTCCCGAGATGTTAATAGTTTTCACTATAATTAACTGTAATTAAATCCTAATCCTTAGCATGTACTTGTAATTAATGGTTTATTTTTACCATTAAAAAGCACTTAATCCAATTAAAATTTCAGGATATTCACTCTATGTACTAGAATTAAATAAACTGAAGATTGATTTTAAGATTAGCTGACAATAATTTACACATACACAAATAGATAACATTTTTACAAGAGTATTCTAAAAGCGTAAAAACAAATGTAACCATTATTACTGTATTTAACCCATGGATACTCCTGAAGATATTATAGCATTAAGTCTAAGTAGTTAATTAGTTACTAATGTTGCAAAAATAAAAAAATATTATATTCATAAAAAGCAGAGCTACATCAATTTAATAGTTATTTTGTTGATTATAGAAATGATAAAAAGGTAAATAGTAAAAAAAACCACATAAATAGATGGCATATTCTGGTTTTCTTCAAAGAAAGGCCTTAGAAACAAATCTAAGAGTGTAAAAATTTCACTGAATATTTTAAAATTATAATCCAATGAGAAAGAATATTTTTGTAAAAATACCATTTCATTTTTGTTAGTTCATTTTCTCTTAAGTAGTAGAGCAGGAATTAAAACACATTTAATATACTGTCAGTTTTGTTTATGTTCTACGATATATATGTGTGTGTGTATGTGTATATATAACAAAAAGCTGAATATTTTGATTTTTGTTCCTAATGCATGACAGTGCCATGCAAGAAGTCCATAATGGTCTTTGAATGTATTAAGATTTTTCTAGCACATTATCTTCATAATGTATTTTTTAAAGTAGTATGACAAAAGTGTTTTTCTTTCCAGGAGCAGGCAACTGTCTGATTTTTTTAGATGATTTTACCAAGAGCTCCTCAGATTGCACAGCATGTTGTCCAGTAAACAGCATCTAAGACAACCCATCGTGAGCATGCCTCACCAGTGCCTGACACATTGCAGGGCAGCCAGAGTCATACAAGCCACAGCACTCTTGCATGCAACTTGTTTGAAAGTAAAGGAGACTTGCTGGGATTGGGAGGGTCGAGGGAGAAGGCAACAGCTGGGATACAAAATGAATACATTGTAATAATTAAAATATAAATAAAAAGAAAAATAAAGTAAAGGAGACTGACAATTGATATAGATAACAAATGACAATTTAGTAAAAACAGTTTGCATATAATATAGTGCTTGAATCAGGTATTATAAATTATAATTTGAAATAAAAATCCACTGATTATCAATTTGTTTTTAGCTAGATGCATTTTTGAAATAAAGGCTAATGTTTTATATTCAGAATACTTCAAACTTTTAGTGATAGTTATTTCAGTTAACTGAGCTTATGGCTAACCTCTAGTACTACAGAAATAATATTTCATCTGGAAAACACTAAATACAATATTGTATTATCCTGTAACAAATTACTTAAGGTCATAGCTTCAAGTATAATCTTACTAGTTACAAATAACGTAACTTATTAGTCTCTATGGAAATTTCTCTTAAAGTTATTTTCAGTATACTGACTTGAATATCGACTGTTAGTTCTTTTTTTAATTTTTATTATTAGTTACATTTTATTAACTCTGTATCCCACTCCCTCATTCCCTCCCAATCCCACCCTCCCTCCCTCATGTCCTCCCTGCCCTTTTCCAAGTCCACTGATTGGGGAGGACCTCCTCCCCTTTCCTCTGACCCTGTTTTATCAGGTATCTTCAGGACTGGCTGCAAAGTCCTCCTCTGTGGCCTAACAGGACTGCTCGTCCCTTGGGGGGGTGGGGAGGCCAAAGAGCCAGCCATTGAGTTCCTGTCAGAAATAGTCCCTGTTCCCCTTACTATGGGAAACCAATTGGTTACTGAGCTACCACGGGCTACATCTGAACAGAGGTTCTAGGTTATATCCACACATGATCCTTGGTGGAGTATCAGTCTCAGAAAAGACCCTGTGCCCAGATATATCTGGTCCTTGTGGAGCTCCTGTTCTTTCCATGTCATACTAACTCCCCCTTCTTTCATATGATTCCCTGCACTCTGCCGACTGTTAGCTCTTTAGAGTCTCTGCTCCGAATTGTAAAAGAACAATCTGAAATGAGACAGTCTGCACCTTTAAGTATTAAAAGAATCAGATGGAATCCTCTCCAGTCATTTGTAGCCATACATTAATAATACTATTTATAAGTTTTTCTTATATATGCTTAAATTAAATACTACTCAATAGAACTTTAAGTCTTCAACCTGCAAATGAGGCCTAATAGCACAGAAATGGCCATATAAGCAAATAAGGACATTTACTTATTTCTGTGATATTTCAAGGGGAAGAATTTTATAAAAGCATTAAACCATCTAAAAACATGTTATATATATGAAATCATATGTCAAGGTTAGACTCAAAGCCATGACTAGGAATGGTAACTATTTGTGTCCTACTGAAATAACAATGCTACAATCGTGTCCCAAAGACTACTTTTACTATGCCACCAAAATGTTCTGATTTAACTACTGCCTAACGTACATTTCTCCAATTATGTCCTTTATAAACACACTACAAATTTTAAAAAAAAGTCAGCTACCGTACGCAATTTTAAGCTCAGAGGTTCTGGTAAACAGTGGCTTATTTAGGTGCCGTAGTATAAAGATGCAGGATTAAGAGTAAAAACCACAGAGCAGTTATTTCCCTCAATTTTTTCTTATTTTCTGAGTCAATGAAATGTAGTAGGTGGTCAAATCTCTCACATGCACTGGCTAACTAATCAGATATAACTAATACATGGTGAAATCAACAATACAACAAAACCTTTCTGAATTACAACCTTATTAAAACAAGCCATCATAAATTCATTCAGCTCACAGGCTCGTCATTCCTCTGGTCAGATGGGCAAACAAACGTTGGCCTCCTATCACAAAACAGCTGCCATACTCCAAGATTAGTCTCACAGATCCAAGTACCTAATGGCTTAACTAACTCCATACATTTCCAACCAGTCCAAAACATCTACAGAACAGGGAATCTTTTATAAACTAACCAACAGTTCAGATAAACTCAGTCTAGTGAGTTCAACAATGCCAGCTGAAGTGCCTACGCATTACTCAACAGCAGTTGTCTAAAATTATCTGTAACGCCAGAGTTATTCATGTTTATGCGAAACAGCCCTTCATCAGCTCAGAAAGAAGGCCGGAGTCTGTGGCCATTCTACTAGGTACCATGTTCACCAGGAAGTGCTTCATCTTACCCTTTCCCTACCTAGGAACTCTGAAGCCGACAGGTGGAAGCTGAAGGCCCGTACCCCCCGGGAGTGTCCCTTAGTGCTGTTGAATACCATACATGTAAAGCCAGTCCAACAGCAGTGGAGAACTGTGCTCCTCTGTGGTGTGTGACAGGGGCTGGTTTATAAAAGCCTTCGACCTTTGAACACCCTAATTCCCTGCCGGGCCGTATCAGAGCCACAGGAGAGAAATGGCTGATCAAGAAGCGTGGAGCTAGCTGGCAACGGAAGATGTTTCCAGTGTTAATATGCATAGAAAGAATCTTTTTAAATCTTGAAATTATCTTAGATTACAAAAAATTCACTATTAAAATTATTTTCCTAAATCTATATTGTGTAAGATATTTAGGAAAATTCCTTTGACATGCATTAAATGAACACACATACATCACAATTTTTCCAGAACTGATCTATGTAAAATCTAGTCTATAAACTGCCTCAGCACTCTACATATTTGCTTATATCAGATTCCCTGTGAGGAACTCATTTACCTTGTAAACTTAGAAAGCATATTTGTAAAAGATATCTTACTATTTTGGAGGCTTAGTTGTATAAATTTACATGAAGAACATTCCTAAAGCTCTGCAGCCAAAGCCAAATGGAGGGATAAATAGAGAAACACAGGGAGGAGGAGAATGGTGGCAAGAGCAGCAGCACATGCATGCAGTGGTGAATGACACGTGGCGCATGCTCGAGGGCTCTGCAGCCAAAGGCAAAGAATGAGAGGTAGGCGGTGGGCAGTGGGACAGCACACCGTGCGAGAGGCTCTTACACGTCTGCCTTTGCTAGCTGGAGTACAGGACGGGGAGTGCTTCAACAGAGAGAGAACACCATGTTACACACATTCACAAGAAAGGCTTCACACCCTCTGTATCAACACATAGATACAGACATAAGCACAAAGCCACTGTTTTGATATGTTCAAGTACATCTATGTCCAGGAAAAACTGCAGGATAAAAACAGGAAGGAGACAACGCTCAGGTGTGGTCTTAGGCTGAGGCTCTCAGTGACACACGCACAATGAGTGAGTCACACAGCAGCATTCATCAAGTAGTGGGCAATTTCAACACATCATCAACAAACAATAACAACCGCTCTATTTAATTTTGACCTACTGTTTGCAATTACTTAAAAAATACTTATTTGAACCCTACCAATATACATACATCACCATGAAATATATACTTAAGCAGCTTTGCTTTATATATTTACCTACCCACTCCTACTCTTTTCAAAGGTGGCTTTTAAGATCATCAGCACGGACAGCAGAGAAAAACAAACATGTAGTTGTATACTGTCCACTCTGACGACATTTCATCTTGAGACTGGCTATGAGAGAATGGTAATGAGACAGCGAGCGAGACCGATGGTAACATCAAGACACTATGGTGGGAGGAACAGTTACTGAGATTCAAAATTCTGCAGCACATCACTGAGCTTTTATATGATGCTAAAGTTTATGCCTAAACTCTGCCTGCTGAGATAATCCATTTCTCTCGTTTGCAGTATTAGGTGGACAGAAAGCTGGACTACGGATACAACATCTTCTTTCACATCTCAACTTCAGATACTAGAACTTCAATTTCTACTTGTCCTCATTATGGTGGATACACAGATCATGAGACAAGACCTAATCAGAACTAACCAGGACTGGGTACATGATATGTATGGAGTTGAGTGAAAGGATAAAGGTAGAAGAGACAGTGATTTCATAGAAGAAGGGATTATGTTATTTGTTCTACTGCTATTTAAGTACAGGAATGCCTTTCCTAAGAGGCCTCCTGTCATGATGCCCTCTATTTCTTTTTTTTTTAATTTTAATAGCTTTTTAATTTATTTATTTTTATTACAGTTTATTCACTTTGTACCCCAGCTGTAGCCCCCTCCCTCATCCCCTTCCAATCCCACCCTCCCTCATTCTCTTCCTCCCATGCCCCTCCCTAACTCCACTGATAGGGGAGGTCCTCTTCCCCTTCCATCTGACCCTAGCCTATCAGGTCTCATCAGGACTGGCTGCATTGTCTTCCTCTGTGGCCTGACAAGGCTGCTCCCCCATTAGGAGGATCAAAGAGCCTGTCACTGAGTTCATGCCAGAGAAAGCCCCTGCTCCCCTTACTAGGGAACCCACTTGTATGCTGAACTGCAATCTGTGCAGGGGTTCTAGATTATCTCCATGAATGGTCCTTGGTTGGAGTATCAGTCTCAGAAAAGACCCCTGTGCCCAGATTTTTTTTCTCCCTTGTGGAGCTCCTGTCCCCATTATGTGTCCTAAGGGATGCTAAGCAAATCCTTTATCTATACTTCCCTTCTTCCCTAAAGTTGAATACCCTAAAAGTCACTCTTGATGAAGTTACTCTTACAAGCAGGAAGATGTGATAAACAAAGGCTTTCTACTTATTTACTGAGTATTACTGTACTCAGTATTTTTGTAGTCCACACTCTGCGTGTAAGTGGCCCACATAGCTCATCCCTTACAACACAGCCTCAGAGTGCTGAGCACACACCCGGCTCTGCCTGATTTTTTTTTCCTGGGAGCAAAAGACTGGAATTACACAAGCTTCTTCCCTTACACCAAAGATATTCTTAATACACAGGAGTGACTACACAGCTTGACTTAAAAAAGAAGCATACTGTTCTTACCATTTTCTCATCCTGATAAAAATTCCAGAACTCATATAAATTGTGAATGAATAGACAAGACAAACTGAGGAAAAACTGTGAATAGAAGAATGATTCTGTGTTGTTTTAAATAATGAACTCATAGTTTCATTTGTTTATTTTCTGTTTTTGGTTTTTGAGACAGGGTTTCTCTGTGTAGCCTTGGCTGTCCTGGTACTCGCTCTGTAGACCAGGCTGTCCTCGGACTCAAAGGTATACACCACCATGCCCAGTGAAATGATAGTTCTCACAGGTCCAAATAAAAGAATAAAAGTAGAGGAGCAGAAGGTGAATTTGGGAGAGGGCTACTAGCAGTGCAACTGAGAATCCTGAGGGCAACGTGGGCCTTGTGTGGGAGGCACTGAGAAGATAGATGATATGTAGACGGAACACAAATCCAACCTCTGACTCTGCCCAACACAACCTTTCCTCTGTCTCACACACGGAGGACCCAGCTGCAGTTAAATGCCACCTCTCCAACATTCTTTGTAGCAATAGTAGAGGATAGAAGAGGATGACCGGAAGGATGGCATTT